>NW_026652295.1:18646007-19185973 GCF_009828535.3 Hylobates moloch | reverse complement strand
CGTTGGGGTAAGACAAACATTGTAAAGTGGACACTGGGCATTGTGGATGCTTTATGCTCAAAGCTCCAGTCCCCTGCCATGTTATTACTTCCCTTTTTCTGTTCCCCCAGATTCCTGACCATCACTCATTCAAAACAATTAGATGGCTTTTTTGTTTTTATCTCCTTGTAGGTATGCTCTTTTCTTTCCCATGCAAAGTAGAGAAAGAAAGATGGTTTCTGCTCTTAACTGTATTTTTGCCACTCAATCTATATAACATGTTCTTCCACAATTACAAGTAAATAGAAGACAGACTGGGACTCTGGAAAATCCTAAAGCATTATAGAACTTGGGGCTTGTCCTTTGACTTCATGGTTTTCAAACCCAGCATGGTGACCCAGTAGTGGGCTGTCCAATCAACTGAGCGGTTGAAATTTGAATAGAATAAAATAGAAATATCAGCATGTTCCCATCTATAGAAAGGGTGTGGTGGCGGGTGCCTGTAATCCCAGCTACTTGGGGGGCTGAGGCAGGAGAATCGCTTGAACCCGGGAGGTGGAGGTTGCAGTGAGCCGAGACAGTGCCACTGCACTCCAACCCGGGTGACAGTGTGAGACTCTGTTCCTCCGCCTCCAAAAAAAAAAAAAAAAAGAAAGGGTAAGTATTGTTTTGTGAAACTTGTTTCAGTTTTGTGTTTCTGTGTGTCTCTTGGCTTGTAATATGAAATGTGCTTCTTACACTGTCAGAGGCACTTCTTTGATTTTGCTGAGTCCGTCTCCTTATCGTCTGCCTAATAAGAAAAGGCAAGTTGAACGAGAAATATCGGTACATTTTTGCGGTCTCCTTGAATCCTTTATAGGTGGGCTTCTTACTGGGCTCAGACTAAGACCTAGATTTTTGACACAGTTATATTGCTAGTCATTTCTAGCTTCTAGTTGGAAATGCAAATGATGTAGCTTAAAAAAACAAATAAACAAACAAAAAACGGAGTCGGGGCACAGTGGCTCATGCCTGTAATCCCAGCATTTGGGGAGGCTGAGGTGGGAGAAATGCTTGAGCCCAGGAGTTGGAGACAAGCCTGGGCAACACAGGGAGACCGTCTCTTAAGAAAAATTAGCCAGGCTTGGTGGCATATGCTTGTAGTACCAGCTACTCAGGAGGCTGAGGTAGGAAGATCACTTGAGCCCAGGAGGTTGAGGCTGCAGTAAGTGGTGATTGTGCCTCTGCACTCCAGCCTGGGTGAATCCTACCTCAAAAAAAAAAAAAAAGGAGTCACTTAATACTTCTTAAGTTTTTTGCAGAACTTAAAAAGAAAGAAAACCTGTTCTTTTGTTCCTATATAAGGACAATGGGGAAAGCAGAGCCCACTGCATTTAGGGCAGGGGGTGGCGTGACTGTTGGCATAGACACACATAGCCAGGATTCCTGGAAATGTATGAGTCTTCCTAAAATATAGGCTTGTTTATTTTTCTTAAGAACTGCCTTTATTAGTGGCAGCCAAGGAAGGAAACATATTGGTTGCTGACACGCCTATGAAATGTAAAAGCCAACTCTTCTCCCTTGTCTTTCTTTCTAGATGCAGCCTCCCTCCCAGACTCTCCCATCACCCCGCTCCTAACTCCAGCCTTGGATGCAGGAAAATTGTGAAACTAGAGGTTATGTTTTGCTTACCGGGTTGGCACCTTTAAGACAATGACAGGACAGTATTCCTAAATCAGTATCTTACCCATTAGGAGATTGTACCTCCTTTCTCAGAGAGCCTAGTCCTTGACCAGGACAGACGTTATGCTTTATGCTGCCTGCCTGCAGGGGCCATGTTGCAGACAGGCCGCTAACACAGCATTTTCTGGGTTCCCTTTACCCCTAGCCAGTCCTTCTCCTATAATTCACCCAGCAACCTTGGGAAAAGGAAGGATATTTTTCATCTTTCCCAGCAAGCCCAGTTGCTTCACAGCAAGGTTGCTTCCCTGAGGAAATCAGGAAGGGAAGGATGAGGGCAGCTGCCCACAGCCCAGGCACATGGCAGGCAGGCCTGGCCAGGAATGAGAAAGAGAAAACGCAGCCCAAGTCTATCATCACTCAACTTCTCTGTGTTCCAGAGAGGTGCCACCGTGCTGAAAAATCAGTGGGGATATTAATATTAGGACCCTTCTCCTTTCGGCAGCTGGTGTTTCAGTAGAAGGGATATTTTTGGGTTAATAAGCAATGATTGGCCCCTTAAAAACCAATTTCTAACAGCAAGCGGAGTAGAGATGGAATGGCAGGGCTCTCTATTTGTTTTCGGGGTGTCACAGCAAAATATTAAATCCTTTGAATTAGCACGAGCTCTGTAATCCTCTTAGAGCGTGCTTCTGTAGGGAAGAGACCTTGGACAGCTACAGTGCATCAAGATGCCTTTGTGAGCATTTCCAACAGATACACCAGCCACCCGTTCCTAACGTGAAGTCTGACCTAGCGTCAACACAGAGCAGGGGAAACAGACATGCAAGCACATTGATCACCAAGTAGAGGATAAGACGACATGAACTCTCCTTTTGAGATTCACACATCAAATCAGGCTTGATGTGTTTCTAGAAGCAGCTGTTAGGACAATAATATTTAAGATTATTTTTTAAAGTTCTTTTAAATATAGTTCTTCTAAAAATCACTGAGAGAAAATTTGAAGATTAGGAAATATAAACATTTATTTAATATTTCTCTGCCAAGCTTAAAACATATCAAATCTCCCTAAACTGCAAGATTTTATGTTGACATATCCATGAAAATAATGCTACAATATATGAATATGAGACAACAATGCGTTTCGATAGCTCAGCACATCACTGGGGAAAATGCGTTATTATTTACTTGTGGTTGATAAATGTTAAAACTGAGAATAAAGTTAAAATAGTCTTTTATCATAAAACCCACCATTTTCTCTTCTCTCCTCAAAAACTGCTTAGATTCATTCTTTTATATATATGTCTTGTATTTTATAACTAACAAAAATTTTCTTTTGGCTTTTCTTTCTTTTGCAAAAAAACTTAGATTTAACAAATCATTGCCATGAGCTAAGTCACATTTGAATCTAGAAAATGCGCTGGTATTATCCTTCTCTGTTCACATATATTTGAAGTAAATTACATCAAATTGTATTTGAAATACCGAACTGGCATTAATGGAAGCTTTTTTAGCTCCAGGCACCATTTTAAAATAGATGAGCATAAAATGCAGTCTGCATCATTAAGTTTATATGAAACTAGTGAGAATAAAAATCACCATGTAAGTTCTAATAAGATGTGTTTTTCATTCCAGTTTAATAACCCAAGACTATATTTATCTTCCAGTATAATAAATATACGAAGAGGAATGTGTTCTTTTGTGGGCTTAACATGTTGAGGTTCCCTTTTTCCCCCCAAGAAGATGGAGTTTTCTGGGAAGCTGGGTGAAGAAAATTCTTTAATATGGCAGTACAGAGTATTATTATCATAAATAATTAATGTGCACAGCAGAAGAAAGCCGGGCTTCATTAATAATTCTTATTTTTAGTTGGCATAAGCTAGAGGTGCTGTATCTTCTTTCATCCTATCTATGTCAATTTCCTTGACTTTAATTTAATAGATGTTAAAAATTTTAAAGGTACGGTACATTATGCAGTGGGTTTTTGTTTTTTTTTGACTGAATAACATCCTAGTACTAATTCTTACCTGCCAAGATATTTTTAGAAACAGGCAAAAGGAATGAGGTGGGGGTGGGGGGAAAGTCATGATAAGTCAAGGTGAAGTGGGCCTTTTATCTTTCATTTCCCTCTGGGACTAGTTAAGATGCTCCTTTGATTAGAACCTCAGGAAATATTAAGAAGCTCTGCCGTGAATTTGAGCTCATCAAACTCGCCTGTTTGTTTTTCAAATTCAAGGCTGATCCACCTTCTATATCCTGAAAACATGGGTTCTCCCTGACACAATCTTGCATTTGTGATCAACTAAATCACTTGTCAAAACCTCCAAATCTTTGATAACAGGCATTTGTAATTTATTAATTCAGCCTCTGAACAAGAAAGCAGCTAAGTGTTTCTGATTAGCACAAGGGAGGAAATAAAGAGCCTGCTACAGAGGGCAGCAGGGTTGCACTTTACAAGGAACAGTGAGAAGCATGCGTGCCATTCCAACTTAAGGGGATTGATACACAACTCGGATAACTGTGAGAGAGCCGATCAATGTTATTTCACGGGAGAGTAAAGCTAGGAAGAGGGGGCAATCAAGCAAACCTTGGGGAAAAATAAGTCTGATATGAAACAACTCAAATCCTGGGTCTATGCATTTTTGTAGCCCTTTCTACTGAGCACCAGGGCTGAGATTCTTATTTGCGGCCACTGAGCTCTACCTTGACCTCACAGATATCAAATAGCTTTCTAGACAGTTCAGCTAAGGTGAGGATAGAAATACAAGCAGCACCTACAATATGATCTGAGATGCTCCTTCATCCATCTCCTGTGTTCAGGATAATTCAAGTGCTCAGTTTAATCCCATTTGCCTGGGTATGTGTTATTGGTCCTAGAAGTCACAGCCATTGCCAGATGAGCATAGCAATCCACGTGCTTCCTTAGGTTCCCATAGCCCCACCTGGCACTCAACCTCCTCCTTAGAGCCCCACTATGAGCTACGAAAAGAACTTGAGTCTGAGCAAGATCCTCTACTTGCTTCTGGAATGGATTTTGCATTTCCTAATTAACTGTGAGGCTTGACACAGAGGATTCTGGGTTGGTAACCTTCTCTTGGTTCATGAACTGAGAGGACTGAGTAATTAGCACATGCTTTGCTTTTTACTGAGCACGTATTAAGTGTCAGGCAACACGGTACTTGCTGAACACATGGCATTTATCTAGTCTTCATACTAAATCTTCAATGGGCAAGTTAATATTACTACAGATTAAATTGTTTTATGTGTAAAATGGGAAAAAATTTAGTTTGTTGAGAGGCTAAATAACTTTCTTTTTCCTTTGTCACCTTTTAGTTTAGATTCAGGAGGTACATGTGCACAAGTTTGTTACCTGGGCATATTGCATGATGCTGAGGTTTGGGGTACAAATGATCCTGTCACCTAGGTACTGAGAATAATGCCCAGCAGTTAGTTTTTCAATCCTTGCCCAAACTTCCCTCCCCCTCTAGTAGTCTCCAGTGTCTATTGTTGCCATCTTTATGTCCATGAGTTCCCAATGTTTAGCTCCCTCTTATAAGTGAGAACATTCAGTATTTCATTTTCTATTCCCATGTTAATTAGCTTAGGACAATGGCCTCCAGCGGTATCAATGGTGCTGCAAAGGTCATGATTTTATTTTTTAAATGGCTATATAGTATTCCGTGGTGTATATGTATCACATTTTCTTTAACCAATCCACCATTGATGGACACCTGAGTTGATTTCATGTTTTTACTATTGTGAATAATGCTGCAATGAACATGTGAGTTCATGTGTCTTTTTGATAGAACAATTTATTTTCCTTCGGGTATATACACGGTAAAGGGATTGCTGGGCCAAATGGTAGTTTCAAGTTCTTTGAGAAATCTCCAAACTGCTTTCCACAGTGGCTGAACTAATTTACATTCCCACCAACAGTGTGTAAGCATTCCCTCTTCTCTGTAGCCTTGACAACATCTGTTGTTTTTTAACTTTTTAATAGCCATTTTGACTGGTGTGAGATGGTAGCTCATTGTGGTTTTGATTTACTTTTCTCTGATGATTAGTGATGAGTATTTTTTCAGGTCTTTGTTGGCTGCCTCTAGGTGTTCTTTTGAAAAGTGTCTGTTCATGTCTTTTGCCCATTTTTAAGTAAGGTTATTTGTAATTTGCTTGGCCTATTGTTTAAGTTTCTTATAGATTCTGTTTGAAGACATAGTTTGAGGAATTCCTTATAGATTCTATAGACCTTTGTCAGATGCATAGTTTGTGAATGTTTTCTCCCATTCTGCAGGTTGTCTGTTTACTCTGTTGACAGTTTCTTTTGCTGTGCAGGAGCTCTTTAGTTTAATTAGGGCCCACTTAACAATTTTTGTTTTTGTTGCGATTGCTTTTGAGGACTTACTCATAAATGCTTTCTCAAGTCCCATGTTCGGAGTGATGTTTTTGAGGTTTTCTTCCAGAATTCTTATAGTTTGAGGTCTTATATTTACATCTTTAATCTGTCTTGAGTTAATTTTTGTATGTGGTGAAAGGTAGGGGTCCAGTTTCATTCTTCTGCACATGGCTATCCAGCTATCCCAGCACCATTTTTTGAAAAGGGATCCCTTTCCCTATTGCTTATTTTTGTTGACTTTGTTGAAGATTAGATGGCTGTAGGTATGCAGCTTTATTTCTGGGTTCTCTGTTCTGTTCCATTGGTCTATGTATCTGTTTTTGTACCAGTACAATGCTGTTTTGGTTACTGGAGCCTTGTGGTATAAAGACATGTAATGTGATCCTTCCAGCTTTTTTTTTTTTTTTCCCTTAGGATTGCTTTGACTATTTGGGTTCCTTTTTGGTTCCATATGAATTTTAGATTAGTCTTTTGTAAAAACTAATGTTGTTAGTTTGATAGAAATAGCACTGAATCTGTAGATTGCTTTGGGCATTATGGCTATTTTAATGATATTGATTCTTCAAATCCATAATATTTAATATTTTTCCATTTGTTTGTGTCATCTATGATTTCTTTTAGCAGTGTTTTGTAGTTCTCCTTGTAGAGATCTTTCACCTCTTTGGTTAAATATATTCCTAGGTATTTTTTTTTTGGTAGCCATTGTAAATGGAATTGCATTTTTGATTTCTCTCGCAACTTGAACATTATTGATGTATAGAAACGGTACTGATTTTTGTGCAAAAGATGTTGGATTTTATTGAAAGCTTTCTCCATGTCTATTGAAATGATCATATGGTTTTTGTTTTTAATTCTGTTTGTGTGGTGAATCACATTTATTGATTTGCCTATGTCGAAACCAACCTTGCACCCCAGGAATGAAGCTTACTTGATCATGGCAAATTAACTTTTTGATTTGCTGTTGAATTCAGTTTGCTAGCATTTTGTTGAGGATTTTTGCATGTGTTCATTAGGGATATTGGTCTGTAGTTTTCTTTCCTCACTGTATCTTTGACAGGTTTTGGTATCAGGCTGATGCTAGCTTTGTAGAATGAGTTAGGGAGGAGTTTCTATTTGAAATAGTTTTAGTAGAATTGGTACCAGCTCTTTTTTGTATGTCTGGTAGAACTTGGCTGTGAATCCATCTGGTCCAGGAATTTTTTTTTGTTGGTAGGCTTTTTAATGACCGATTCCATTTCAGAACTTGATATTAACCTGTTTGTAGTTTCAATTTCTTCCTAGTTCAATCCTGGGAGATAATGTGTTTCCAGGAATTTATTCATTTCCCCTAGATTTTTCTAGTTGGTGTTCATAAGTGTTCATAATAGTCTCTGAGGATCTTTTGTATTTCTATGGAATCAGTTGTAATGTTACCTTTGTCATTTCTGATTCTGCTTATTTGGATCATCTCTCTTTTTTTCTTTGTTAGTCTAGCTTTCAGTCTATCAGTCTTGTTTGTCCTTTCAAGTAACAAACTTTGGGTTTTGTTGATTCTTTGTATGGATTTTGGGGCCTGAATTTTGTTCAGTTCCACTCTGATTTTAGTTGTTTCTTTTCTTTTGCTAGCTTTAGGGTTAGTTTGTTCTTGTTTTTCTAGTTCTTCTAAGTGTGATGTTAGAGGAACATCATTAATTTGAGATCATTCTAAGTTTTTGAATTAGGCATTTAGTACTATTAATTTTCCTTTTAATACTGCTTTTGTTATATCCCAGAGATTTTGATATATTTTGTGTCTTTTCACTTACATCAAATAATTTTTTATTTCTGCCTTGATTTCATTGTTTACCCAAAAGTTATGCAGGAGAAAGTTGTTTAATTTCTATGTAACTGTGTACTTTGGAGAGATCTTCTTCATATTGATTTCTATTTTTATTTCATTGTAGCCTAAGAGTATGGCTAGTTTAATTTTGATTTTTCTGAATTTATTGAGACCTGCTTTATGGCCAAGCATGTGGTCAATCTTAGAGTATGTCCCATGTGCAGATGAGAAGAATGTATATTCTGTGGTTAATGGGTGAAGTATTCTGTAGATGTCTGTTAGGTCCAATTGATCAGGTGTCAAGTTTAAGTTCAGAATTTCCTTGTTAGTTTACTGCCTTGATGATCTGTCTAATGCTGTCAGTGGGATGTTGAAGTCCCCTACTATTATTTTGTGACTATGTCTTTTTGTAGGTCTAGAAGTACTTGTTTTATGAATCTGGATGCTACAATGTTGGGTGAATATGTATTTAGGATTAAGTCTTCTTGTTGAATTGAACCCTTTATCATTATGTAATGTTCTTCTTTGTTCCTTTCTACCATTATTGGTTTAAAGTTTGTTTTATCTGATATAAGAATAGGGACCCCTGCTCTTTTTTGTTTTTGTCTGTTTGTGTTGTAGATATTTCTTCAACCCTTTGCTTTGAGCCTATGGGTGTTGTTATGTGTAAGATGGGTCTCTCGAAGACAGCAGGTGGTCATCCACCTGCTCGTTTTTCATCCAGTGTGCCACTCTGTGCATTTTAAGTGGGGCACTTAGACTATTTACATTCAAGGTTAATATTGAAATGTGAGGTTTTGATACTATCATGAAGTTGTCAGCTAGTTGCTTTGTAGTTTCTACTGTGTTTTTGCTTTACAGGGTCTATGGGCTCTGTCCTTAAGTGTGTTTTTGTGGTAGCAGGTATTTTTTGTTTGTTTGTTTATTTGTTTTTTCCATGTTTAGAGCTCCTTTAAGGATCTCTTCTACAGCCAGTCTAGTGGTAATGAATTTGCTAAGTGCTTACTTGTCTAGAGAAGATTTTAGCTCTCCACTTAATGAAGCTTAGTTTGATGGGATATAAAATTCTTGGTTGGAATTTATTTTCTTTAAGAATACAAGAATATTTTCTGAAAATAACTTTGCTGAGACATCTGCTTTTTGTCTGATGGGGTTCTCTTTGTACATGATCTGCCATTTAATTCTAGCTGCTCTTAAGATTTTTTCTTTAGCACTGACCTTGGACAGTCTGGTGACTATATGTCTTGGTGGTGTTCATTTTGTATAGTATCTCACAGGTGTTCTCTGGATTTCTTTTATCTGGGTGTCTACCTCTCTAGCAAGATTAGGGAGGTTTTCTTGTATTATTTTCTCAAATACATTTTCCAGGTTGTTTGCTTTTCCTCCTTCTCTCTCAGCAATACCAACAATTCATAGATTTTGTCACTTTACATAATTTCATAGTTCTCAATGACTTTGCTCATTAAAAAAAATTCTTTTTCTTTATTTTTGTCAGCCTGGGTTAATTCAGAAGACCAGCTTGCAAGCTCTGAAATTCTTTCTTTTGCTTGGTCCAGTCTATTGACAAATCTTTCAGTTGTATTTCGAATTCCTTAAGTGAGTTTTTCAGTTCCAGAAGCTCTGATTGATTTCCTCTAAATCAATCCATGAAATGAAGGAAGAGATAAATATCTTCCTTCATTTCATGGATTGATTTAGAGGTTTCTTTGTGTTTATTTTCAACTTTGCCTTGGTCTTATTGAGCTTCCTTGCAATTCATGCTTTGAATTATTAGTCTGTCATTTTTGAGTTTCCATTTTGGTTAGGGACCATTGCGGGAGAGCTAGGGCAATCCTTTGGTGGTGTCACTACATTCAGATTTTTCATGGTGCAGAATCTTTGTGCTGGTTCCTTCTCATCTGGAGACATTGACACTTCTAACTTTTGTAATTGTTTTCATGCAGGTAGGATTTTTTTTTCGTTGTTTCCTTTTATCAGTCAGTTACCATCATGGTAGCTGCTTGCTGGCATTCTTCTCTCTGGGATCTGGGGTATCCTTCACAATTCTGGTGGATTCCCATTTTCCTTCTTGAATGAAAGCTTACAGAGTTGATCTTTATGTACTGTCTTGCTATTTCCAAGTGGCTGAGGCACACTGTAAAGCTCTAATCTACCATCTTGAAAAAAAAGGCCTAAATAACTTTCTATAGTAGGTCACATGGCCAGAAATATTTGTCAAGCTCAAAGTAGAAGCCACATGTATTTGGAGATATATATGTATGTATGTATGTGTATATATATATATATATATATATATATATATACACACACACATATATATGCACATACATGCATACACACATGCCTATGTCTGTATCTGTTCTATATATCTTATATATGTCTATCTACTTATAATATATGAAAATGAATTGCATTTTACATCACTGACTCTCTATTAATTCACTATTAGCCAAATGTTAGGTATCTTGTAGTCCCTTTCTCTCATGCACCATTCATTTGGAATGCCTTTCTCTGCCATGACTTGGTGTGCTCTCAGTGAATGCAAGATTAATCTTTTTTTTTTTTTTTTTTTGAGACGGAGTCTTGCTCTTTCACCCAGGCTGGAGTGCAGTGGCGCAATCTCAGCTCACTGCAGGCTCCGCCCCCCAGGGTTCACGCCATTCTCCTGCCTCAGCCTCCCACGTAGCTGGGACTACAGGTGCCCGCCACCTCGCCCAGCTAATTTTTTTGTATTTTTAGTAGAGACAGGGTTTCACCATGTTAGCCAGGATGGTCTCGATCTCCTGACCTCGTGATCCGCAAGATTAATCTTAATGTCCATCAGAGATAAACACTTAGGGAAAAGTTAATCTGATGCCAAAAATATACATAATACCATGAATTCCAATTGTGCCCTCAGCACCTTCTGCCAACCCCAGCATCCCTGCCCCTGCATCAGTGGGCAGTCCTCCTGCAAGAATGGGGCCATCTTCAGTCTAGGCTAGAGGTCTGTGGAGCATTGGCTGCCCAGCAGCAAGAAGTTGCACCCGGACGGAGAGCAAACAACCTGTTTTATGATCAGCCTCTTCTTCTTTTTCTTTCTTTCTTTCTTTCTCTCTCTCTCTTTCTTTCTTTCTTTATTTCTTTTTTTTTTGAAACAGAATCTTTGCTCTGTCCCCAAGGCTGGAGTGCAGTGGTACGATCTGGGTTCACTGCAGCCTCTGCCTTCCAGGTTCAAGCAATTCTCCTGCCTCAGCCTCCTGAGGAGCTGAGACTAGAGGCATGCACTAACACACCCAGCTAATTTGTGTATTTTTAGTGCAGATGGGGTTTGCCATGTTGGCCAGGCTGGTCTTGAACTGCTGACCTCAAGCGATCCACCTGCCTCAGCCTCCCAAAGTGCTGGGATTATAGGCGTGAGCCACCGCGCCTAGCCCAGGATCAGTCTCTTCTATCAGGTGACATGCTTGCTATTCTAAACTTAACTGATTCTGACCCCACAGATTCTGAACTTTACCAGTGGTCTTCTTGTTTTTGCAGACGTTCCAGCAAACACAGGTCCTCGACTAGAAATATTCTGAATGCTTTACCCCAAACTGTTCATCTTGTCTATATCACAACACCCTCTTCCCACTTCTTCCAGATAAGCCTGATGATTGGAATTTGACTTCTGGCTGAGCTGGGTTCCTGAGCTAGGCTACACATTCCTTGGGATCAGGGGATAGTGCCTGTCTTATTCAGTGCTTGAAATAATAGTTGGCTTTCAACAGTATATTTATATGAATGAATAAATGATTGAATAAAGATTGCACTGTGGAAGATGCCCAATCCATCCCAGCTAGCTCGTCAGTGGATCTCCAGCTCCCGTCCCTATCTCATCAGCCTGATGCTATTACGACTTTGACCCCGAGTGATGTTGATTAGAAACAGATTGAGGTCTCCACTCTCTGGGCTTGGCTTGGCCACTGTGGTCCTCCTCATGGAAAATGTCATCCTCTTACACAATGCTTGTGGTCAGAGCACCTGTTTTACATACTCCTCTGTGCAGGTGCCCCTGGGTTAGGCACATTCTGGGCTTAGTGTCTCTATTTAGACTTCCCCATCTCTCCTGTTCAGTAACACAGCAAGATAGCATAACCCTACCTTGGTAATATTTTAGAATTTCCATGGCAAAGATTCTAATAAGACAAACCCACCTGTGTTTTAATTGTGTATTTGCTTCAGAGCAGCAAGGAAGACAAGTTTTTGTTTACTGCTCCCAGGGTCAATAATTGGCAAAGGAGAAAAGTAATATAAGAGGTGAAAGTTGCCGGCTGTATGGTCTCAGTATATGCACTGAAAAACAAACAAAACATTGCGTCTAAGTTCCACCCTGCCCTTGCTTTCTCTGGTCCAGACATGATCTTTGCATTGCAGAGTATTTAATTACTCCTAGTAAACTTGTGGTTGGAAGTCAAGGGGTTGATGTGGGAATGGGTGTTTGCACCACATGTGAAGATCCTGACCTCAGACACGTGGGAGTTATGAAAAAAGATGTATTCTGAATACCAAAGTCAAACCGGGGGGAACAAAAACAATGCTAGGGAATGCTATTATAAATGGAAAAATCTTGTTTAACTCAGTAAAACTTTTCTCTGACTTCTTTGGTCAATGGCATATACTGCTCAATAAAACATTTATTTAATAGAGAGATTTCATCTAGTAATTGAGAAGATGGATCTAAATTGCCAGAGTTCAAATCTGGACTATGCCTTTCACCAGCTGTGTGATCTTGGCAATTTATTTAACTTCCCTGTGCCTCTATTGCCTCATATGTAAAATGGGAATATTCTTAGGAATGCTACGAAGATTAAATCTATCTATCTGTCTATACATTAAAACGCATCTATCTATCTATCTATCTATCTATCTATCTATCTATCTATCTATCTACATTAAAACACTTAAAATAGTACTTGACACTTAGCAAATACTCAACAACTATTAGGTATCATTTTTATTATTTCAATTATACTTTTCAAGGAATTAAAATATAACACAATTTCTATTTAACATTATTTAATCTTTCTTGGGTAACAAAAGCAGAGGCATCAATCCTTTGGTAATTCTGTTAGTCAGGGAGTTGACATCAGCGTAAGCTGGACCTCACTGCATAATGTGAATTAGGAATGAACATCCCAGCTTTGCCCAGGGGCCATCCAGCTTGCGTGAGATAAATCTGGACCCGAACGTCAATTTACTAATTTATAGTGGCCATCATCTGCTACCAAATTGAATGCTATATTTGCATGGTTCCATCAACTTAATCTCTTTTATCAAGAAGTCGAATTAAGATTCCATGGCTGATTTGTGTAATGGGGTGGTGAGTGTCCTGTTGGTCATTACAGCTCTTCCGGCATCCCAGTGATTTTTATCTTTGCACTGGCATGGCAGTAATAAGAATTTCTTACTCTGCACTCTGTCTTTCCTAGATTCCGTTTAGATCCATGCCTCTAGGGTACATTTGCCATGGCAATATCACTTCAAATGTCAACCTAGAAGACTGTTCTCCCAAACAGGTTACCATTTCAAATGTACACTGACTAAAGTTCCACTTCAATAACATGTAAGGGAGTCCCTTAATCCCCAGTATTAGAATGCCTCCAGAATCACACTTTGCAGTCCTACAATAAGGAGACTTTTCTTCTCTTCAGAAGTGTCACTTTCTGACATTTCCTGAATCTGGGCGTCTGCTTTGGTTGCCATCTGACTTTTTGGCTGGTAGCCTATTCTCCTCTGTCCATCATCATTATAAGTGTCAACTATTATTTTGCTGGTAAACTCAGAAGTGCCATTTACTAGATTATTTTGGTCAATAAAATGCCAGATAGACTAGATTTACTATATCTTTTAAAGTAGTCAATAAAATAAAATCCTCTAAGCGAGGTCAGAAAATGGCTTACCGAAGAAACAGACCTATGAAAGTAGACGAGGGACATGTCATTCTTACAGTAACTTGGGGCCTTTTTATCATTCCACTTTCTCTATTCCAGCAAACAAAGAAATATCATAAGTACCATCCCCCCGCCTTTTTAAAAAGTTCCTTATTCCAGAAACTTTGTTCCAGAAAAGATGTAGTGAAAATGGGGTGTTAACAATATCTGTGTCCTAAAGTGTTTCACTTTTGATTAAAACATATCACACTTGAGAAACGATTGAACAACTGGTTGGAAGTCACAAAAATATTAACTGTAATGAGCTCATTTAAATAGAAACAGACGTGCTACCCCGCTGGTTGTCAAAAGTTTTCAAAGACGGTTTCTCTCAAGTAAGCAGAGTCCTGCAGACTGCGTCCATCTGTCTTCATGAAAGAGCATTTTCCATACTCTGGAAGGAAATGGTCCTGTAAAAACACCATTTGGAATTATTGATCTCTTGATCACTTGTAGATCTCAGTGGGAAATCAGAACAGCAATGGGCTCAGACAGGAATCACCAGTGCCAAGAACATTTTTTTTAAAATTTGGATTAATAGGTGGCCGAAATGAAATAAAGTCATATTTATTAAGAGGAAACAATTTTCTCTTCTCTCATTGAATCCCATAATGGGATTTTTCTTGTTTTCCCAAAGGCCTCCTTGTTCTTCCCTTATCATAGTGAAAGATACATCCCTTTGTTCCCAGTTCCTAAATTCCTGGTCTGTTTCTGAGGATTCACACGCTGCAGCTAAACACTGAGTGGGGCTTTACGACGTAAATTCAATGTTCTTGCTTAAGTGTTTGTCTGGTGAATTAGAGACTAGAGACAGCATAATGACTCCAAGAGCAATTGTAGCATGCTTGAACAAAGCAATACACGTTATGTTGCTACTGTTTCCTTAAACCTAGACCACAGAATTCCAGGGAAAGAAAGGATTTGGGTATCAAATTTATCCCTCCCTCATTTTCCATAGAAGAGATTAAGGCACAGAAAGTGAAGTGAGACCTTGTACTTAACGTTCACTTTTTCTTGAGGAAAAATATCTCTTTATTTGGTGATACAGAAGACTGACTTTGCAAAATAAATAAAATATAAAGAGATCAGTTTTAAGACTGTTGAAAAACAACCCTATTGGGTTATCCTTAGGGATCCTCTCTTTGATTATATGTAAGTCTCTAGTAACTAGAGGTGCTCAGAAATATTTGTTGAATGACTAAACTAATGAAAGACTGAGTTTCGTATTGCTATTACAAATAAGTTCATGGACAATGATGATGTATGAAAATGTGTGAAATCGTGTTACATTTCAAAAGGAAAAGGCAAAATAGTATGTGTCCAACGATTCTAAATGTGTACGAATGTGCTTAAGAATGTTACCAAAGCACAGAATAGAATTTGAAATGACGGATAATTTAAGGTTTTCTAAAATGTTATTTAAGTTTATGTGAGAAAGAATTTGGCTTCAGGATTAAGTTGTTTGCTAGCTTAATTGCAATGACCATTGCTTTCCTTCACATTTTCTCTTTTCATTTTGCTTCAGAGGCACATATTGAGGGCAAACAAACTCATTGGGACAAACTTTGTGATGTTGTTTTTGAGGAGCATGAAAGAAATTTTTGTGCAGAACCCGGGTACATATGTTCATCTGGTATCTGTCCCCACCAGCAAAGTAATCCATGGCCTGACTTGTTAGGTGCCTTTCTACCCTTTGACACTCCAGGGAATGGTTCCTACTACAAGGCTTGTCGTCAGACATGCTTTCCTCTGAGTCAGCTCAGAGCTTGAAGGAAGCAGTGTGGGAATAAGAGTATTTGCTGGGAATCACAACTGATACCTGTGTCAGCCCAGATCAGTTCCTGGGTTCTGCTAGACCAAGGAGGGCCTTCTGTGAGCTTTCTTCTTATACAGGGCTCCATTTACCTCGCCTGTTCAAAGACTCATTTATAGTCAGTTCTTTCCATTCAGATGCTAAGCCAACACGAAAAATAAAACGACCTTTACCTAAAACGAGCCACAGTCAAGAAAGCTTTTTAAACAAAGAGAGGCACTGTTAAGAAATTAATAATTGTGGAGAAGAAAGAAGGGCTCAGTTTCTAAATACTTTCCATGTTAGATATGGTGGGTGCCCTGGTTTTGTCTGCTCGGCACAGGGCTGTCTATGTCATAAAGATGAAATGGGGTTTGGTGGGATGAGGACCCAACAATGCTTGAGAGACTGGCTGGGGGAACAGCCTCCAAGGCAGATCCATTCAACCGCCTCAGTCATTTCCTATTTTTAATATTAAAGGAATATGGAGAGAAACGGGACAGAACATAGCGTTCTGGGAAACCAGTAATCAAACGGCCTAAAGCTAATGTTTACTTTTTGGAATGTTTTACGAAGGCATTACTTGGAGATGTAAAAAAGAGAGAGAGAGAGCACCTAATAATAGCCTTTCAGTCGCAGAAAGAGAAAAGCAGCACAGACATGATAATTGAATTTGGTTTGGATGGTCAAAATCTGTGTGATCCTACAGCTGTATTTTCTAAACCATCTGCTTGACTTTTAATACATGTTCTACGTTTTGTTTCCTTTGCCCATCGCTGCATTTGAAAAATGGCTAATTACCTTACAAGCCTGTTCCATTTTCCTTTGCTTCTATTTTTTTTTCTTTCCCTCTTACAAATGAAGATGCTTGGCCTTCATTACTTCTCAGTCCTCAGATCTCTCACCTCGTCCTCAGAGCAGGCCAACAGGGGATTTGGGTCAAAGTAAACCCTGAAATAGTTTTTGTGGAAAAAAATGAGAGAAAAATAAGTAAGTCTAGCTTCATCTCCCAGGAACTGAGGTTGATGTCTGTTTGCCCTCTGCCCCACATAATTCAATCTGGTGCACAGGACAGGTAAACCAAAGGAATGGCAGAGTTTTCATCTCATTTCAAGTTTAAATACTATTGGACTTCTGCAGCCTGGATTCCAAAGTTGTGTTATAATTTTACTTATAAATTCTGAGTCCTGATCATGTTTTGTATAAACATGTATGTCCCCAAGCCCTTTTTGAAGTCATCCAAGAGAAGAATCTCTGTGTGTCCCATTAGAGGTTCATTTGACCTTGGATTGCTATAAAGAGAAGTGCCATGCCCTTGCTGTAATTTAATAGTGCTCTCTAATGTTTATATTATGAGTTCTGGACATCTGGGAACTCCTAAGATGAGACTGGAATTGGAAAATTGGTCCCATACATGTGGATTTGCATAGACTTGCTATATTAAGAAAATAAAAAATCTATTTTAGTTGAACTCATAAAAATTAGTTGTTTGTCTTCTTTTCTCTGTATTTTGACAGACCAGAATAGTAACTCTTAAAATTTAAGTAAAATGTTCATAAAGTATTTTTATATATTTTCTCTTATTTGAGCTACACAATTGCCATGTGAATTAAGGCACTAAATTTAGAATCCTGAGGCTTGGGTAGGTAAATTGAATTACTCAAGGAAAAAATGGCTAATAAGAGATAGAGCTGGAACAAAGAGCCACTCATACACTCATTCACTCATTCACACACAGTCATGCACCGCATAGCAATATTTGGTTCAAAAATGGACCGCATACATGACAGTGGTCCTATAAGACTATGATGGAGCTGAAAAATTCCCATTACCAGCCTCCAGAACCATGAGGATAAGTTTCTGTCATTTAAGTCACCCCGTCTACTATAATTTGTTATGATGAATACACTCACAGTGAGGAATGAGGATCATGATTCAGAGGGAGACACTGAGACCTGACTTCATTTTGGGCAAAGCCTGGCCCACTATGATCTGTGGTGGGTACAGGGGAATGGTATCTCTGAGGTTTTCAGCTTCTGTGACTGCTCCATTCCCACTATCACATCTTTCTGGGTCCTCCTAATTAACCACCTCCTTACAGGGAGTTTAGCTAAAGTTGGCATCTTTCTGTGCAGTGGGGTGGAGATAGGCCCCCTTCTCTGGGCTGGAGGGGAAGGCAGTTAATATCTACCTGGAAGCCCAGCAGAGCCTGGGGCCCACATTGAAAGCTGTCAGTACCCATCAGTGACCTAACAGAATTCTCGCTATCTTCTTTTAATGGGTAGAATTCGGGACATCTTAAAAACAAATGACATTTAATCTATACACAATTTTTTAAAAGCCTTTATTTTCACTTTTTATATCTGAGTTCGCAACTATCTTGAGGGATATTCTTTTTAAGGGAATGAAGTGGCCTTTCTGGGCACACACAATTTCAAATGAACAGCATTTTCCTTTACTTTTATAAATTTGTTTTTCTTTAATTTTTATGAGTCCTAACAGTTTTTTGCACTTTCAGTCTTAAGGAGAATGCACAATAATAAATTGTATCTTTGTAGGAAGTTAAGGTCTGTAGCCAATTTCTTGCGGTCATTATTTGGAAAATTTCCTAGAATTTAGACAGTTTGATGATATTCTCACAGAGCCATGAAGCCAGCTTCAAACAGCTTTTAGCCCCATTAAATTGTTTTAAAGCATGTCAGTTCTCCTGTGTCTATCAGATACATGAAGGCCGGGACTGGCATCTATCCTGTTCACTGTCCTGTGCTCTCTGCCCTAGGACTTATTCAATGTTTGTTGCATGAATAGTAGAAATTGTTCAACACTCAATATCAAGCCGGTAAAATAAGACCATTTCCTCCTTAAACAGGATGTCTTTGAGAAGCTCTGGGAATCTTACATCTTCTAGATGGAGTTACTCTTGGAATCCTGGAAATGGCAGGAGAGACTGTCATACATTTTCAGAGAAGTAAGCTTGACCTCCATAAAGTGCATCCAACAAAACAAAATGAAACAAAGAAAACAATAGCAGAAATAAAAGGTGACTCTGTAGCTCTTTGTCTGCAGAGATGCTTTGAGATCCAAAACAGTTTTTCTCCAGGAAAACAGCATCAAGGCCAAAGTCCTCCTTTTAAAGCCATAGGGGAAATGCATGATTGTCAGTAGGAGAGCAAAACTCTTTGGAGTGGGTTTAGAGGCAGTCGCAGACTGGGGAGTTTGAATTGACAAGTTTTCTTGAATTGAGTCATCCAAAGGTGACCTGTCTCATCTTGTAACATGAGACACTCCTGGTCTGTAAATGCAACCCTGATGAATCTCCACAAGGATCAGTGGAGAGTAGAGGATATATTCAGACTGAAATGAGGTACTAAGTAGGTTAGTGGATGCAACACATTATTCTGATCTTCATAAGTAATATTCTGTTGATCTTATTTTTCTTATGAAAGGAACTTCACCTCTGCCTATCACCTCCTACTTCTAAGAGAGTTGTTTTGTCTGCTCTATAAATGAGGTCATGGTGCATGACGAAATAACCAATAATTCTTAAATACCTCTGGGATATTCTATTAACTAGTTTTCCTATCTGGCAGGGACAGCTTCTGTGGGAAATGTCTTAAGTTTTATGGGAATTTATGTGGGATATTTTTATGTTTAATGATGATGTGGACAAACCCAGTTTATTCTCATGGTTTTTATTCTCAAGTAAAAGAAAAATATAATAATTTGCAGTTTATCAGATATTCTCTTTGACTGAGACAAAATTTCATTTGATATTATAGTACCCAAGAGTATGCTTCATTTGTTAGCTAAGAACCCATGCTCATTTGATTTATCATTTTCTGACAAGTAAAAAGCTATATGACCTTCTTCAGTGGATGACTGGGAAAACAAATTATGGCCCATTCAAACAAGGGAATACAATTCGACAATGAAAAGGAACAAACTATTGATTCACATAACAACATGGATGAATGTCAGATGCATTTTGCTAAGTAAAAGAAGCCAGGCCCAAAGGCTACATAATGCACGATTCCATTTATATGACATTCTGTAAAGACAAAACCAAAGGGATGAAAAATAGACCAATGGGTGCCAGGGATCGGGTCTGGGGAAGGGTTTGACTAAAAACAGGCAGCATGAGGGAATTTGGGGGGCAATGGAACTGTTCTTATTATGACTGTAGTTGTAGATAGCTCTAGGAATTTTTCAAAACCTGTAAAATTGTGCACCAAAAAGAATGAATTTTACTGTATATGAATTAACAAAAAAGCCTGTATAAAATAAATCTAGAATTAAATTAAACATTATCAAGAAAGCAGGTAGCATTGTGTGTCAACCACTTGAACCAGTTGAAGTACACCAAGAAATACATACACTAATATGGTGTTTTCTGAACTGTGTTCTGTGGAACACAAAAAAATCCCTAATCTGTCACTAGGAGTCGCTCAAAGTGTATTCCAAATCATTCTTCAAGGCCAGGTGTGGTGGCTTACGCCTGTAATCCCAGCACCTAGGGAGGCTGAGGGGGGCAGATCACCTGAGGTCAGGAGTTCAAGACTAGCCTGACCAACATGGTGAAACCCCGTATCTACTAAAAATACAAAAACTAGCTGGGCGTGGTGGCAGGTGCTTGTAATCTCAGCTACTCGGGAGACTAAGGCAGGATAATTGCTTGAACCTGAGAAGCGGAGGTTGCAGTGAGCTGAGATCATGCAGTTGCACTCCAGCCTAGGCAACGAGAGTGAAACTCACTCTCAAAAAAAAAAAAAAAGAAAAGAAAAAAAAAGAATCCTTCATCAACCAAAAGATTCTGTGTCAAATAAATTAGGTAAATCTTGCATTCATAATCCTGTCCTTTTCTGGAGAGTCGTGGTATATATATTGAGAGATGTCCTGCAGCAAAAAAAGAAAAGCAAACAAACAAACATAAACAATAACAAAGGTTTAACTTCAATAGTCTTTGAACTTGTTTGAAACTCTATTATTCATAGAACATTGATTAACATCTAATGGACAGGGTTTGAGAAATGCGAATCATAACAATAAGGTGACATTATATCACAGAATCACAAAATCTTAGTACTGGAGAAAGCCTCAGGAGGTCATCTTGTCTTTGGGACAGACATACAACTTAGCCATCTTTTTATACAACATAGTCTATTTTTTTAACATCCAGTTCCTAGTTTCAGTTGTTGGTGGTTTTTTTGGTAATACATTCCAGGCTTAACAATTTTCTCCAACATAGTATTCTTTCTTAGATTCGTCCTCTAATGTATACCTGTTTTCTCTCCCTCTCTCTTCCCTATGTGAAGCTTTAATGCAACTCATCACCATGGACTGTCGTACCATGAGCTCATCTTAGAGAGTAGTGGATACCATGGGGGTGGCTCACAAAGAAGCCTCTCAGCTCTGGCAACTGTGCCTAAACTATGGTTGATGCTCAGCTGCCATGCCTGTATTGCATCCTTGTTCCTGCTCTTGGCCTCACAATTGATGCATGGCTGACCAGCAGATTCTTCCAGGAGCAAGAGAGAAAAACCTGGGAATGGTAGACTTAAGTCACCGTAACAGTAGGGTTTCAGAGAGAAGGCTTATAGATTCTGCCCTTCCTGGAACTTGTTTTGGTTTGTTTGTTTGTCTCAGGTTTCTTTTGCATTCAGCGAGTTACCCCAGTATCTTTAAGTAAATTTCATTTGTAGCTAAAGTCAGTTTCTGTTACTTGCATCCCAAAGAACCTTAACTACAATATCTTATCTGTCTTCCAGCAGTGTCTAGTGGCAAAATGGTACAAATCCTGGCCAAATTTTCCAGATTGCTGGAGAAGAGTACTAAGGATATGAGGATCCATTCCAATTTACCTGGAGATTAAGTACAAAATTGGATTCATGCTCTGTTCCTTCCCATTCACCCATGTCAGGTCCTTATTCCCTGCACCTGGGGTCCTTCTCTGTTCCCTCTAGTTTCTAGGGGCCGGAGGGGGCTTTTCATTTAAGTCTGCCCTATAAGAGCTTTCATTTTTACTTAGCTCTCCTAGAAGTAGAATGGTTTCATCTAATCATTTTTCCTTGCAATTCTTCTTTTCTAACTTTTTAGACATTTCCAACTTCTAAATTCTCTCCCAGGCCCTTCACACCACACTAAATAGTTAAAGAAGTGACTTAGTCATGTAGAGATGTGTATGGAATTCTCTGGTATGGAGTCCAAGAAAGGCCTTAATTTTATTTCGACATCTGGATAGGTGCATTTAACTAAACTATGCATGTTGGAATGGTTCCAAAGCACCTGAGGGTAGTTGCAGTACCTTCGAGGTTTGCAGTAATGCAAAGATTTATATGCAGCATTTGCCCCATGCTGCTTCAGAGTGTTATTCTTTTTCATCATTTGATTTATATACTTGCTCAAAGTTTTTCCAATTGTAGGTGCAGTCTCTGTGTCAGCCTCTGCACATAAGCAGCTCAGAGGACATAACTTGTCTTTCATGGCCCTGCAGTGCCCAGCACAAAGTCAGGTATAGGAACAGGGTTAAGGAACTATCTTCAAAATAGTCATTGTGTTTGTGAAGACTAAAATATAGCAGCCAAAACGACGCAGGCGCTTGAGGCATTGCATTATCAAGCATCCTGGTGCTTCACAATCCTCAAAAGTAAAACAAACACACACTCATGTACACAAGCAAACCTCTTTAGATATGGCAATAGCTTTACAGTGAGATTTTAAAGAAATCTAAGTAATTTCAATGCAAGTTTTTTAGCTCCTGCTGTGAGGCTCAGATATGCCCTGCTGTCTTTGGAGTGTTCCTTCTTCCTTCCACCCTAGCCAGGTGGACCACATTGATGTTTGGTGATAGTGCCAGGTCCTGGCACTGCATCCCCCTCTGTGCCTCTCCATCCGCTTCTCACCTCTAATCCTCCACCAGAATGAACTGATGAAGTTTCATAATCCTGCCAAGGATCATATTTTGAAACTTCGTGGGAAATTAGCAGTAGTGTTAAATTTATATTTGAACTTTAAGTACTTAAGTGGGAAGAAATACAAATAGATTTAAATGGTCAAGGAAATTTGGGGAAAACGGTTCATTTTGTAATATAAATGGAACCCAGTCAGAGGATGCCTTTGAAGCTTGTGGATAGACCTGGCCAGTTATCTACAGTACCATTCCTGTGCTATCCACATGCCAACCTGACGGCCCAGGAGGCCAGGGTGGGAGACTTGCACTCCCAACCATAAGTCCCCTCTGTGTGTGAGGCTGATAGGCTTTGGGCCATTGGAGGATCATTTTTCCTTTTCTGTGGTAACTGTGGTGCCAGGGAGGAGTGATGGCCTGTACCTTCCCTAAATCCCAATGTTTTGGATGCCCCGTTCCTCTGCTCTTGCAGCACTGAGTGCTCACTGCCCCAAATTGAACTTCTGTGCTTGTTGGGGCTTCCTGACTTGACCTCGAGCCCTCTGTGGGTAGACTTGTGAGTTCTTTGCATGACTAGTGACTAGCTTAAATAGGTGTTCAATAACTATTTGTTGAATGTTGGTATTTTCAGGCATGCTAGGCTAGTTTCATCATTTAGCTTTATGTATTATTTGGGGTTGTATTGTTGCCTGTGCTACCCAATGAAGAGAAACATCCTTACATACTGTGCTACCCAATGAAGAGAAACATCCTTACATACTTTCAGTTCCCCAGAATGGCTGCTGTCTTTATTCTTAAGGGTTACTAGGGGCTAAGTGCAGACAGAGAGAGAGAGAGAGAGAGAGAGAGAGAGACAGAGAGAGAGAGAACAATAGGTAAGAAGCATCCCAAGAAGCATCCCAGATTGTGGCTCATACCTGAAAGCTGTTCTTTCATGGTTCATTAGACTTTGACCTTGAACTGGCAGCACCTCTTTGACATTGAGGGTGAAGCCGACAAAATGGAAATGGAAACTCACCAAGATTTCCTATGGAAGTGCTGTAATAGAGAGCCTGGGACTCCCAGCTTCACCATTTATTAAGATAGCTGTTATGGGCTGGGCGCAGTGGCTCATGCCTGTAATCCCAACACTTTAGGAGGCTGAGGCGGGCGGATCATGAGGTCAGGAGATCGAGACCATCCTGGCTAACACGGTGAAACCCCGTCTCTACTAAAAATACAAAAAATTAGCCAGGCGCGGTGGCGGGTGCCTGTAGTCCCAGATACTCGGGAGGCTGAGGCAGGAGAATGGCGTGAACCCGGGAGGCGGAGCTTGCAGTGAGCCAAGATCGCGCCACTGCACTCCAGCCTGGGCGACAGAGCAAGGCTCCATCTCAAAAAAAAAAAAAAAAAAGATAGCTGTTATGTATTGAATGCTTGCTATGTGTGAGGCAAGAGGTTAGTTACATAACCACTGTCTTACTTCATCCTAATAACCCTCTGAAATTATTTTCACCCTTCTTTTCCAAATGAGAAAATTGAGGCTAAGGAAGAGTGAGAAACTTCTCCAAGATGACCCAACATTATTTCTCTGTCCCAGAGCAGAGCTAGGATGAACTCCGACCTGCAGCAAGGCCTGGAATAACATCCTTTCTTTCGACAATGTTTCACCATAATGTTGACGAAAAAAAAAAAAAGATCCCAGCCAGGGCCACTGTCTGTGTGGGTTTTCTCCAGGTATTCCAGTTTCCCCCCACATCCAAAAGCTGTGCATGTTAGGTGAATCGGTATGTCTGCACTGTTCTGGTGTGAGTGAGTGTGGGTGTGCATGGGTACCCCCTGTGATGGATGGCATTCTGCACGGGGCTGGTTCCCATCTGGCACCCTGAGCACTCATGACCCTGAACTCAAATGAGCAGATTGGAAAAAATGAATAAGTGAATGAGTACAAATTATTGCAAAATAAACATAAAGCATACAATAATCGTATAGACACATGACAATAAATGACCAGTACAAAAGCTCTCGGAGGCCCACCATGTTCATGATTGTTTCTGAACTGCATGCTTATAGGAGGGGCTCCTTACAATTTTTGCTTGGCAGACATGAATTTTTTTATCTGACCCACCACCACTACGTCACTGTCACTTACTGATTCATAAAAAATTGGGTAAATCATTGTCTTGTTTGTATTAATCTTTCTTAAATGTATGTGTGGCTCACATTTATTTCAGTGTTTAATATTAAAACTGTTTTGGTCTTTATTAAGAAGTTTGGGCCGGGCGTGGTGGCTCACGCCTGTAACCCCAGCTGAGGCCGAGGCGGGCAGATCACGAGGTCAGGAGATCGAGACCATCCTGGCTAATACGGTGAAACCCCATCTCTACTAAAAATTCAAAAAAAGTAGCCAGGCATGATGGCGGGCGCCTGTAGTCCCAGCTACTCGGAAGGCTGAGGCAGGAGAATGACATGAACCCAGGAGGCAGAGCTTGCAGTGAGCCAAGATCGAGCCACTGCACTCCAGCCTGCACAACAGAGCTAGACTCCGTCTCAAAATAAATAAATTAATTAACTAATTAATTAAAAGAAGTTCGGTGTTTTTGTGACCAGAAATTTGCCAAGGAAATGTAACTCTTGTTTATATCAATTAGCTTATAGTCACACTGGTTCCTTTATGTCATTTCACTTAAAGTCACAGCCTCCAGGAACCTACCAGTGACATCAAGTGAGGATTCCCTGTACAGACTTTACCCTCCAACCCATATACCTTTCATGGCAAAGGTGGCTGCTTATAAGTTCCATGGCCTGGGCAATTTAACCTCTCTAAGCCTCAGTTTACTCAAAAGAAATTTGGGAATGGCAATGCCTACCTCATAGGTTTATTATGAGGTTTAAAGGAGATGACACAGATGAAAGTAGACATATGATCATGGCACGTGGAAGGCATTATATAAATTGTTGTCTCCTCTTTAGAGCTGAACATGCATTAGGCATTCAGAAAACCAATGGAGTGGTGAATATGCTGGCAGAAAGACAGAGGTGGCATGACTGTCCCTGATCACTGTGGAGCTGGCATGGGTCTGGAGATGACTTCTCTTGACACTTGGGGCACATGAGGGTCACAAGTGTTTAGCACCTGCTCTGGAGTGGTTTCGTGATGCACCGTGACTCTATAGCCATCACTCCACACCTGCCTCTCCCATTCACAAATCTGCTCTTCGTGCAGAATGGACATGTATGTGTAAGCAAACAGACATGTGTTTGTGTGTACAAAACACATTTTCCCATCATTATTGCCAATGTGCGCTCACTGTAGACACACAGTAGCTTTGATGCCACTGAACATTTACCTTCCACTAAGCATGTATTGCACAGAGGCGAAGTAGGGGCTGAATCTTAGGACAGTGCTCAAGTTCTAGCACTGACTACTCTGCTACTGACCTGCTGTATAATATATCCATAGTTTTTAAAAAATGAATTCAAGTTCAAGCAGATTAAAATCCTGATTTCACTTTTATCTTTCCCCTGAGGACTATGAATGAGTAGATGGGACAGTTGGCCCAGTTTTGCTCAGTGCTGCACTGCTGTCACCTGGAATAGCACCTAACACATCGTGGTACCCAGTGCATATTTGTGCAGTGAATATGAGGATGACAGTGATGGCATCAGAATTATCTTTCTTTTTTTTTTCTTTTTGAGATGGAGTCTCGCTGTCGCCCAGGCTGGAGTGCAGTGGCGCGATCTCAGTTCACTGCAGGCTCCGCCCCCTGGGGTTCACGCCATTCTCCTGCCTCAGCCTCCCCAGTAGCTGGGACTACAGGCGCCCGCCACCTCGCCCGGCTAATTTTTTGTATTTTTAGTAGAGACGGGGTTTCACCGTGTTAGCCAGGATGGTCTCGATCTCCTGACCTCGTGATCCGCCCACCTCGGCCTCTCAAAGTGCTGGGATTATAGGCGTGAGCCACCGCGCCCGGCGCAGAATTATCTTTCTAAAACATCCTCCTGCAGGCAGGCCCCTAGTTCACCTTGACAGCCTCACATCTCACTCAGTCACTAGTGGTTTCTACAGAAGCCCACGTGCCATTTTGATTACTGACCTCTGCATGTGCTGTTCTTTCTTCCTCAGTTGCTCTCAACACTATCCACTTAACAAAGACCTGTTTATTCTTAAAGGCCCAGTACAAACAGGACTCCTTTGTAAAACTTCCCCAGTTCTTCCTTGGTAGAATAAGCTGCATTTCTTCTGCTCCTGAGGTACTTTGTACCTGTCTCTCTTCTAGTACTTGGTTCTGTTCCTAATGATGTTGTGATGATCTTGTGTGCGTCTCTCCCTCTTGACCCTCACCTCCTAGAGGGCAGGGAGCTTTATTATTTTTCCAGTCCTAAAGCAATACCTATGGAAACCATTTGTTGAATGACAAAATGAAAAAGAGATGGCTACAGAGAGGCAATGCATTAGATAAAAAATGTAAAAGAATAGGGAATATTGTTTAAGAGAAGATACAGAACAAATTACAAAAGTCAAATGTCTGCCTTTATTGGCATTCTTTGATCACAGAATCTGATGAAAAGAACACATCTCCTAAAGAATCCTTTTTTCTCTGTATACAACACCACCAAACAGATAACATTTGGCCTTGGAAAGGCAAATTACAGGCCAGGCATAAAAGCAGCTACAGCTTTATCATTTAGATGCACCCTAAAAAGAGGAGAGTCAAGGAGAAGGAAACTAGATCTTGAGCATTTCTCTAGTTCTATTGTCAAAAAAGGAAAAGGTAAATAGGAAATATCTGAGAAGAATGGCAAAGAGATCGCAATAAAGGAACTAACTTTTTTTTTACTTTTAGTTTTGGGATACATGTGCAGAACATGCAGGTTTTTTACATAGGTATACATGTGCCATGGTGGTTTGCTGGACCTATCAACCCATCATCTAGGTTTTAAGCCCAATATGTATTAGGTATTTGTCCTAATGGTCTCCCTCCCCTTGTTCCCCATTCCCCGACAGGAAGTGTGTGATGTTCCCCTCCCTGTGTCCATGTGTTCTCACTGTTCAACTCCCACTTATGAGTGAGAACATGCGGTGTTTGGTTTTCTGTTCCTGTGTTAGTTTGCTGAGAATGATGGTTTCCAGCTTCATCCACGTCCCTGCAAAGGACATGAACTCATTCTTTTTTATGGCAGCATAGTATTCCATGGTGTATATGTGCCACATTTTCTTTATCTAGTCTATCCTTGATGGACATTTGGGTTGAAAGGAACCAACGTCTATTTGGAATTTTCCAAGCAATGATTAGACCGATAATTGTAATATTTGAAGTTTTTGAGTTGCATGGGACATGGTGCTTAGCCCCTTATTCGCTGAGCCCTTGCCCTCCCCAGATTCTACAACTAGTAATTTCTACAGAGGCCAATACCTGTGGTGAATGTAAGCTCATCTGAGTCCTGGAAACCTTGGGGGCTGCTCTGTTTCATTCACACTGGTTCAGGAACCCAGGCTTAGCAATGATTCTTCAGGCCCCAACGAGGCCCCACTTGGCCTTAAAGGAGACAGCTGGTAGACCACATGTCCTCACATGGATTCATATCAAAGAGAAATTCTGAAAGACAGCTCAAAGCTAAGCGGATCTTAATTTGTCCATATTATCTTAGAGATGTGACTATCTTCCTCAGCTTCCTGGCAGCTTGCCCCGCTCTCTGAGGGAAACTCAGTTGGCCAGAGTTCACCTGGGTTTATCAGGCCTCCAGGGGAATCTGCTTTCTCTGTGTGCATCCTTTGTTATTCTGCGGGAACTGGGTCATCTTTTCAAGAGTGGAAATGTCAGAGGAATAAAGAGGCTCCCTTGAAAAGATCTTTGCCACCACAGAAAGGAAACATCTCAGCATATCCCTTAAATAACAACATACAGTTGACAGCCTTGCTTCCGACCCAAAGAAAGAAAAGAGGCCGAGAACACTGGGCAACATTTACACACACCCCTTTGCTGGGTGGACAGCTGGACTGGGGTTGTGTCATCCCAAGCACTGAATTAAAGAAGCGGAAACATCAACTCTGTGGAATCTTTTTGGATGGAAAACTAGGCTAGAAAGCAGACAAAGGAAGGCTTTCAGCAAAAGCCTGATTTTTTATATTGCAGCACGCTTCGAACGTAAGGCTGCTGCCTGGAGAAGCAGGAATCTGTGACTATCGGGGAAAAGCCCCATCCAGACTGCAGTCTCCCACTCACCCCAGCAACAGACAGAAAGTTATTGTAGAGGGCAGTGAGCTGTGGCTGCACCAGTCCTTTCAGTTGTTCTAGAGAGATGCCATGGTGGGTGAAATAGGTCTCACCATGTTAATTGACTGCTAGAAAGACAACTTATGCAAAAGTCTGGCTGGGAGAATCCCAAGATAAGGCACGTTACTGACCACGTGTCTGAGGATTTGGGTTGCATCATGAGCTACCAAAAGACTCAACCCTGAGTCACAAACTTCTATATGGCAAATCCCTTCCCAGTTACAAAATCATTCACCGTGCCCCCAAACTTAGCACCACCCTCAGGCAAATATACCATCTCCCAATCAATGCCCCCTAACAAGCAGAACTGATCATGATTAAGACAGGGCACATTGATGGTGTGTGCTTTTTAGGGTCTCGGCTAGTGTTCTTTTTTCCTCTTATGAACCCAGATAAGCTATGACACGCAGTACTGGCCTGCTTGATCCATGAAAAGACTTTTGTGTGTTGGGATTCTTCCAAAACCTTGGACTAATCCTGGCTCTGCCACTCAGGAGCCCCTGCATGGCCTTGAGGAAATCACTTTGTTGGCCTCAGTTGTCCCTATTTGTAAAGCCCCTGACACCAGGGGCTCCACTCAAAAACATCCATGTTCACCCTTCTATCGTCTGTTAATTACATTGGAGATGAAACAGACATCAAGATTGCATAGACAGAGCAAATAAGGGGAAACTAAGGTATCTTAACTTCAGTTTAATTCTCCTGAGAATAAGGGAAATGCAAGATGTCGCACAAAATTCTGCCCAGGCCTGGGAAGATCTGAGATGTCTGTTATAGACCTTTGCTCCCTGTGTGCTTGTGTCAGCCCACCAGAACACCTCCTTTCAAAATACCCTCCTCATTGTCCATTCTTATCCTAATCATGAATAATGTGCTACTACCTCAATAACTGACCATCTGGACATCAAAGGAGTATTTCTCAAACCCCGATTCATGTAAGAATTAGCTAAAGAACTTTTTTTTTTTTTTTTTTTGAGACGGAGTCTAGCTCTGTCATCCAGGCTGGAGTGCAGTGGTGCGATCCCGGCTCACTGCAAGCTCCCCCTCCCGGGTTCATGCCATTTTCCCACCTCAGCCTCCCAAGTAGCTGGGACTACAGGCACCCGCCACCACGCCTGGCTAATTTTTGTATTTTTAGTAGAGACAGGGTTTCACCGTGTTAGCCAGGATGGTCTCCATCTCCTGACCTTGTGATCTGCCTGCCTTGGCTTCCCAAAGTGCTGGGATTACAGGCATGGGCCATCATGCCCAGCCGAGCTAAAGAACTCTTTAATGGTAAAGATTCTGGGCTGCAGCTTCAGGATGGGGTAGGGTCTGCACACGTCCGATGGTTCAGGTGTTTGGGAATTATTGCTGGGCAGCAGGAATGTGTTAGAGTTATATCAGATCCTAAGACAACTTGAGGGGTGGGAGGTGGAACAGGACAGCAGTGGTGGTGCTGATGTGATTCTATGAAAAGTAATATGATTCTGATATGCTCCATCTCCTGCAATCCCTGCTCCTCCCCCCACCATTTTAGAGTTATTGGCATTTGGCTTGGATGAAAAATGCCTTAGACTAATCCTAGCCCTGCCACTCAGGAGCCACACATCCCTACTCCAAGGCCTTAGGAAATCACTTTGTTGGCCTCAGTGTCCCTATTTGCAAAGTAAAAGCATTGGTCCATTCAGTGGTTGTACAATGTCACTGTGTATCAGAATTATCAGGGGAGTCTTAATAACACATCAATGCCTGGGACCCACTCACAGAGGTTCTAACCTAATTTGCCTGGCATTAACCCTGATTTGGAGTATCTGTCCGGCTCCCCAGGGGATGCTGCTGTGGGGACAGCTCTGAAGTTGTATGATTAGAGTCCTCACTTTTCTGGAGCACTCCACAAATGATTGGCAGCCTTCCTTGTGATGTGTCTACAAGACTATTTTGAAGTCCTCCTGACAGAGTTGACTAGCTAGCGCTTGACTCACCATCTCAGAAGTTAACATTAATAGACAGTAGAAGAGTTGCTTTATTTGATAAGCAATGAAGCAATGAAGTGTTTGTGATGGGTAATTTCATGTATCAACTTGACTGGACCAGGGGATGCCCAGATAGCTGGTTAAACATAATTTCTGGGTGTATCTGTGAGGATGTTTCCAGAAGAGATAAGCATTTGCATTAGTAGGCTGAGTAAACAAGATCCACCCTCAGCAATGTGGGTAGGCCTTATCCAACCCCTTGAGGCCCTGGAAAAAAACAAAAAGATAAAGGAAGGGTGGATGCACTCTCTCTGCTTGAGCTGAGACACATGTCTTCTCCCGCCTTCAGACATCAGCATTTCTGGTTCTTAGGCTTTCAGACTCAGACCAGGACTTACACCATTGGCCCCTGATTCTCAGGCCTTAGATCGAATTATACCATTGGCTTTCCCAGTTCTTCAGCGTGGAGACAGCAGATTTTTATGGGACTTCTAGGCCTCCATAATCACAGGAGCCAGTTCCTATGTCCCTTCTTATATAAATATCTATATATATATCCTATCCGTTCTGTTTCTCTGGAAACCCCTGACTAATACAGTGCTGCACAGGTTTTTCTGATCCACTTTACTATATTAAAGATTCATGAGCAGTGCAGTTTTTCCTGAAGCATTTCTCATAGGATAATTAAGTCATATTCTGATTCTAAGTCCACTTTTTCTCAGGTGGCAAGTATCACCATTAGGTCTGTTTTGGTTTACGTATGTGTGTGTGTGTGTGTGTGTGTGTGTGCACGTGCACGCACATGCACATATTATTGGTTGAGTATGGCTTTAAGCACTTTATTTTTTATTTTATTTTTTATTTTTTTGAGACAAAGTCTTGCTCTGTCACCCAGGCTGGAGTGCAGTGGTGCAATCATGGCTCACTGAAGCCTTGAACTCCCGAGGCTCAATTGATCCTCCCACCTTATCCTCCCAAGCAGCTGGGACTACAGGTATGTGCCACCATACCTGCCTAATTTTCGATTTTTGGGGGGCGTGGGGTAGAGATAGGGTTTCACCATGTCGCCCAGGCTGGTCTAACTCCTGGACTTAAGTGATCCTCCCACTTCAGTCTCCCACAGTGTTGGGATTACAAATGTGAGCCACCATACCTGGCCAAGCACCTTAATTAATAACCTCAGTTATCCTCACAACAATCCTGTATGCTCTATATTACTAATATTCCCATTTCATAGATGGGTACAACGAGAAACAGCATATTGCAGTAACTTCTCCAAAGTTGCCTAGTAAATAACAGAGACATTTGAACTCAGGCATGTTGGCTCCTGAACCTGTGCCCTTTATTACTAAACAACATTGCCTCCCCCGTAATCAGTAGCTTAATGTTTGTAATAAAAACTGAAAACAAATCCAGGCTTTATCCCTGCTTTCCAATATCTTGGTTACTGTCAGCTATTCTCAGGAGATGCAAATCACAAGGCTTCTTAACAACCAGTTTTGCCCTTGATTTTGTGAAGAGTGGAATGAGATGCACCAGCTGTGAGTGAGAACCTTTTGTGCCTGTGTACTTGCAAATTTATCATCACTTCCCTGTTTCTGTGTGAAACCTGAACCAGACTGTGGAACAGCTGATCTGCTCTCTTTGGCCCACTTCACAATTCATACCTGTTTCGAGGCGGCTGGATCCCCCTGAGGGCTCCATCCATCACAAGGTGGCTGCTGTGGTGACTCAGCCGGGCTGAAATCCGGTTCTTCCGCCCGCATGTCCCTGGACTTCTGCCTGCTGGAAAGCCAAGACAAGCAGGTTCACACACCTATGTTCACCGATGTGAGCTGTGCTGTTACCTTATTTTTATTATTAATTATTATTTTGAGGCAGAGTCTTGCTCTGTCACTGAGGCTGGAGTGCAGCGGCGTGATCTCTGCTCACTGCAACCTCTGCCCCCCGGGTTCAAGCAATTCTCCTGCTTCAGCCTCCCAGGTAGCTGAGATGACAGGCGCTCGCCACCATGCCCGGCATTTTCTTTTTTTTCTTTTTTTTTTTTTTTCGTATTTATAGTAGAGACAGGGTTTCACCATGTTGGCCAGGCTGGTTTTTATTATTTTTTTAATTCAGAAAACTTCGGCGTTCTAAGGAGCAAAGTGCCATTATTTGCGCGTTTCCTATTTTATGAGTTTTTGCTCCATTCTTTGCACTGTGGACCCAAATGCAGCCAGCAGCAGCACTTAGGATATGATAATATATTACTTTCTTTTTCTTTTCTCTTGTTGTTAACGACACCATTTCCTATATGTCCCATTAACTTAAAAGCTCCATATGACAGCATATTATCATTTTATAAAGTGCATATTCTTCTTGTTTCATTATTATATAAGCCATAAAATGTATAGGTGGTTTCTTACTCACTGAAAATAATTTTACAATGTGTTCAACTGAGCTAGGGAAAGCTGGTTAATGGATGATGGGGAACATGGGGTCATTCTGTGAAAGGGAGCAGCTCAAAGAACTTTGCACCATAAAAGTTAATGAGAAAAAGTCAAGAGTTAGGCGTGTGCTTACGTGTAAATCTTGATGAACTGTGCATTAATTTCTCTCTTGGGTTTAGGCATCATTTGGTCCAGAGAGCAGCTGTAGAATAAATTCACGTACTATTATTCAGAAATTTGTCACTTTTCCTTTCAGACGTGAGAGGTTTGGATCTGATTCTTAGTCAATATCTTCAAATGTAGATCAAGAACTTATTAGTTTGGGTAATAGTTTACTGCATACTCTGAACAGAATCCACTGGGGAAGAAAAAGTTTGTAAACATATAATTAATGTGGATGGTCCCTCATAGTATTACGTGTTTATTACACGTGCAATATATATTACATTACCTATAACATGTGTAGTTATGGCATAGACACAATAAGGTAAAAGATAATATTTTCCCAGTGGGACTTTATCTTAGGGCCCCTGCACTGGAAATTTCCCCTCATTGGAATGCTCTTCCGTCTAAGTAGGAAGCATGGATTCCTCCTTTAGTCATTTCAATCATAACTTAAATGTCATCTCCTCAAAGAGGCCCTCCCTACCACCCATTTAAAGTATCCACTGAACATTCCTCATCACATTAACTATCCATACAATCAGTATCATACATCTGACAGTTTTCCTGTTTATTTATTTAATAGTTTATTGTCTGCCTCCACCCTCTAGAACGTAAACTTGGTAAGAACAAGACCTTGTTTCTGTCTTGTTTATTCCTGTAACCCAGTTCCTTAAAGAGTGAGTGCCTGGTATACAGTAGGAGGTCATTAACTGTTTGCTAGAAGGAAGGAAAGAAAATGGGAAGAAGGGAAGAAAGAAGGGAAAAAGAGAGAGAGGGAGGGAGGGAGGAAAAGAAGAAGGGAGAAAAGGAAGAAGGAAGGAAGGGAGAAAGGGAAGAAGGAAGGAAGCAAGGAAGAAAGGAACAAAGGAAAGAAGAACAGATGGACCTGAAAGAGCTGAGCTTAGGTATTAGATACTAACTTGCATAACCAGGGGAAGCCAAGAGGCGTGATTTGAGTTAGATCTTAAAAGATGGCAGGGGTGTGGTTTATGGCTGGTAGGAGGACGAGAAACAGATGTTTCTAGTTAGAAGCTCTGAACAACCAGTTGTACTAGAGAGAGTATGAGTACGCACTGGGTGTTGTCCCAAGTTCAGAAAAGATGTTATAGGCAGTGGATTTAGGGAAGTGGCAGGTTATAGGGGCTTTAAAAAACGTAACTCAAGGCTTATGTGAAATTGTAGGAAGCAGTTTGAGATGAGGAGGGGGATGGATTAGGAAGTAATTTGAAGCAAACTGAAGGAGAGACATAGTGGGTGATCAATGAATGCCAAGAAGATTGGAAGTGTCTCTCAATCATTTGTATAACACTGTTTTGTAAAGCTGATTGATAGATGGACAGAATCTCAGTCTGGGACATCTACTAGGCATTTGGTGGAAAATGGGCTGTCACCTCCCAGGCTGGGAAGAGACTGCTTTCATGTGGGTACCATGGTGGGATAGCTCACTCTGCCCTTGCTATCTGGAGGGTAGAAAGTACCAGGGAAGGTGTGGCATGGGCGGAGTTGAAAGGTAAAAGATGGTAGGAAGCTTGGATTGAAAATTGTTTTGTTAAAAGCATATTGTCAGAAAAATACAATTTCCATGATATAATTATTCTACCCTCTCTAGCTCTCTGCAATTTACTATATGTTTCTTGAGATAGGAGGATAGTGTCTCTTGATCATTTGAAAAATCCAGGAAGAAAATGGAAAAGGCCCTGAAAGTTCAGATGCGCAGCTCTTGTCATGAACTGTTCGAGGATATTGACCTGCAGTGTATGCAGAATTTGAAGTAGCTTTCAAAATCGTGTTAGTTCCTTTAAGAATCAGGGGCGGTGGTAGGGACTTGGCATTGCAGTTAAAAGATGCATGCCGTCACTGAGTGGGTTTTTAACAAGTGGTCTTCGACTTCCGCTATCTCATATTGTCTCATACCTCCACCTTCCATGTGGTCGGTCATTATGGATTCCACTGATTCTCATTCTTCAAATCCAGATGTAGCTATTAGCCTCTAATCCAGGAAACAGGCCTCTATCTTGTAATCCACTTGATTCTCAGTGCTCTTCTGGCATCTGGCCTTCTCCACTGGATTCTAAATTGCCCTGTACATTGACTCCTCTGTCCCAACCATTTTATAGCTGCTCTCAAACATGACTCTACCCTGGCCCATCATTTGCTACCAGAAGCCCAGGGGTCCCCTTAGAATCCGTGTGTGCGCTGATTTAGCCCTTCCTCTGAACTTGGTAGTGAAGATAGTCATTTAGGCCATAGACTCAACTGACTGTCAATTCCTTCACATATTTTGTTTTCAATCCAGTTAATTTTGGCGACCACCATTTAAAGAGTCTCCTCTCTTTTTTCCTTTGTCACACTCCCCTGGAGACAGAAGAGCCTTTTCTGTCAAAAACAGCAAATATCAGCATTGTTTTCTGAACCAGTGTAGTTTTATCTTCATACCTACCATTCAAAGCCGGAAGAAAAAGAAAGTAATCTCTTAAATGTCCATTATCATAGTAGCAGTTTCTTTTCCTTTTTGCTCCAAGTTGGAAGCTTGCTGCTTTCATCTCACTTGGATTAGAATGAAATTATTTACATTAGCTATGCTGCATCTCCAAAATTAGTTGATGGTAAATGTCACTTGTGTCACAAAAAATTAATTTTGTGTTCTTCTGAAGTTATCTGGCTGGCTAAGCATTGTGCAGGGTGCCACTGGCATTGGCTCTGGGAGGCGGGAGGGGAAGCCATGCTGCCTTCCACACTGGGGCCTTGGCAGGTTGCATGGTGGTGTGCACAAGGAAACTGAACTGCATCTGCATGGCTCACTGCTTATCAGGAGCGCACACTGGCTGCCATGCTGTAGGGCAGCGAAGGAAAACAAAACAACAATAAAGGGAGGCCTTTGTCATGGATTAAAAGGGTTTAGAAACATCTGAGCCATGCAGTTTTAGAACACTAACACTGCCAATGACTTCATGACAAAATGCTAGAAAATGTGCTAACTGGGTTAGATAGAGTTGGTGGGGCCGCCAACACTCATGCTTTTGTTAATGGCCTCTTATCTGTGTGAGTGTGTGGATGCACAGTTCACAGATAAAGTTACCTTTTGTAGAATGAGAGGAATGAGGTTAATGACATTACAGTATTGCTGTTTGTGGTTGCAGCTAAGGGTGTATCTAAAGATTGTCATTCCTGGGCAAATTTTTCATTTTCAAGTGGGTTCATCTCATACGTCTCAACTTCCTCCATTAGAAAATTCATCGTGGGCACTAATGGAAGGGTCCTATCTTTATGCATAAGTACAATAGGTGGTTACCTAAATGACTGCTTCAGGGATCAGCAAAGATCTCCTCCCATGCATTCAGTTCTACACCTACTGATTCATTCCTTTGTGTTAATTGATGCCCCATTCCCCAAATTTTTCCTTTAAAAATATAACGATGTGGTTTTCTTCTTTAATTTGGCTACTCAATTCTCTAAGTGTCTTTTGATGGATTTATTTCAAAATAGTCTGAGATATCAATACCTGTCTGCCAATGGTTGATAAAATCATTAGACAGGAAAGCAGTAAAATATAAAAAATTTAAACAACACTATCAACCAACTTGATCTAATTAACATTTATAGAAAACTCCCCCCAACGACTGCAGAATAAGCATTCTTTTCAAGTGCATATGAACATTTACCAAAATATACCATATTTTGGGCCATAAGACAATTCTCAATACATTTAAAAGAATTCAAGTCTTATAAAGTACATTTCCTAATGACAATGGAATTTAATTAGAAATCATTAATAGAAATATCTCTAGAAAATCCATAAATATTGGAAATTAAATAGTGTACCTCTAAGTAACATAATGGGTCAAAGGACAAATCTAAAGGGAAAGTAGAAAGTATTTTGCACTGAATGAAATTAATATATGATGCATCAAAATTTGTGGGATGCCACTAAAGCAGTGCTTAAGAGAAAATTTATAGCACTAAGTGCCTGTGTTAGAAAAAAAGAAAAGTCTCCAATGAATGACTCCAGCTTCATCTTTAAAAAAAACTAGAAAAAGAAGAGCACATTAAACTCAAAGCAAATAGAAGAAAGGAAATAATAAAAATCAAAGCAGAAATAAAGAAGTAGAAAACAGGCCAGGCACGGTGGCTCATGCCTGTAATCCCAGCACTTTGGGAGGCCTAGGCGGGTGGATCACTTGAGGTCAGAAGCTCAAGACCAGCCTGGCCAACATGAGAAGTCCCATTTCTACTAAAAATACAAAAATTAGCCGGCTGTGGTGGCGTGCTCCTGTAGTCCCAGCTACTCAAGAGGCTGATGCATGAGAATCACTTGAACCTGAGAAGTCGAGGTTGCAGTGAGCTGACATTGCACCACTGCACTCCAGCCTGGGCAGTAGAGTGAGACTCCATCTTAAAAAAGATAAAAGTAGAAAACAGAAAACAATATAGAAAAATTAATGAACCCTGAAGCTGGTTCTTTGAATGGATAAATGAAATTGAGAAAGTTCTAGCAGGTCAATCAGAAAAAAAGAGAAATGACACAAATGATCAATAGTATGAATGAGTAGTATGAATGAGAGAATTATATAAATACAGAATCTACATATATTATGAACATAAACTACTTTATGACAATAAACTTGACAACTTAGGTAAACTGGACAAATTCCTTGAAAGATTAAAAACTATCAAAACTCATTAGAGAAATAAAAGTAGGTAACTTGACTAGTCAAAAATCTGTTAAATGTTTAGTTAAAAACCATCTCCCCAAAAGATTCATTGTCCAGATGACTTTGCTGGTAAATTTACCAGACATTTAAGAAATAACATCAATTCTATTCAAGCGCTTCCAGAAAATTGAAGAGAGGGGACTACTTTCCAATGCATTCTACAAGACAGCATTACCCTAATACCAAAATCAGACACACAAGAAAAGAAAACTGCAGACCACTGTCTCTGATAAACATAAATGCAAAAAATCCTAAGTAAAGTTTTAGCAAATTGAATCTGACAACATATAAATAGAATCGTGACCAAGTTGGGTTTAATCTCAGGAATACAAGATAAGTTTAACATCCAAAAATTGCCATTTTCCATATTGAGAAACTGAAATAGTGTTGCCTCAATAGACACCAAAAAACATTTGACCAAATCTAATGTCCATTCCTGATAAAAATTCTCAGCAAACTAGGAATAAAAGATAGCTTTTTCATCCTGATAAAGGACATCTACAAAAAAACATACAGATAACATTATATTTAATGGTGAAAGACTTAATGTTTTAAAAATCAGGATAAGGATAAGGATATCTGTTTCACCACCTCTATTCAACATTGTAAAATGTCATACTTTTTCTTACTATATACAAGGCAATAGAAAAGAAATATAACCATCTATATTGAGAAGGAAAAAGTGAAACTATTTTTATTCACAGATGGTATAACTGTTTAAGTAGAAAATACTTAAGGTTTTCTTCTTACAATGGAACCTACAAAATGTTACTAGAATTAATGCATGGGTTTAACAAGATTGTGGGATCCAAAATCAATATACAAAAATTAATTGCATATGATAGCAGTGAGCAATCTGAAAATGAAATTTAAAATGAATGACATCAGTTTAAATAACATCCAAAAATTTAAATACCTAGGGATAAATATGGCAAAACATGGAAAATATCTGTACACTGAAAGCTACAAAACAGTGTTTACAGAAATTAAAGAAGATTTAACTATATAGAGTCCAAACACTCAATACTGTTAAGATGTATATTCTCCACAAATTGATCTATAGATTCACTGCAATTCCAACGAAAATTACCTTCAAATTTTTTTGGAGAAATTGACAACTGATTGTAAGACTAATATGTAAATATAAAGAACCGCGAATAGGCTGGTTGTGGTGGCTCACACCTGTAATCCCAGCACTTTGGGAGGCCGAGGCAGGTGGATCACGAGGTCAGGAGTTTGAGATCATCCTGGCTAACACGGTGAAACCCTGTCTCTACTAAAAAAAAATTTAAAAAAATTAGGCAGGCATGGTGGCGGGCGCCTGTAGTCCCAGCTACTCGGGAGGCTGAGGCAGGAGAATGGCATGAACTCGGGAGGTGGAGCTCGCAGTGAGCCGAGATTGCGCCACTGCACTCCAGCCTGGGTGACAGGCGAGACTCTGTCAAAAACAAAAACAAAAACAAAAACAAAAACTAAAACAAAAACAAAAACAAAAACAAAAACAAAAAAAAAGAACCGCGAATAGCCAAAACAACTTTAATAAAGAATAACAAATTTAGAAGACTAGCACAATCCAATTTTGAGATTATTATAAAGCTATAGTAATCAAGACAGTGTGATATTGGCATAATTATAGGGACACAAATCAGTGAAACCAAAATAGACATATATACATATGACCAACTGATTTTTCACAAAAGCACAAAGGCAATTCAGTGGAAAAAGGATAGTCTTTCAACACATAGTGTTGGAAAAACTGGTACTAGAACACGTGCAAAACAAAACAAAATAAAAACAAAAAACTTCATACTTTCACCATATACACAGATAAACCTAAAACGGATTATAGACTTAAATGTAAAACATAAAACTATAAAAGTTCTACAACATAAAATAGGAGAAAACCTTTGTGACCTGGGATTGGGAAAGGTTTCTTAGATATGACACCAAAATACAGTCAATAAAAGAACAAATTGACAAATTGAACTTCATCACAATGAAAAACTTCTGGCCTTTGAAAGAGACTGGTAAGAGAATAAAAAGACAATCCACAGATTGAGAGAAAATATTTGCAAAGCAAATATCTAGTAAAGGACTTGTATCCAGAATAAACTCAATGGTAAGAAAACAACCTGTTTGAAAAAATGGGCAATAGATTTAAACAGACCCTTCACCAAAGAAGATATACGGATGGCAAATAACACATGAAGAGATGCTCAACACCATTAGTCATTGGGAAGATACAAATTAAAGCCACAAGATAACACTTAAAACCCAAATTTACAAAAACTTAACCAAAAGAATTGAAGAATTCTCTGTGAAAAGTGTTTTGTGCTGTTTAAGAACGTCAACAAAACAGAAGACCAAGGCAGATGAAATGGCAACAACACTACAAAGGATTAAAAGGGAACTTGAATACATAGGGAATACATTGTGAAACAGAACACCAACATTACTTGATGTAATAAATAATTATCAGCCAGGCGCGGTGGCTCACACCTGTAATCCCAGCACTTTGGGAGGCTGAGACAGGTAGATCACGAGGTCAGGAGATGGGCAGATCACGAGGTCAGGAGATCGAGACCATCCTGGCTAACACGGTGAAACCCTGTCTCTACTAAAAATACAACAAATTAACTGGGCGTGGTGGCGGGCGCCTGTAGTCCCAGCTACTTGGGAGGCTGAGGCAGGAGAATGGCGTGAACCCAGGAGGCGGAGCTGGCAGTGAGCTGAGATTGTGCCACTGACTCCAGCCTGGGTGACAGAGCGAGACTCCATCTCAATAATAATAATAATAATAATAATAATAATAATAATAATAAATAAAATAAAATAAAATAAATAATTATCAGCAAGTAACAGAATAGGTGCACCTAGAAGTGTCTTAAAGAAAAGACTTCAGAAAGAACTGAATATCGAGGAGAAAAAAATAATAATGAAGGCAATAGAGAGAGAATGCTTGATAGGAAGGGCTAACAAAGATGATTCAACAAGAGGATAAACAGCTTCCTTAAAGTAGAAAAACGTAATAAATGAGTAACAAGTATGTTATGCTTCAATTGTTATAAAGTTACTTTTGTTTATTAGGTATCCATTTGTGTGTTACATGCAAGAGAGGTGTCTGGAATGAAGGGCATGAACTAGTCAGCTATTTCTGGGTGGTTGAATTTGAGGTCTCTTGTTGATTTGTTTATTATAATTTCATTGTTGTTTACTTTTAAAAAATTGGCATGCGTAATTTTTTAAAATAATGGTAATTTATATTTATTTAATTTCTAAGGGGAATTACAGTAGTGGAAAATTTTTAAATAATTTTTATTTTTCAGTCTGTGGATTGTCTTTTTATTCTCTTACCAGTCTCTTTCAAAAGCCAATTTTAAAATAATTATTAAAAATGACTTAATATATTTAATTTTTATATGATGTATTTGAATTCAAATTAGGCAAAATAGTTTATCTTTTTTATTTCTGGCAGATTCATAATAAGATATTATGGGGTTATTTTATTATTTGGGGTTAAAACTTATGCTGATTTCCCCAAAGCCTTATAATTATCTTACTTTACATTGTATTTATTGTTAGTCCAGTTGGCTTTTAATATACTCCTGTGTCTGTAAAGACATGTAGTCAATTCAGTTATTCCAATAAAGCACAACATTGGCATAGATAATCAAATAGGACCGTAATACAGTCCAATCACAAGATAGACAATGGGGAAATGGAACTGGGCCAGAGGACTGACACCTGGTTGTTGAGGTTTGTGCATAATTAAGACCGAGGGGATATCACCACCCTAAAAACTATAAAATTAAACCAAAGTTAGACGAGTGGACCAAAAATCAGTGATTCTGTCCTCGGCTAAGCAAAATAGGACCCAAGCCTATAATATATATCTGATTAGTGAAAATTAACTAGAGACATGACAGAAGAGACATAACTATATATGGTTATCTTGTGGCAGTTGTGTGTGGAGCTGGCTTCTCCCCTTAGTTGCGCTCTTCTCCTTGGTACTTTGTAAATATTCAGGATCTTAGTTAAATAGTTTAGGCCCCCAGAAACTAAACAAACAGGCTGGAACACCTGTCTTTGAAGCTTCCAAATGCAAATTGGTATAGACATTTAATATGACTATTTCAAATTTAATGGGAAAGAAAAAATGAGTAGGAAAGCAAATTACGCAGTCACTCGAGTTTCTTTCAAGAGTTTATGTTAGACAAAGGCAGAATGGAAATCCTAGGTCATAAAGATAGCATGCTTTGGGGGTTAGTAAGAGATCACGGCAGTGCGAAAGTTGATTAATTCACTCATTCCCTCCTATATATCTCTATTTATCCATATGTATGTCTACATTGACATCTACAGATGCTCCCCAGCTTACGATGGGTTTACATCCCAATAGACCTATCATAAGTCAAATATATTGTAAGTAAAAAAAAATGCATTTACTATCCCAATAAAACCACTGTAAAGTTAAAAAATCATAAGTTGAACTATCCTAAGTCAGGGACTGTGTATATCTACCTCTGTATCTGTATATAAACAGATACAGAGTGTTGATTTTGTGGAAAAGATTTCATCTCATTGGCTGCTTGGCACCATATCGATAAAACAACAGATTAACTGAATATTTCACTGTTCAGCTGGTGGCTGAAGACACAGGAGAGAATGAGAGAAACACAAAGGCAGTCAGACAGACAGACAGAATTGTCTATTTATCTTTCTGGAACAGCCCAAAATGTCTTGATAAACCTAGCAGCTCCATTCAGTTTGGGATTAAAACAGCTGGAGCAAGAAAAGTGTTCTGTTGAAGAAATCCTACAAATATCATCCAGAGTGACCATAGAAAGCAAAAGTAGACCACAGAAACCACAGCCACAAGACCCCCAGAAAGAAGCATCACTGGCACAGACAGGATGCAGAAGCGCTCCAGCGGGATCTCAGTCTCGTGCTAAGATTGCCACACAACCTGGCTTCTTCTGGCCACGCTCATGTCTTTGCCCACACAGGAGTGAAAGTATTGTGATACCAACTGTATTTAATGAAGAATCATAAAGATTTGAATACAACTGGAGATGAAATGGATAGTTTGCTTTTCAATCTTGAAAGACTACATCACTTAGAAAACATGATTACCTCCAAGTTAACATTTAGAACCAAGACATGGCATTGAGTTTGAGATGTGAAAATAAAGAGGGGGCTTTGCTCTACATTTTGAGAAATCTCCTTGTGAGACATGGGTTGTCCTCAGATCACACTAGGGAACTGTGAAGGAACTGAGAGAGAGAACCAAGTCACCCACGTCTGGCTATAGACTTACCACTCATTTCCACAGGTAGGTAGCATTTTCGATATTGACAGCTTGGCCACTATTCTCCTGATGTGGGCTAATTTTCTGGAGATTGTGTCTATTGTTTCAAGCCACTTCAGGGTCACATTAAGCTAACATCTAGTTTTCATTTCCAACAAAGCTAGTCTTACAGGTAAACCTAATGCAGGGTACAATGTTACCATCTGGGAGTAGTCTTCTCATTTCTGAATGATGCCCGAGATTCTACCATCAGAGCACTATCTTTTTTTATACAGGGCTTGGTCTCTAGTAAAATTCAAATATTCCTGGAAAGGGTCTCTCTTTAAATGTTATGTTTTTAAAAAGTGAATCTACTGATGTGTTCCAGCACTTAAAATTCTTCAGTTGCTCCCTATCCTCCATAAACTCTAAAATCTTTTTTTTTTTTTTCTGGAGACAGAGTCTGGCTCTGTCCCCCAGGCTGGAGTGCAGTGGCACCATCTCAGCTCACTGCAAGCTCCGCCTCCCGGGTTCATGCCGTTCTCCTGCCTCAGCCTCCCGAGTAGCTGGGACTACAGGTGCCCGACACCACGCCCTGCTAATTTTTTTGTATTTTTAGTAGAGACAGGGTTTCACTATGTTGGCCAGGATGGTCTTGAACTCCTGACCTCGTGATCCATCCACCTCGGCCTCCCAAACTGCTAGGATTACAGGCTTGAGCCACCGCACCCAGCCCATAAACTCTAAAATCTTACACAAGATACATGAGGCTCTTTATGTTCAGGACCCATACCTGCATCTTTACGCTTATTCAACAGAGCTTTCCTTCTGTCTAACACCTCACTCTCCAGTCATTTTGCACTATCAGAGTTTTCCTCAGCACACCACGCCATTCCAGTCCTCTTGTTTCCTCACTTCCGGTCTCTGCCTGGAATTCTCTCATTCTTCTTTGCCTATCCTGCAAATCCTTGCCTCAATAGTTGCCTCGTGCTCTCATCTTTGTAAACTTTTCTTTGATTCCTTTAGGAATATTTATGAACTCTTTTCTCTACTTTTGTCCTTTGTGTGTCACCTTCCCAATTTTTGTCCATGTCATATACCGCATATGCTATTATACTCGTTATTTTTCCTATGATGATTCACTGTTCATCAAAATAAATTCCATGAAAACAAAATAACGTTGTTCATTGAACAATTAATTTCAAACATGAATATAAATGAAATGTAAGCTATAATCAAATTGATCTGCAAAAATATGTACCAAAATTAAGTTAATCATCAAGTAGAGTAAACTTGTTTCTATTTGGCGGCAATAAAGGATATTTGATTTCATATGACTAGTTTAAGGTGAAAATGAGATTCTTAATGAGTAAGATAACTCTAGGCTTTACTTTTATGTTAAGCACATTTCAACTCCCATGTATATAATTAGAAAGAAGAAAAATATTTAATTACTGCTAATTGTGTAGATGGGGGTTCTTAGTTGCAAACAACAGAATTCAATGTGGCTACCTCAAGCAGGCAAGGAATCTATTTGAGGGTTTTGAGTAATTCACAGAAGGTTCATTAGGATCAGAAAGCCAGATTTTGAGGCTGCACAGTTGTAATGCCCAATTACACTAAGGTATCCCTTGAGAAACATGAGCACTGCTGATGGGCAACCATGACTGTTAGCACTGAACACTATTGTTCCAGAAAGAACAACATATTTGCCCTTGTGCTTGACAGAAGGTCCATACGCCTGCCCACTCACCTTACTGAGTCAGTGAAAACTTCAAGTGTTTTCTTCTTCTTCATGATGCTTACTTCTGAATCAACCCTCTCATGGGTGTTCTAGTTGGCTGAAGCCAAGTCAATCAGGTACACCCTAGTTGCAAGGCATTCTGGCAGTATGAATTCTTCATAGATTTTACCTATGTCGGAAATTTAAAATGTTAGAAGGGTACACAAAAATGTTAGCAGCCATAAATGTTGAATGTTTTCTACACTGGTCAAATATTTCCAGGTGGCTTTTGTTTCAAGAAGCTATTCAAAGTGATCTTCAGTGTCTATTTGTGTATGGAAGGTATCAAATTACTTGGTAATGACTATGAAGTGCTGGGGAACGTATTGTTTATCTTTCTCTCATTGGACTAGGAAAATACTTATGAAGATCTTTCCTCAGGTCTTTCAAGGGTTTCTTAACAAGGTTGAACACATTTTCAGCAAATCTGACAGATGAGTACATAACCAGCTGGTGCAGACCATGGAAAGAATCCAACTCACCTCCCTGGGGGTGTATACCCTACAGCTCCAGGTTAGAATTTCCATGTTTGCTTTGACTTACAGGTGGAGTACTGAAGTGAAACTGCCTTGTAAGAATAGGCAAAAGATGCTAATTTGCAAAGTCATTTTCAGTCATGCATACAAGCCACAGATTGAAGCTTTCATTCAAAAACACTTGAAGTTTTCACTGACTCAGTAAGGTGAGTGGGAAATTTTCTTTGTCAATGAGCATCAATATGAGACAATATGTTTTCTCAGACCTTGCTCATCTCCTTACCTAACTGAGAAAAACATTCTAGAGGTCTGTAGGTTGCCCTTAACTGATTAACAATTTTAACACATTTGTTAAGTATTCCTCTTAAAATTTCATGACTATCCCAAGTGACCAAGGTTTCCCTATGTATTCAAAACAGAACAGATTTTGCTTCTGGGACACATCATTAATACCTGGAACAAGTCCTCGGTTTGAACAAAACTGGCACCCCTCATGTTTCTCATCTGTTTTATTTATCCTGTCTATGTTAATTGTTTTGTCCATATGAGTTTTCACTAAATTATTAATATCATCTAGTTTCAATTTCTCTTAAACTTCTTATATAACCATAGTACACTTGTCAAAACTAAGTTGTTCCATTGCCATGAGTTAAACTCTCAGCTTTATTTGGATTTCACCAGTTTTGGGATGCCACGTTGCAGTTAGGCATCATGTTTTCTCCGGCCTGTGACAGTTTCTTAGCCATCCTTTGTTTTCACGATATTGACTGGTCATGTGTTTTTGTAGAATGTGCACCAATTTGGGTTTCTTTGATGTTTTTCTCATGATTCAATCAGGTCTGTGAGTTTTTGGAAAGAATATCACAGACTGGGCGCAGTGGCTCATTCCTGTAATCCCACCACTTTGGGAGGCCAAGGTGGGCAGATCACAAAGTCAAAAGATTGAGACCATCCTGGCCAAAATGGTGAAGCCCCATCTCTACTAAAAATACAAAAATTACCTGGGCGTGGTGGCACGTGCCTGTAGTCCCAGCTACTTGGGAGGCCGAGGCAGGAGAATTGCTTGAACCTGGGAAACAGAGGTCACAGGGAGCTGAGATCCTGCCATTGCACTCCAGCCTGGCAACAGAAGACTCCATCTCACAAAAAAAAAAAAAAAGGAAAGAATATCACAGAGTGAAGTGGCTTTTAAGATCAGGAAGTACATGATATCAACATGACTTATTACTGGTGAAGTTAAACTTGATCAATTGGGTAAGGTAGTATTTGCCAGGTTTCTGTATTGAAAAGTTACCATCTTCCCGTTTCCCAGTCTCTATTCTTTGAAAGCAAGTTACTAAGACTAGACTACTACTTTTAGAAGGGGGTGTATCAGCATATATTATTTGGCAATTTCTATAGAGATGATTTGTCTCTTTTCCCCTATTTATTTATTAAGTCATTATTTATATCAATATGACATTATGTATATTTATTTTATGCTTTGGATTGTAATTCAATACAATATTATTTCTTTTGTTACCCAAATTGTTCCAGCTTTGGCCATTAGGAGCTCCTTCCGGTTGGCTCCTATGACATACTCCACCGTCTTTTTGGTAGCACTTCCTTATTTTCTGACACTAGATCATGCTCTAAGTTCATCTTGTATTTTCCTTGACCCAGCTCTGGAATCAGCTATTTCACCAAGGAGCCCTGGTTCCTTTTATTGGAGACTGGTGTGAGTACTTAGAAATTAAAATATGAGTGTTGGGTGCATTAACATATTTTGAAAACACGTGAACAAAATTATGCAAAACAAAATGTCTTCTTAGACTTGTTTTATTATCAGACAAACACCAAAAGATTAACCACTTTCAAAGCAATTTTGAATCCTCAGTTTGCATTGAATAGTATCCTCTTGGTTGTACTTGGGATAATAATCGCTACTTTATGTTTTCTATGATGAATTGTTTTATTTCATCAAGTCCAGGGGTTAATGGGAGGGAAGGGGAAAGAATATGAGAACTCTGGGCCTCAGGGAGAAGGGAAGTGGAGTAAGCAAGGCCCATGGAGGAAAGGTATACTCTGTGGGGAGAGCGGGGTTGCCACCTGCAGCCTTCATGCATATTTCATTTCTTTCTTAAGGGTGGCTTTTATCACTGCTGTGGGAATATTTGCAGGCAATTCTAGTTTTGTCCATGTCAACGAATCGATTCAAGTTTTGGTTTTTAGTCTGCATTAAATCATCAGTCATTTTTCATTAGGATCAGGTGGTTAAGACAAAGAATTACTTTACTATTAAAGAGCAAATTATTCTTATTTTAGCTCTGCCATGGGTGTCTTCTTTGTCTTGAACAAGTCTTCTAATCATCCAGCATTCCCACTGTCATAGTAACATAATGCATTTATTGGCCTGTGACTTGCATAGTATCTAAGAGGACAGACAAAGCAGGCTCTGTAACTTCCAATGTGTGCGATCTTGGGCAAGTTCCTTTCCTTTACCTATAAAAAGATAATGATAGTAATAAATAACACCTAGCTCATAGAATTGTTTTAGGGATTAAATTACAGGATGTTTATAAACACTTAATATGATAACTGTCATATAATAACTACTTAATAAAAGCTGCTGTCATAGCTGTTATTATTCACTAAATGTTTTCATTTCCTATTTTAGGGAGCTGTGTTATATAATAGAGTGTGTTAAGTATTTGATCTTCTTCCATTTAATTCCTGCTCTTTGATGCTTCTTAAGGAGACATTGGGCTGTGCTTACTCCGTCCTGGGCTAATGATATAGATGCTCAGGGCTTCCTAGGGGACTCTTGGTGGCCTCTGTCTGTCCTTGCTGACAACAGCCAAAAGACAAGTGTGTTGACTCTCCAATAAATCAAACCTCAACCTGAATTTTATGCAGAGAATGTCAGCTGACCCTTTGTGGTAAGTCACCTCACATCCTTCAAAATATCGTGTGATTCTTTAAAAATGCAGCCCATCCTCTTATAACAGTGACCATCCAGGGACCCGTGATACGTGAGGATTTTCTAGCTGATCATTTTGAGCTGCGGAAGTTCTCATGCTTGTGATAGGTGAGGCTATCTGGTTTTCCTTCTGTTGCATGAATAATAACTCTCTATGATAATAAATAAAAAGAAGTATCTGTTGCTTTTTTCCCATTCTATCTTGAAAGTTTATGGGTTATTTTTGTCTATATATGTTTTGTGTGTGAATCTGCATGCATGTGTGTGCGTATGAGTGTGTATTTCAACATTTTATGGTCCACTGTTAAAACTTTCCCCGCTTTTTTTTTTTTTTGCCTTAAGGACATTGGCTAATATTGCAGCCCCCAAGCAGTATGGGTTTGAGGATAGAGATTTGCAGTGCTCCCAGGTAGGTCTGCTGTTAACACAGGTTAAATATGTCTTGAATCCTGAGAGCAAACTAATTCACAGAATAGCTACACAATCCAGATTCCATCTGACTGTGTTTTATTTATTTATTTATTTATTTATTTATTTATTTATTTATTTATTTTTGAGACGGAGTCTCGCTCTGTCACCCAGGCTGGAGTGCAGTGGCGCAATCTCGGCTCACTGCAAGCTCCGCCTCCCGGGTTCACGCCATTCTCCTGCCTCAGCCTCTCCGAGTAGCTGGGACTACAGGCGCCCGCCACCATGCCCGGCTAATTTTTTTTTGTATTTTTAGTAGAGACAGGGTTTCACCGTGGTCTCGATCTCCTAACCTTGTGATCCGCCCGCCTCGGCCTCCCAAAGTGCTGGGATTACAAGCGTGAGCCACAGCGCCCGGCCCTGACTGCGTTTTATTTAAAATGTTGCATTCAAAGAAACAACTACTCTCTGGCCTAGGCAATGTCAAATAAATGATATGCTTAGACTTGTCATTTGTGGACAGCCCATTTTGCTATTGTGCAAGCTTGACCATATAGAGAGGAAACAAGCACTTTAAATGCATCCTTCACCTCTAGGAGGGAACTAGTAAATGTCCTTTCTGAAAATAAAGAAGAAATACTATTCTATCTCCCAGGTTTTCTCTTTAATTTAGACTTATGTCAGATTCTAGGAGGAAATTGCTGGTTGTCTTCTAGGTTTCTCAGGAAAAGAAATGTTTCCAAAGTCGACTTCCGAACTGTCTTTATGCAGGAAAAACTAATCTATGATGTTAGAGGACAGGACACTGGTTAACCTTTGGGTGCATTGACTGGAACAGGGCACCAGGGGACTTCTGTGGTACTGAAATGATTTGCTTCTAGATATGGGTGCTGGCTACACAGGAGTGTCCATTTTATGAAAATGTATCCAGTTGTGCTCTAATGGTTTGTGTGCTTCACTGTAAGTGTATCATGCTTTATCCGAAAGTTTTCTTTTGTGGTATATCCAGACAATGAATTCAGCACTAAGAAAAATGAATTTTTCGTTTTTCTCTATAGTAAAACGATCAGCAGTAGCCAGGGATTAGTGAGGAGGAAGGGATGAATGAGCAGAGCACAAAGGATTTTTAGGGCAGTGAAAAGACTCTGTATGATACCATTAATGGTGGATACATGTCATTATACATTTGTCTAGACCCACAGATGCACAGCACCATCTGTATTAGTCAGTTTGCATTGCTATAAAGGAATATCTGAGACTGGGTAATTTATAAAGAAAAGAGGAATATTTTGGCTCCTGGTTCTGCAGGCTGTACAGGACACATGATGCTGGCATTTGCTCCTGGGGGGGCCTCAGGAAGCTTCCAATCATGGCAGAAGGTGAATGGAGCCAGCGTATCCCATGGCAAGCGCAGGGGCGGGAAAGCTGTTTTAAATAACCAGATCTTGCATGAACTCATAGAATGAGAACTCACTCATTACCATGAGGACAGCACCAAGCAATTCATGAGGGATCCACTCCCATGATTGAAACACCTCCCACTAGGCCCACCTCCAACACTGGTGGCCACATTTCATCATGAGATTTGGAGGGAAGAGAACATCCAAACCATATAAACGGTGGGTACTTGCCATTATACGTTTGTCTGAACCCACAGAATGTACAGCACCAAGAGCAAACCCTAATGTAAACTATGGCGTTTGGCTGATAAGGATGTGTCAATGTAGATTCATATATGTACCATTTTGGTGGTATATTGATAGTGGTGGAGGCTGTGCATGTGGGGGCAGAGAGTATATAGGAAATCTCTATACTGTGTATTCAAGCTTGTTGTTAAATTTAAACCACTCTAAAATATAAAATATATGCATATGTATATTTTTTAATCACACACACTTTTAAATTTTTAAAATTTTTTATATTAAAAATAAAATATATATGCATCTATATATATTTTTTAATCACATGCATACTTTTAAACAGGAACCTTTCTTTTTTAGTTTAAATCGAGTTGCCTACTTCTCATTTGAAGGGTGAAGGCTGATGGGAAGGGAAGATAACAGAGGGCTCTTATAGCCAATCCTTTCCTCTTTAGGGAGGGCTGACCTATTAAAGGGGAACAGATGTCTTCTAAAGTAAGAATGATTTTACTATGGAATTATTTACTAATAATCATTATTCAGAGCAGCAAACAAAAGATTAGGTTAAGCTGATACGTCGCCGTATGAATTATTGGTTGTAGAACTCCCTAGACTTCTGCTTGGTTTATAATTATATAATACGGTTTAAAATTACCTGGAAGAGAAAATGGACAGGAAAATCACCACATAGCCACATAATACTGAGTTCTTATGAGTAGTAAATGCCTAGAAACTTTAAGGCTTGTTTTTATCAGCTGAGCATATGGGGACAATGTAGTGGATGAATTTCACTGTGGGCAAATCTTGATGGACTATGAACCATTGACTCTTCATTCATATGTAAAACTACCCAGAGTGTTCCAGTCATCGTACAAGGTACTGAGATCCCTGCCCCCCAGATCTCACAGTCCAGTGGGGAAGATCAATAGGAGAGCATGTGCTATGACAGTGTGTCAGGGAGCTCAAGTGGACCCCAACACTCCAAGGGGGCCCTAAGCTGAAAGAAAGGTGTCGAGAGGCCTCTTGGGGGTGATGACACCTAAGATAGGCCTTGGCACAAGAGATGGCTCTGAGGGTAAGTGTAGATTATTCCTTCAAAACAGCAGATCAAGGCTGAGGTGAGAGGATTGCTTGAGCACAGGAGTTTAAGGCTGCAGTGAGCTGTGATCGGGCTGCCGGAACAACAGAGCTAGACCCTGTCTCAAAAAAAAAAAAAAAAAAAAAAAAACGAACAAACAAAAAAATCCCACAGATCAGATGGCTTCCTATGCATACATTTTGGAGCACATAAAGAAGATGGTTGAGGAGAAAGTAGAAATGTCCTCAAAACCATTAGGTATTTCTATGTGTCTTCTGTATAGTTCTACACAATTCAAGAAAAATATAGCAAACTTGGAGAAGAATCAGAGAAGACTAATTCAAGTGATAACACATCAACTTCCATTTGCACACACTGCCTATTACGACGTAAAAGCCAGTCTTACGGACTGCCATATGTTGATACCTGACCCCTCGTCACCATTCCTCCCTACACCACCCTCTCCTCCACTCCAGTCACCAGCAGCAGCTCCTTCAATAACTGATGGATAAAGACCTGCTAACTGCAATTTGGTTTAAGCAACATTCTAGAAGAAGACATCCACACATCAGGGTCCCAGTAGCAAGACTAAAGTTGATCTATGTGGCAAATAAAGGCGGAAATCTGAATTTTCAGGATTGAGAATGTATGTCTCTATGAATAGAGCTTGTGTCTGATAATGTTGTGGTAAAGAAAAAGTGGGACTCTTCTTAATCTGAAACAATGAATGTTGAAAGGAGGGTATCTGGTGAAATTGTATAAAATCATGCAAAACAGAGTTGGCCTGTCTTTCCATGTTGCACAACAGCAGGGGGCACCACACATCATTGACATTGTGATCAGCACCCCCTGGAGTTCTGCAGTGTGGCAGCCCTGGAGCAAATCTCACAATCCCAGAACTATGGGACAACCAAGGAAGCTGGGAAGATATACATTTAAGATAAATAAAATAATTTCCACCTAATATGACTGATGAGAACATTTTAGACTTTAATTTCTGAAAAAAAAATATGCAGGCTAAATATATAAATGGCAACAAAATGAATAATGATAGTATTGGATTATAGCCCAAAGAATAAAATCAGTATCCACAAGTCCACACTGATGACAATAAATGATCGAACAGATAAATAACTAGGGAAGAAGAGACTAATCTTTTTTGCAGAATTCCAAATACTGTAGATTGATACTTTCTCCTCCAGTGAGGGTTACATAATTCCTCTCCCCCTGGAGAAGTATGGGATGGATTTGCTTCCAAAAAATAGAGCATGAGAAACAAGAAGATAGCAACTTTATAGTGGAGAAACTTGGCAGGCACAATCTTTAATAAGTGATCAAGATTTATATCACCAGCAATAAGTCATGTTAATATCATGTCCCCTCTTATATGATGTAATGAGAAGGACATCTCACTCTACGATACTCTTTCTAAGACTCACAATCCTAGTCTACAAATGAGTGAAAATGAATAGAAAATTAACTGAGCAATTAACTGTTGAGAAAAATATCAGACAAACCCAAACTGAGGGTCATTCTGCAAAATACCTGACCAGTACTCTTCAAAACTGCCAAGGTCATGAAAAATAAAGCAAGTCTGAGACAGTCACAGACCATAGGAGACTAAGACGACATGGCAACTAAATGCAATGTGGTATCCCCAAAAGGGATCCTAGAACAGAAAAAGGACATTGATACAAAAATTGGGGAGATCCAAATAAAGTCTGGCATTTGGTTAATAATATTTTAGTAATGTTAATTTCATGGTTTTAAAAAATGTACTATGGTGGCTGGGTACAGTGGCTCACTCCTGTAATCCCAATACTTTGGGAGGCCGAGGCGGACAGATCACCTCGGGTCAGGAGTTCGAGACCAGCCTGGCCAACATGGTGAAACCCCATCTTTACAAAAAATACAAAAATTAGCCAGGTGTTGAAGCGGCACCTGTAATCCCAGCTACTTGGGAGGCTGAGGCAACAGAATTGCTTGAACCCAGGAGGTGGAGATTGCGGTGAGCCAAGATTGCACCATTGCATTCCAGCCTAGGCGACCAGAGCAAAACTCTGTCTCAAAACAAAACAAAACAAAAAAAGTACTATGGTAACATAAGATGTTAAAATTAAGGGCAGATGAGTAATGGTTATATGGGAACACTTTACTATCTTACAACTTTTCTGTAAATCTAAAATTATGCCAAAATAAAAAGTGTATTATATTTAATTAGGTCAGTAAATGATAGATCCATAATGTAACATCATGAGAAGGCAGAGATATTTGATGCAAATCTTTTACCTTTGGGTTATTCTTCTAAGATTAAAACTCAGCCCAGTCTGCCACTTATCAATTGTATGATCTTGTACAATTTATACTCTTTCTCTGATTTCAGTTTCCATGTCTTTAAAAACTTGGATACCACTATCTGCTTTACAAAATTATTAAGTGAATTAAATGAGATAAGGTATTTAAAATGCTTAACACAGTGTTTGACACACAGTAGACACTTATCAGGCAATGCTTTCCTTCTTTTCCCATAATACCTATCTTAGATTATCACCATCAGACAGAGTGTTAGGTTTTTTGTATCACGAAATTAACCCCAAAAAGAAGATTTTTGTAGAAGAATTTTTATTGACATAATAGTTGTACACACTTTAAGGGTATATGTGATATTTTGATACCTGTATACAATGTGTAATAATCAAATCAGAAGAATATTTTAACTATGAGAAGGAAAATTGGCCAGGTATGGTGGCTCACACCTGTAATTCCAGCACTTTGGGAGGCCAAGGAGGGCGGATCACCTGAGTTCAGGAGTTCAAGACCAGCCTGACCAACATGGCGAAACCCTGTCTGTACTAAAAAATAAAAAAATTACCTGGAGTGGTGGCAGGTGCCTGTAATTCCAGCTATTCGGGAGGCTGATGCAGGGGGAATCGCTTGAACCTGGGAGGCGGAGGTTGCAGTGAGCTGAGATCGCGCCACTGCACTCCAGCCTGGGTGGCAGAGGGAGACTCTGTCTCAAAAAAAAAAAAAAGAAGAAGAAGGAAAGTCAACACAAAGAAGTTTAGTCCTGTAAGAAGCTGCTTTAGTGTGATAGAATTTCCTTTAAAAATGAGTGGAAATGAATAGAAAACCAACTGAGCAATTAACTGTGGAGAGCATGTAGGTGAAAACAGAATTAGTTAAAGAAGGCTTTGTGGAGTAAGTGAGATTGGGATAGAAAAATGAGGAATGTATTGGTGTAGGTTTGGGGAAGAATCACATTGGAGGATGAAGCGGTGAGTTCCTTCTGGTGCAAGAGTTCAGGTGTTTGGGCCAATGACCCATGGGCAGAATTGCATAAAGTTCAACGTAAACTTAGTGTCCTTTTTTTCTTTCAGAAGGGCTCTCCTTATTCACTCTTGTTTGGCCCTTCTCTCTCCCCTTAGCTCCCAGATTCCTCACACCACTTCCCAGCTGTTAAGGACCACACCTTGTGGCATAATATCTAGGCCTGCTCTCAAAAGCCACTGTGCACTCAAAGCTTCCAGATCTATGGCCATTTATCACAAGCTTTCAGCCAGGTGCCCCATTCCCACAGGTCTTTTCTAGACTTTAGAAGTGACCTTTCATTGCAAATGTCTGAAAGTGGTTTATGAGGCTTTTTTTTTTTTTGAGAAGTAGTTTCTAGTTTCGCTCTTGCCCCCCAGACTGGAGTGCAACGGCACGATCTGGGCTCACTGCCTCCTGGATTCAAGCAATTCTCCTGCCTCAGCCTCCCGAGTGGATGGATTACAGGCACGTGCCACCATGCCTGGCTAATTTTTGTGTTTTTAGTAGAGGCGGGGTTTCACTATGTTAGCCGGGCTGGTCTCGAATTCCCGACCTCAAGTGATCTGCCCACCTCGGCCTCCCAACCTGCTAGGATTACAAGCATGAGCCACCGCACCCGGCAGAAGCTTTCCTATTGCAAGAGCTTTGATACGTTAAGCTCTTTTATCTCAATGCATGATTGAAGTAGAAATTTTAGTCACTGTGGTACAGTCAAAAGAAAAAAAAAATTGGTGTCAGGGTCAAAATTTGTATGTATGTAGCTTGGAGCTTGGCTGAAGTCTGGGTCAGAGAGTGAAAAAGAAATAAATATGGTAGATGAGGCAGGAGAAGCCAGGAAGTGAAGAAGATGGGAAGGGTAGAATGTTGCTGGAAACAAACAAACAAAAAAACTAGTGAGTGTAGTTCACCTCAACTAGGCTGAGCTTTCTCAACCTCAGCGCTATTGACATTTTGGGTTGGATAATGCTTCGTTGCCGAAAGCTGTCCTGTGCATTGTAGGGGGTTTCTTGGTTATCTCTGACCTCCACCTTCTAGAAGCTAGTAGCACCCCCCGGTTGTGATGACTAAAAATGTGTCCAGATATTACCAAATGTTCCTAGGGGGCACAACTACCCTTGATTTAGAACCACTGGGTTAGAGTGTCAGGCTGTTGTCATTGCAGATGCTTGTCTGTTTGTTCTATAGGTAACCTGGATTTAATTTCTGATAGAATATCCCGCTCAGGGCAAGTGCGTCTCTAAGACCATACAGTCTTAGTTGGTTGATCAGACTTCTGTTTTTCCAGGTAGGTTTCATAGACAAAGAGCAGTGCAGTCTTTCACCTGGTGTCTGTAACTTTTCTGCAATAATGGGAAGTAGTCACACAGTGCCTCCCCTTATTTTTTTCAGTAGGAGGAATAACTTTGTGGGTTAAGGTGAGCTTCATGTGGAACAGGAGGCACGTTCTGGCAAAGCAGATTTTCATGTATAGTGTGGGGAGCTTCCTGGGGGCTGTTCTATAGGTCTTCAAGGAGGACTTTGAAGGAACACATTCCCTTTGCAAGTAATAAGCAGGTCTAGGATTGCATGATTGATACATGTTGGGGAAAGCATCACCCTTTCTTAGTGGGGTCATGATGCTCCCATGAATGACAAATTCCCTTCTGCCAGGGGAACAGGACAGAATGTAGGAAGGGGAGGCATGGCCAGTGTCCTCTGTGGATTTTCCCTTGTAGGGCATCATCTCTTGTCTTCCTTCACTCCCATCAATATTCAGGAAACTTGTATTTGAAGTGGAATAGGAAAAAGTAGTATGACATTTTGAGACTGTCACTTTAACACTTAGCAGGTGACAGCTGTGGTGACATTTCTTCCCCACCCAAGCCCCTATTAACCCCTGTCCACCTTTTATTCTTTTCCTCTTCCTCCTCCATCCCTTTTCTTTAATATATTATTAGGTCATTTATTTAAGAATAGTTATTGAGTGTCTATTGTGTCCAGAGCCTGTCAGACAAAGGACCAGCTAGTATCTAGAGACTTTGTGCTGCCCTCAGGCCACCAGATGGGACAGGCTACCTGGGCGGGTGGCAGCAATAGGAATAGGAAGTGTCTGGGAGAGGCGAGCAGGATGTGCAGAGGAGGCTGGCGACTGGACATGACAGAAGTTCCAGTTTTCCAAGCCTGAACTGGGGGTCAGGAATCTAGTCTTCTCCTGGGAAAAGAACCAGAGACGAACACTGGACTAAATGGGGCCAGTCCTAAGTGGGTGAAACCCCAGCTCCTTGCAGAAGGTGGGGACACTCTGACAAGACAGAAACGCCCCAGCTGTTCTCACTGCAGCTCACTGCCCATCAAGGTGATTGGTACGGAGCTATCTTAGCTCCTGACATTCCAGGGGTCCAGGAAGAGGACTGGACTCAAGCCTCAACATTCAAGTATATCCTCATCCTAAAGGTGGAAAAGGATAGGGGTTTCGCACAAAATCGGAAACAGGAGAATGCTGATGGCTTGTGATTCTCAGAACTCTGTAATTCACTTGTGTTGCTACAAAAAAGGGCTTGGATTATCCAGAGTGTGTGTGTGTGTGCATGCGTGCGTGTGTGTGTGCATGCGTGTGTGTGTGTGTGTGTGTGTGTGTGTGTGTGTGTGTGTGTGTAGGACTGGGTTGATGTCTCTTCTGATACCACATAAAGTCTCACAACATACCCTTTCTCTGTAACAAGTGTTATTAACCTGGGGGTCCATGGCTGGAAGTCTGTGAATCTCTGAAATTATAAGCACTAGTGAATTTTTTTCTAAGCAAAGAGGTCCTCAGCATTCTTCAGATCGCCAAGCAACCTATGACTGATGCAGCTTGAGAACATCCCCACCAGGAAAAATGGGCCCTTGGGAGCCAGATGTACGACAGAGAGAGCCTCTCTGTTCATGCTACCCCCTGCTTTTCATGAGTTGCCTCTCTTTTTTAAATCTCCCCTCCCCCCCTTACAGTGGATATTCTCTCAGAAATCTATTTTTGAACACAGAGGAGGATAAATCAGTAATATAGGGTCTGATCCGATGAAACAACTTTGAACACTAGCATACCATACCAATGATTTTCATTTACATTATCTTAATTCTCACAGCCAGGTGAAGAGGGAGGTGTCAGTCCTCTCTTCTTACTTACAAAACAACAACAACAACAACAACAACCACAACAAAGAAAAAACAACCCAAAATCCCTGAGGCTCAGAGAGGTAAAGTTACTTGCCCACAGACACACAGCAAGTAAATATTGCAGCTGGTACACGAAACCTGTTTCCCTGATACTGGAAACAGCAAGCACTCTTTCCACTATCCTGTAATTCTGTCAGGCTGCAGCATGAAGACAAAGATCACACTGATCAGAGATTTACCCAGGATGCTATAAATACCATTGCTAATTACTCATAACCACAAAGTCACCACGTCTTGCCTTGTTGTTCCTTTAACCAATACACAAAGAGCTATTCTCAGCAACGTCAAAAGGTAGAGGAGACTGGATTTCTTGATCTTTGTTTCTCTCGAGGCCTTTAAACAAATGACAACGATGGAGAACAGTTATTAAAAATCCAGTGTACAAAAATCTATGTTGATAATCTTGGAGTCTGACTGTCTTGCGTCTCTCTGGTTGAGCAGGGATCTGAATCCTATATGAAGGGTGGGTCGACCCGGCTGAGAGTTGAGAGCATGATCTGATGATTCAAGGTGAAAAAACACTGTTGTTTCCATCACCTGGAGACTTCAGGCATCATGTTTTGCTTAAGGGAAAATTTCTTTGGTCTGACTTATCCGAATAGTCTCTTGGCTCTTAGCTTTGTTTTGCTTGGTGTCACTCTGGTCATAAAGGAGCTGATATTTCTGCAGCAAAAGCATTTCTGAATTTTATGAAAATGGTGCTATAAAAACAGTTTTCATCAGGGCAAAGGCTTCTGTTCAATAGGCTCCTCAAACACACACACACACACACACACACACACACGATCAGGGATTTTTTTGTGTGTGTGCACAGAGAGTGTCTTTATCGCTAGCCTTCTTCGCTTCCTTCGCCTTACATTGGAATGCTGCATAATATAAACATAGATCATGTTTATGATCGGCTAATTTTGCTCCTGTTCGGTGATCTCCCCTTCTCTCTTTTTCTCTCTCCCACCCTTCATTTCTTTTTGCTGTGCAGCGCTTCTAAAAGCCCCAACAAATATCTGAAGAGCTGTGATACCTCCAGTAAGTCCTCGTTCTGTTATGAGCTCGCCAAACACACAATGCCGGCGCTGCTCAGTAATCTCCTTGTCAAGTCTGCCTCTCTACCTTCCCATCCTCATTCCAGGAGCCTATTAAATTAATGAGATAGAAGTCAGTGCTACAGCGGTCGACGTGTTATTGGTGTACGGCGCCGGTGCTGTTACAGTGTGCCTGTTTTCTCTCCTGGGACATTTAATTTCCGCTTCTCAAATGAGCTGCGAAGCTGTGAGGCCGGCAGCGTTCGTTCTCGGCACTCTGTGATGCAGATAATGAGGGTACTGATAGGTGCCTAGGAGACTTCGGTGGCTCCAAGCTCAGCTATGGTCTGATAATGCTTTATGCCAGCAGTGTCACAGCGGAGCCACTATCATCCCTCAAGGAATGGTTCATCTTTGTGTGTAATACAGCAGCTGTCACCTAAATGGCTAATGCGGAAGCAAAGTAGAACCTTAGTGCTAGTAATCTTTGTCACTTAATAATTTTAAAGATATCAGACTTCAGTGGCTCCTGCAAGTTCTAATAAAAGCGCACTTGCCGATTTTAGGTTGTTTGTGGTGGATTAAATAGAAATTGAGAAATCTATGGTGCTGTTCTGTGCAAATCTAATTTAGTATAATTTGAATAACCAGGTAATTAAAATGTATTATAGGTATAAGATGCTGGGATGGTGGAGTGCCTACATTTAAGAGGAAGATTTACTGGGCTCGCAGCATCCACAGTGAACCTTCTACAACCACATTAGCTAACATCTGTTGGAAAATGTCGAGATTTGGGGCAGAAGACGTGCATGCAGAATATATGCTTTTGTGCATTGGAACGACAAATTGGAAACACGGGGCAGCACTTGGAAGTTAAATTAATTAGTAATGAGACCTGCATCCATGGGCACACGCATGCATGCGTGAGGGATATATGGGTATACGAAGGGGCATGTGTGTGTGCACATAGGTACATGCAAACACACATTTTTTCTAATTAACACCCAGCCCCTGCAGAATGGGAATCGAAGTTTGATTGGATTTAAGGAGCAGGGCAATAATAATAGGACAGTTAGTACAAATGATGTCTGTGTTGACACTCCACCATTAGTGTTTCCTGGCAGATTATTTTGTTTGCTTTGCCTAAGTGCACAAGATTATAGGAGGTGATTTAGTAGGCTAGGGCACTGGATTCTGAAGGGAAGCCAAGCAAATTTCAATCACACCTACAATCAGACTGTTAATCTTTGGGGAGTTACTGCACCTGTGCTGGCAAAGGTTAAGAGACAAGAGATTCTAGAAGGCACAGATATAGTAATTGTCCAAGGGAAGAGGTATAGATGGAAGGGACTCATAATTCTCTTAGAGGATAAATCAGAGGACATTTGGAAATCTGAAAATTTATGCTTATGGATAAGTGCAAGATATATTGCCCAGACAAACATAAAACATGTTCCAAGAAAATATTCGTCAGGAGACAGTCAAGAGTGCTGGCTACCACGTGGGTACATGGGAAATATGTTTAAATAGCAATGCATATTACAGTTTTCTTTCTTCATCATTGAATAGCTTGCGACAATTTTCAAATGTAAGTCCCGTTAAGAGAAAAATACTATTATCGTGGAAGAACTGAGGTTTTGGATGCTATCTGACATTTTCACCTTGTCTCTGCCTTCTGAATTGTTTTACTATCCTTTTCCTAAATCTTTGGTCAAATATGAGCATAGTTAATGAGAAATTTTAATGATGTAATCAACTTCCCTCAGAAGACTAATCCTACCCTGCTGAACTTACTTACTAGGAAATTCACTTATTGGAGGCTGTTATGTATTGTGGGTCTGCAGGTATAACTGTTTAGTTCAGGACCTTTAAGCTTCTGTCTTATTCACAGCACATCTCAGAAGATGCAACGATAGCTGAGTGTTTTGAATAAATATGTAGATTTTAAATAAGGTTTTACAAAGCACCCTCTGGTTTGTGATGTCTGAGCCAAATACAGGTATTGACATAAGTGTTGGAAACATTTACCAACACCTGCAGTCTGTCTCCTCAGTCATGTGCCTCTCAAGTAAGAGAAGAAACGCAAATACGACAGTCATCAAAAAAAAATTAGACTGGTAATGCAAGAATTTTAAAAGGTTGCTTTTGCCTAATATAATAATCACAAGATATTCTACATATATTAAAATTGGGCACTTTTTTTTGGTATTCACTAGAAAAGTATGAATCACCAAGATTCATACTTTTGGGGTCCTTATGGATGTAATTCATAAGCTCTATGCAAAATCCACTTAAATTTGTCATTCATTAAAGTCCACATCATATAAAATGTCATATTTTAGGTCAGATCTTCAGTTCATTGCCATTTCAATAGGAAGCACTGTTATTTGTGCTTTGAAAATCACCTAAAAGATGGCTTTTCTGAGGTGGGAGTTTGAAAGTCAATATTGCCAGCATGAAAATAAAAAAAAAAAAAGGAAGCTAACATATCAAATGTCTGGCTCCTTCTTCTCTTATTTATTCAAACCAAAGGTTTTGCCACACATAGAGCGCAGAGGTAATGACTGTGCATCTGTTGCCATAATACAGTGAACTGGGAAGAACTAACTATGTGCAATTCAATAAAGTATATTTAGCATATTTTCATTGCACCAAATATCAGCTGATCCACCTCTTATTAGTATAAATGGCATAGATTAGTGTCAGGCATTTTCAACAGTGAAGAAATTACAGGAGTCTGCAAGGCTCATTAGGTTCCGGCTGCATGTTAACGAGGGGCCAGGCCTTATTAATAAGAAGAGGAAAAGATAAAACTAAGCTGTGAGGAAAAAAGGGAACAAAACACTCCTTTAGAAATTCTCTGACATTTAGAAGTGAGAAGACTGCACCAGGAGGTTCTTTTTTTACGTCATCTCCTAGGAATTCATGAAGATACGCTTTTCTATATTCTTATTATTTTTTGCAACATTAAAAAAATTATTTTGTTTCAGTTCATTACAATTACGTACAGAAAGCATGCTTTTTAAATGGGTAATATGGTTGCCAACTTTTGCTTTTGAATAGCTGATCTGAAGTAGAGTCTAGATTTTGTATTTACGTCTTCTTTTCTCTCACCTCAATCAATTAAGGAAGGTGGTGAGACCTGCCTGCTTCAGCCTAGAGAAATAATAAGATTTGTGTCTTGTCCCTGCTTCCATACCTCTCTGTGCTGGATAATCCAGGTGGCAATATTCCCAAAGCAATCCGTCCTTGGGAAGGAAGGTCAAGAAGAGACTTTCTATAGTGTTACGCTCAAATGAGGCCAGTGAGGACTTTCTCTGTTAACCCAAAGGTCAGTGTGATGAATTCTGATTGAGAAACAAACCAACCAACAAACTCTGTTTTTAGCATTTTGCTTAAATGCTGAGAAGTTAATCAATAAGGCCTTACACCAGAGTACAGGGGAAAAGTAAGAGCTACACAGGGCACAGTATAAACAAAGGTCCTGGCTAGAGGCTACATTGATTTGGAACCATGTCAGAAGGCAAGAACTGAAAGCAAAGGAAAACACTCCAGGTTCAGTGCATGTTATGAAGTGCTTTTGGAAAAAAAAAGGAGAAAGAAAAATTAGGAATTCATGATTCTTTAAAAATTTTGCATATGGGTGTCTGTGTGGATGTGTGTGTGTGTGCATATGTACACATACAATGGAGCAATTTTATTGCAAAACTTTTATATTTGATTTGATTTGATTTGATTTTGAGACAGAGTCTTGCTGTGTTGCCCATCCTGGAGTGCAGTGGTGCAGTCGTGCTCACTGCAACTTCCACCTCCTGGATTCAAGCGATTCTCCCACTTCAGCCTCCTGAGTAGCTGGGATTAGAGGCATGCATGACCATGCCTGGCTAATTTTTGTATTATTAGTAGAGACAGGGTTTCATCATGTTGGCCAGGCTGGTCTCGAACTCCTTACCTGAAGTGATCCACCTGCCTCGGCCTCCCAAAGTGCGGGGATTACAGGCGTGAGCCACCATGCCTGGCCTGCAACGCTTTTAAAAGCAACAACAGAATGTGCATGTAAACGGTTGGTTTTTAATGCAAAAATTACAACTGCTCAGATTTTGCACTTCTACAGACTTTCTCAGCCAAGAATATTTCAATGTTTCTGTTAGGCTATGTTGTTAGAAAATGATAAGTTTTCCATTAAAAGAAAGATAAATTTGCTAAAGTAATAGTCTATTGTTGAAGAGTCAACAGTAATTAATTTACAGTTTCAGGCTGTTTTGAGTCATCCTCTATTATGTTTATATTATAATCCCCAAAGCTTAGAAATTGCATTTCCTTTACACCCATTCTGATTCGCCTATTGATTTCTCCCACTGTGTTTAAAATGAAAATGAAATGAACTTGACTCTGGAGATTTGTTTTGAACCAGCATTATCACCAGCATCCTTACGGTTCCCAAACATTGCCTTTTTTGGCAGATGACAATTGCAAGGTGAGGTGAGATGGCCAGTTTTCAGCATCAAACCCATTTAGTGATTACACCATGTCTGTGTGCTGAATGCCAACAGGGAGATGCTTGAATTCTGGGTCATAGCGTGAGGGGTATTTAGGGCTCTCTCAATACTGCTTTGTCTCAAACTATTTGGATGATTGAGACAATGGTGATTGTTATTTTAATCTGCACTAAAAATAATAAAACTTTCTTGCCTTTCTCCACTTCACCTAGCCTGTCTTCACATAGCAACAGTTGGTTGCAAATTATTGCAGACATACAATAATATGTGTAGAAATGTTTCCTCTTATAAAATATTGTGTATATACACACTTATGCCCACACAAATTTGAATATTTGCTTATATAAGCATTGTGGATTTTAGGCATCAGATAAGGCATTTTCCAAGATAGCTAAATCCAATTTCTGGGAGGATAATTTTTAAAATAAGATGTATCTATTTTAACCGTATCAGTTTCATCAAAGCAACTTCTGTGAAATAATGCCACAAAAGTGTCTCACAGAGTCAATGTGAAGAAAGCAATTGTTTCTTTTTTCTTTTTAATCTTTAATATGGAGACATAGAAATATTTTCTGGTCATCATCTTTCAAAGCAGCTCTTCCCAGTGGAATTGGAATCTGGTTCATGGAAACTTTGCAAAGCTCAAACCTCCAAAATCCCCATCGTGAAAGATCGTGTGTATTACTTGATTTTCTAAAGTGACAAGACGTACATTAAAAAATATTTCTCTTATTGTTACATTTCAGGCACGTTTACTGTTAGCTGCTTGGCTTCATTATGTATCATAGTCTGAATCTACAAATCAAGTATAATTAGACTTAGCGAACTGATTGGATTTCTAATTAAGCTACATTGGAAACAATGCACAATCAGTAAATATTCTGACTAGGTACATTTTAAAGAGCAACTCTTGGGCTTTTTGCTGATGACTAGACACCAGTGTCATTAAATTTGTTGGTGGCAAGCAAATTTTAAAGCTAAAATAGAGGCAATTAGTAAAGATCTTGAAATATTTAATCACGTTTGTCCAATTAGTGTGCAATTAGGCAGTGGTGTGGCGTGGGACAGGCATTCTGCTTCACTGCTTGGTGCAGAAGGATCCCTTTGAAATTTTGCTGTTTAGTTTATTGATATATAAAAAGGAAGTTATGGTTGTAATTTCCAATTTAAAAAAAATACTGTGCAGATGGTCTGACTATATATTTAACAATGTTAAACAAATCCAAACAAGGGAAGCATGTTACCTGAAATTACACAGCTGTGATCTGTGAATAAGCTCTGGATCATGGTAGATTACAGCTGTGCTTATCTCGATCATTGAAACCGCCAGGCATTTTATACTGGAGGAATCGGGAACCTGATAAGCTTGCCCAACAGGTCTTAAAATGATTGGCAGCTCCTTACTTGTCCAAGTGTGTGCTTCCTGGTGGTTAGCTTGGCTCCTCTGAGTTCCAGGGGTTTTAATTTTATGCAGAGGGAGAGATGGGAAGAGATCTTGTAAAAAGTTGATTTGGGGAGATGGATAAACTGAACAGCCATGGTACCTGATGTCATTGCAAACCGACTGCTCATATCTGCTTAGTTACAGCCTTGAGATGTGACTGTGTGAGGGGGAGGTTTGGCATGCCCAGTGCAAAAAGGAGGAAGAATGTCTCTTGTTTTCAACACTTAAATGGTTTTGCCCAGCTGCAGAAGAGTTCCACTCTCTTTACTTTTGCTGGAATGCAAAGAGTATTTTCCTGAAATTCTTTTTTAGATGATCTTTGGAAAGGCAATAGCATTTCCATTTTTAAAAGATAGGGCTTGCAGGGTGGCGGGTGTCTCAGGCAGTGGTGAGACCCAGGGTTGAATGATATCAAAGATGCCTGGGGAAGGGTCACTCCTGGAGTGACTGGATGAGGCAGTGAGATGACGATGAGAGAACTTTAGGGAAATGAACCAGGGAGAACCTGACGGGGAACCGGGTGTGTACCCAGGTAATCTGTGAGAGAAATATTCCCATACTCTTCTGGGGTATTGACTTCATGCTCGGTCAGACTGAACCATCTCAATATCATTTTAAGTGGAACAGAAACAATGTTCCTAAGTACACTTGTTTTTCTAGACCCTGGTAACCTAATAGGTTGACGTGTATTGCATCTCAGGAGTCCATGGAAGGATTTCTGGACAGAGACCCAGTTCTCCTAGGCATGCTGGCATTACACGTTACCAGGTGTAAGTGTATTTGGTTTGGAAAAGTTTTGGAAACTGGGTAAGAGGAAATTCCCGGGTATCTACAGATGTAGAAGACAAAGGAAAAGTGAAATGTAAAATGTCCTTGAAAAAATGACAGGTAAATTAATGTGGAGGTTGGGGGAAAAGGTACAAAAGAATACAAGGCCTTAAAATAGATTTACTGGGGATTTAGGGAAGCTTTATCGTACTTATTTTCCTATCTCCTGTCTCTCCCCAGTTGTGAAGGTTTTTTTTTTTTTTTCTGCCTCTCTAGAAGCAGCTTACTATCCCCATTAAGTCAACACCAGATATTTTGAGGCCTTTGAGTAAAACTGAATTCCCTTTTGAGATCAAATTAAATTCTATATTTAGAATGTTCACAAATTTACAGTTCTAAATATAGCAAATGCTAGGTTTAAAAACTCAGAATGTTAGTAAATTAGCCGTGGATTACACCTCTACCTAGTTGTTGCTGAGGCAGGTATAAGATTCTAAACTGAAGCTGTCTGCTGCTGGCGATGGTCTCAGTGGAGTTTTGTGGGATTCTAGCCAACAATGCCCTCTGCCACCTAAACTGTTGGGAGAGGAGATTCTGTTGATTGCTTCTAAGATGTGGCAGAATGCATACTTAGATGAGTTCAATAGCCAAAAGTAATTTTGTGTTTGGCATAAACATTCTTCATTTTGTGGTCTTTCCATGGTGTTCCTCACGCCCTCCCTGCAGGGTCTCCATGTCTCTGTGCCTTTTCCAGGCTCCCCTCCCACAGCCTGCTCTCTGGAAACCTTCTGGATAGGATTGGCCAAGGTTAGCAAGTAAAAATACAGGCTACCTAGATAGCCCAATGTTGAAGTTTCAGGTGTTCATTACGGTACTGGTTCTCTATCTTGGCTGCATATTAGAAACCCCTGGGGAGCTTTGAAACTATCAGTGGCCAGGCCAAAACCCAGACTAATTAAGTCAAAATCTCCAGGGATGAGACCGAGGCCTGTGTATTGTTTAAAACTCCCTGGTGATTCCAATGTGCAGCCAAGTTTATAAACCACTGAACTAAGGAAGAGTTTTCAACAACGGTACACATTAGAACCACTTAGGGAATTAAAACACATACTCATGTCTGGACCCCAATTCCAGACATTCTGACTTCATTAATCCCAGTGAGTGACTGGCATCCATAATTTTTAAACCTCCCCATGTGATAGGAAACCATTTAGTTAGGAGATAGGCAGAAGGGTCTTTTGAAAATCAATGAGTCATCCCAGCACTTTATAAATTTGCACCAGGGTCCCCAGTCTGCCCACATATAAAGCTATCTGTGATGCTTGGTTGCTATAAGAAAAGATTCCATCTTCCCCTAAGGGATCACATGTATCTGCTTCCCAGTGAAAATCAGGGTCTTCTATTTCAGGGGCACTTAGGATGCCCATGACAGTTGCCTCAAAAAAAAAAAAGTCAGATGTGACTGTGCAGAATTGAAGGCAACCTTTTTAAGGAATAAAATAAACTGTACCCTGCTGGGCCAGATGGGTAGATCAGGGAGTTACCATGGAATAAACGATTATCAGGAGATCCTGAAGACTGAAGGGAGAAATTAGGTCAGACATGAAAAAATGATCAAGGGGAAAAGGATTTCACAAAAAGATAGAGTGGGATGAATATGAAAATATTAAGAAGGATCCAGTGAATCTTAAATTAAGCTTATTTTGGTTGGAGACTATGTTTTGGCCATAAACCAAAGCAAACCCTAAGAACTTGAGGTGTTTGGGTGACAGGCAGCAACAGGAAGGCCCTCGTAACTCTGACAGAAGTTGGCCGAACATCATACTCCAAATGCTGTTGAGTAAACTGACACGAGACAGTTGATAGACATCAGCTCCATATCGTTTGTGACCCAGCATGTCCCGACAGTAACACGTGTTTGTCCATCTGTCATAGACTCTGTGGTTTAGAAAATGGGAGTCCCTTCAAGGCACTTGATGTGACAAGAGAGTCACAGCAAAAAACAATTTTGGCTGAGGTCAGATGCTGGGGAGGGCATAGAACAGGTACCAGAGCCCTATAGAAAGAAAAGCATGAGCAGATTCAGAGCTAGACAGAGGTCAGGGACTGGTTGAGAGTAGGAGATGCCAAGTCCCAATGTGTGTGTGTGTCTGGGTGCCTATGTGTGTGTGTGTGCCCATGGGTGCCTGTGTATGTGTGGGCGTGTATGTTGAGGATGGTTCTCAAAGAGGGTTAGCATGAGTCTAGGAGCTGGTAAAACAAGAAAAACTTGGAAACATACACTGAAAGTCAGGGGAAATTGCAGGCAGTTTTCTGCCTCCTTCCAGGCCCTCATGGGCCTGCCCCAAGAGCGTGGCCCTGCCGCCTGAAGGACAGACTGGGGTCTGAGGTGTACCTGGCCCCTTTGTGGCATGTGCCTAGACAGAGAGTGTCTGGGCAGAACCTGCCTTGCCCAGAGTTACTGATGGAGGAGCAGTCCCAGGCCCCTCTTTTATATCCTGTGACCCCACACTGCCCGTCTCACAGCTGATGGGGATAGAAGTGGGTACCCTCCAGAAGGGCAGAAAACCCTCAGGCTGGACAGCACCTATAACCCTGTTCAGGAAAAGACAAACTGGGCCAATCAGATTTTCTCTTGGAAATATGAACAAAAGCATCCTAAGACATATATTCAGATGATGGGAAGGGAGCTGCTTGGGGCAGAGCCCTGGGGCGCGAGGCCATGGTGGACTGTATGTAGGGGAATTAGAAACTTTGATGAAGCAAAGACAGCCAATAAGAGAAAGAAGAGAACATAAAAGATATGCTGATAAATGAGGAGATGTGGAAAGAAAGAAATAATGCCACCTTTGAGAAAACTAGCTGATCCCTAGAGCTGCCAGACTCCTAAAGAGCATTGCAGTTCGTGGCTCAACTCCAGTCTGTAAGGTGATCACTTCCTTTCTGGGAGAGAAATGCTTAACGTAGCTCTGTGGTTTGGTCAGCAGGTTTCCTTAGTGTGATCTCCCCATGAGACTGAACAGGGTACCCTCAGGACCACAGTTTTCGCTGGTGTAAACTTTTAGGTGGGGAGATATTTGTACCTCAGACTGAGTCTCTCATTCAGCCGTGGCAGTTATCTGCCAATCTGCCCAGCTGGTGCAGGACTCGGCTACTTCAATAAGAAAAAGGAAAGAAGACGGTTTTCTCCTTCATCCTTCCCCACTCCTGCCCCCCTCCTCCTGGCACCACTGCCACCACTCCTTCTCCCTATATTGTACAAAACCATGTGGATTTGCTGAACAGGTCTGCAAAATTAATTATACTGTGAGTGCTTGGTAACCAATGAATTGTAAATTGTACATTATTAAAACAGCATCAGAGCTCTGACTGATCTATTATTCTTTGGGGAATAAACGAAGATAAGAGCTTTATGCATTTTAGAGGTCTTTCTCGCCACCATACAGCAGGCATGGAGAGGAAATAGGGAGTAGTTATTTTGTTTTGTTTTTCTGCAAGTTGGATTAAATACAAGGAGTGTCATTTTTTTTATGTTATTAAATTGTTATTTGTGCTCTCACATGTGGGTTTGCAGCATCTAATAGTGTAGTGGTCACTCAATAAATGCTATTCTGTAGTGATTGTGATAATATGTATCCATATATGCTCATCCACAAACGCAGCACCATGTCAACCTAATGTGAACAGGAGATATATGATATGATATGGCATCGTAATAAAATAAATTGTGTTGATGTAGTGCTTCTCTGCAAAACCTCAGGAAGAATTCAGAGTAAACAGTAGGAAACATAAAGAACATCGGCTGAGTGTGCACCAGGGGCCTTGTGGCTTCAATTGAAAAGGAAGAATCTGGAAGAAATGGCTTTTCTTGTCTCTTCCTTCTAGACACAACAAGATTACTCCTGGGAGTTGCTTATGAACGTCTCTTTTTACTGAACTATCTCCTCCGTGCAGAATTTCTCAGCACCTTTCTACCCGCCATGATGATTCCTTCCAGGGGCATCACACGGTTCTCCATGGAAACTTCCACTTTGTATAATTGACCAAGCCTGTCGTCCCTGGGACTGTAACTGCCAGTCAGCCACGCAGCATTGCCCCAACAAGCAGGCATTCTAGCTAAGAGAACCGAAACAGGTACCAGGCAAACCACATGCCATCCCACCCCCAAAATAAAGTTAAAAACCCACCATTGCAGTTGGAAATCGGATGCCTCAGGACTCAGCTATCCCTCAATGCTGTGCAGGACCAGCTACATAATCTGAGGCTTATGCAAAACGAAAAGGCAGGCCCCTTGTTAAATAAAATTAGTTAGAATTTCAAGACAGTGATAGCAGAACATTAAACTAAGTGTGGGCCCTTCTATGCGCAGGACATTGTTCAATTGCACACGTTGTCACCCAGGAAGCTGGTGTACAGAGGAAGCCATTGTGTACAGAGGGACATTTGCCCACTGGTTTGGGAAGGTGTCTGTATTTTTTTGGTGCACTTTAATCTTCTAGTGGCCTGATTGGACCATCAGACAATTTCAGCATTTGTTTTGCTGGGAGAAGGACAGTGCCATTCATTTTTTTTCCCCCTATTTGGAGCTGCAGTGAGATCGCTCCTCCCTCTCAATGACCAGGTAATGGCCATTTGCGATATGAGACTACTATGGCAAAGAGACAGGTCAAAGGGGAGTGATGTTTCATGATCAAGCTGAAAAATCTATAGTCGGGGGAGCTCAAAGATGCCTGTGAGAGACAGATAGACAAAGAGATTGCCGTAGAAAAATAGATAGAAATCAACTTTCTGATAAGACATTCTTAGACTCAGTCATACTGAGAGGTGACAGCATGCTGGCAGTCCTCACAGCCCTCGCTCGCTCTCGGCACCTCCTCTGCTTGGGCTCCCACTTTGGCGGCACTTGAGGAGCCCTTCAGCCCACCGCTGCACTGTGGGAGCCACTTTCTGGGCTGGCCAAGGCCGGAGCCGGCTCCCTCAGCTTGCAGGGAGGTGTGGAGGGAGAGGTGCGGGCGGGAACCGGGGCTGCACGCGGCGCTTGCAGGCCAGCTGGAGTTTCAGGTGGGCGTGGGCTTGGCGGGCCCCGCAGTCGGAGCAACCGGCCGGCCCTGCCGGCCCTGGGCAATGAGAGGCTTAGCACCCAGGCCAGCGGCTGTGGAGGGTGTATCGGGTCCCCCAGCAGTGCCAGCCCACCAGCGCTGTGCTCAATTTCTCGCCGGGTCTTATTTGCCTTCCCGCGGGGCAGGGCTGGGGACCTGCAGCCCGCCATGCCTGAGCCTCCCACTCTCTCCGTGGGCTCCTGTGCTGCCAGAGCCTCCCCGACGAGCGCCGCCCCCTGCTCCAGGGCACCCAATCCCATCGACCACCCGAGGGCTGAGGAGTGCGGGTGCACGGCACGGAACTGGCAGGCAGCTCCACCTGCAGCCCCGGTGCGGGATCCACTGGGTGAAGCCAGCCGGGCTCCTTAGTCTGGTGGGGACGTGGAGAACCTTTATGTCTAGCTCAGGGATTGTAAATACACCAATCAGCACCCTGTGTCTAGCTCAGGGTTTGTAAACACACCAGTCAGCACCCTGTGTCTAGCTCAGGGTTTGTGAATGCACCAATTGACACTCTGTATCTAGCTACTCTGGTGAGGCCTTGGAGAACCTTTGTGTGGACACTCTGTATCTAGCTAATCTGGTGGGGAGGTGGAGAACCTTTGTGTCTAGCTCAGGGATTGCAAACGCACCAATCAGCGCCCTGTCAAAACAGACCACTCGGCTCTACCAATCAGCAGGATGTGGGTGAGGCCAGATAAGAGAATAAAAGCAGGCTGCCCGAGCCAGCACTGGTAACCCACTCAGGTTTCTTTCTGCATTGTGGAAGCTTTGTTCTTTCATTCTTTGCAGTAAATCTTGCTACTGCTCACTTTTTGGGTCTACACTGCTTTTATGAGCTATACCACCATGAAGGTCTGCAGCTTCACTCCTGAAGCCAGCGAGACCACGAACCCACAGGAAGGAACGAACAACTCCAGATGCACTGCCTTAAGAGCTGTAATAGTCACCGGGAAGGTCTGCAGCTTCACTCCTGAGCCAGCGAGACCACGAACCCACCAGAAGGAAGAAACTGAACACATTAGAACATTAGAAGGAACAAACTCCAGAGGCGCCACCTTAAGAGCTGTAACACTCACCGCAAGGGTCCGCGGCTTCATTCTTGAAGTCAGTGAGACCAAGAACCCACCAATTCCGGACACAATACTATAATTTTTCCCAGCACTGGTATTGTTGCTATGTTCTTGTCCTCCAAAAAACCCCCTATGATTTCAAGGAAAAGCTGGCAATAGTTTATTTTTATTTTTAGGGGGCATGTTCACCTGTTCTTTCTCGTGTTTGGTAGGCACTAGCAAACAGGAGCGTTGATGATCCAGAGACATCAGGGTAGCACAAGGAGATGTTATTAGGGAGGGGTTGAGGAAGGGGCCATGGTACCAAATGGTTACTGGAGAATGATCCCGTTGCAGCAGAAAGCAGTTGTTAGGGAGGTCTGCACAAAACCTGGGTTAATGAGCCGTGCCCAGCCCAGCAGGTTTAACTTCCTAGAAGGGCTGCCTATGTCCCTGTGACCTGTCACTGCTGTGAGAACCTCAACCTCTACTGTCTGGGAAGGATGGCTATCTTCAGCCGGACAGGCTTGCAAATCGTATTCTGGCATACTTCCTTTCAGTATCTTTATCAACAGAACTACATGCAGACACTTTAGGGGAATTAATAGATCAGCCGAGAGGGGCAGCTGGATAAGAAATGAAATTACAATAGCCAAGATATGGAAACAACCTAAATATCTGTCGATGGATGAATAGATAAAGAAAATATAGTGTATATATACATACTGGAATATTATTCAACCTTCAAAAAGAAGGAAATCCTCCTATTTGTGACAACATGGATGAACCTGGAGGATGTTATGTTAAGTGAAATAAACCAGAAACAGAAAACTGTATAACCTCACTTATATATGGAACGTAAAAAGGTAAAACTCATCAAAGTAGGTTTAGAAGGGTAGTTATGGGGAGGGGCTGGGGGAATAAGGAGATGTTGGTCAACGGGTACAAATTTTCAGTTATGCGAGATGAATAAGTTCTGGAAATCCAATGTACATCATGGTGACAATAGTTAATGATATTGTGCTGTATACTTGAAATTTGTTAAGAGGGTAGAGCGTAAGTGTTCTCAGCACACACATACACAAATGGTAATGATATCAAGTGCTGGATATGTTAATTAGCTTGATTGCGATGATCATTTTACAATGTATACATATGTGAAAACATCAAGTTTTATGCCTTAAATATATGGAATTTTTGTTTGTCAATTGTACCTCAATAAGCTGGGAAAAAAGAAAAGAACAAGTAATAGCATGCTTTATACTTCTTTTGCTGCTTCATAAAATTGGTTTTGCTTTTGCTTTGGAAGAACACCAGCAGAGAAAGTAGCACTCAAAAGGGAAGTTAAAGTGCTGTTCCAGCAGGCTCTGGATTAGCCAGAAGGTTGAAGCAGCCCCTAGACAGGGAAAAGAGGCTGTCTTCAGGCAATGGGCCCTATTTAGGAGTGCAGTGTGCCCTAAAATTCAAAAGAGGGCAGCAGATAACTTGCACTGCCTGTAGGACCAGGAAAGCATGTAACTTGAGGAATGTCAGCAGGAAAATTTACTGGTTTTTCAAAACTCACGTCATGCAAGGGTTAGGTGAACCAGAAATTTGTGTTTCATAAATTGTGTGTTTAAGTGTAAAAGCAAATATTTGATGAATGGGATCTAAGGAGCTTTGGTGATGTGGAGGGGCAAGTGCAGTCAGATTGTCCACCATGGCAGCCTCGTGCCCTGTTATTTAGTGATATAAAAACCTGCGGTGGCAAGGTCAGCAAAGTTAAGGCCAGGGTGCATGAGAAATAGCTGTGAAGTGTGAGGTGAAGAGGCTGTGTGTGTGCTTGTACAGTCTCCTCGTTGCTTTCACCAATTCTCTCCAATGAGCGGGACCCTCCTCACAAAGTGTGCACAGTGCTTCTCTCCTGGGTAAATTTACAGGATGTGGGAGACAATGATCTCTCTGAGATTTTCCAGCACTTCCAGAAGAAAGAAAGTTTGTGTTAGGAAGGACAGACCCCTGCTCCCTGAGGCTTCAGGGAGGCTGGGGGGAGCTGCAGTGGAGAAGAGGAAGAGTTTGCTGAAGGAGAAGCAGCCTGAAGTTCTCAGGTTGAAAACACAAACCTTAGCCCCATCCTGCGAAATTTTGGAATTTCATTCCTAGGATCACCCTATAGACCTCTTTATGATTCAGTTTCCTGGAAAAGATGGTATTATGGTATGGATCCAAAACACAGTTTCACAAGGAAGTTCTGTGTCTTTTGGCAGGGGAAGAATAGTGAACAAAATGCAATCTTATTTTTAAATTAAATCTTGAAATGATATTGCAAGTCTTATGAGATCTCCGATAATCTTTCTTTATTTGACCTGGTTTTAAGTAATTCTTTTTATTCTTGATGTTTTTCTTAAAAGAATCATTCAACCTTCTAAGAAAGCATCAAACCATGTAAGCAATCTAATCTAAAAAATGATACCTCTAAAAGTTGAAACTTTTGTTTATTTTGACTACATTTTTGAGTTCTCGAAAGAATAAAAAAAAATTTACCCTATCAACATTGGATTATATAAACTGTAAAGAGCTTCTACTAAGACTTGTGAAAATGCACATTTTCTTTTTGTATATAACTTCAAAATTAACAGATACTATACTGTTTAGATACATACCTGACGCTAGATAAAGAGTTCCTGAGAAACATGCCCTAAAATTTTGGACTGATTTAATATGAAACAATTACTACAGAGCTGAGTTAATCAGCCCCTTTATAGATTTTGGCGAAGATGATTCTCTTCACATGTATAATAATAAAAACCAAACTTGGCAAAAGCTCACAGGTCTACAGTGACCGTGTATTTCTTTGCATTCTCTAAAATATTGAGGGAGGAGATAATTTTTTGCTGGTGTTTTACTGTCAGGAAATTAGAATTGCAAGTGGATAAACAAGTTGATAGAGTCTTTAGGGCCTGTGTGATCAATCAGGACTTCTGGGGCTCCTGTAGGTATCCTTGAAGTCTGCTTGTGGGTTGTATAGTCCAGAGTGATCATGAGATCTTTCACCTCAGAATGACTGTGATGAAAAGATACATTTCTTTCGCCAGAGCAGTTCTCTAGATCTAGGGTTTCAAAAACAATAATTTTGTTCTCTCAGGAACATAGCCCTCTCAGGAATAACTCCAGTCGGTCCTCAAATTACAAATACAGAAAGAATGGCTGTGTTTACAGAATTTTTATAAGAGAAAAATGATCTGTAAAAAAAAAAAGAAATATATGCATCAGAACAAATAGGAATTTTTAAAAGAAACAACTCCTAAGTACTGAAAAAAAGAAATGCTCTGATCATATAAATGATTCTACTATGTACTGAACTCAGTAAAGGCTCCTTGACTGTGAGTTGGAAGCCCTGAAATTTTGCTGGCAGCTCTGCCCCTAAGTTAGGTCATCTTATGAAGGACACATTTTATTTTATTTTTATTTTTTTGTAGAGACAGTGTCTTGTTCCGTCACCCATGCTGGAGTGCAGTGGCGCGATCATGGCTCACTGCAGCCTTGAGCTCCTGGGCTCAAGTGATCCTCCCACCTTAGCTTTCTGAGTAGCTGAAACTATAGACGCGTGCCACCATGCCTGGTTCATTTTTTAAAATTTTTTTTATAGAGACAAGGTTGTGCTACGTTGTTCAGGACAGTCTGGAACTCTTGGGCTCACATGATCCTCCCGCCTAGGTCTCTCAGAGTGCCGGGATTATAGGAGTGAGCCACCATGTCCAGCCTCAAAAGGCATATTTTAAAGCGTCACAGCCTCAGTTTCATTTTCGGTAAAATGAGGGAATTGGATTTTATTTCAAAATTCTATTATTTTCTGATTCACTGAATTATTGCAAAGAACATAATGAACTCCCAAATACTGGTGTCTCTATCCTGTTGAATTAATCTCAGCTTTAGTTTATAGGGAAGCATAGCTACTAGAAATTATGTTAAACATAAATTATAAAAGGTACATTTTTCTAAGTCATGAAGAAATACATAAATTTTATGTTGTTTTCAACCTTAGTCTGTCTCTTAAATACCACTTGGCGTACTGTGTACCACTCTGTTATTATGTCTTTCGTTTTCAGAATTGTTTTCTTCCAGGAGACTATTATTAGGGTAGCCCGATGACTCTGCCCTGAATATGGGAGTTCATGTGTAGAGTTCCTCCCTCTGTCCCATCGTCAGCATTTATGTCAGTCCTACAGCACTTAGTTAACTATCAGAAAATGGATCAAAAAGCAAACAAGTATCCCATCTGACCATGTTAACAGCAAAATCAACAGATGTAAGGCCCCCTTTTAATTTCCTGGAGGCCGTCACCTGGTTTCTTCTGCTGTTTCACTACTGCAGTCCTTTCTTGCTCCTCAGACTCTCGTCCTTCCTCAAATCCTTCTCCTTCCGTCAACATTTATGTCATTTATGTCTTCCGTGTGCAGAGAACTTCAGGTTTATTCTGGAGAGAAATAAATGAAACAGAAAATAGCTTCTACACTGGGAAGGCTTAAAAATCTCTTCTCCCTGAAATGTTTGTGCATTTTTGAAATCTTTGTCCTCCATATGGAGTGAACACACACACACCCTGTTCCTCTATTCTTCTTAACCCCATTTTCATACTGGAAGAGGGCAGGCACATGCTAATCATTCCTGTCCCTATTCAGCAAGCATGCGACTTGCTGAAAACCTACCTCCTTGAAGCAGCAGGATGAATACAGATAGAAATGGTTAGAGGGGAGGAACTTACAAATACTGAATAGCTCATGTGCCGGACACTGTGTTAGGGGAGACTCCCAGGGCTGAGGAGTACTGTGTTACCATTATAAGAGAAAGTTTTAGGAAGGCTCAGAGAGGTTAAGTAACTTGCCTGATGCCACACGGTAAGTGTTAGAGCTCAGAATCTAATTCTACAAACTTACCGATTTTTCCTTTATAAAAGATCTTATTCAATTTTGGAAGAATTGAAGTTATTTGTTTCTTCATTGTTTTTTAATTCATGAAAATTATATACAGTTCTCTGAAGAAGGAATCTAATATGTGAAATTAAGGTATTATTGTATTATAGCATGTCCCAATTTTACATGGATTTGGTATTTTTGTGTTAGATAGCCATGTATTAGGATAGTTCTAAGGCAAATGCAGCAGTTGAGATAAGACCATTTAGCCTCTTTTTCTACATCATGTTATAGGCAATCCCTTAGGATGACATACTACACTAGGGGAAATGAAAATTTTTTTTTCTAAATTTGTTTTTCCAGAAGAATCTCTTTACCATTAAAGCGATCCTGCTCATGGCTACTTATATGGGCCTACTAGCTTCTCCAAACATCACATAGAGGTAATGAGAGAAGGTAATGATTTGGAAGGACATATAAGAGGGTGAAAAAAATTCTTTCTTTTAGGTTTTTGCTTAGAAAACAATATGATTTCGTGTGAGAACAAACTGGGTTATTATAAATGTTTTGACACATAGCTAGATTGGAATGAAAATCAAGGGTATGAAGGACTCAACATCTTGACCCTAGACCTGTCCCAGGATCCCACTCCAAGTTCTCATATATGTAGCAGCTCCCTCTTGGGCATCCCCTGTTACCAACTTCCTCCTCCCATGAGCTATTATTGCCACTTCTGTTAATATTATATTAACCTTTCCTCTTTACTTGATAAGAGCTCCTGGAAAATTAGAAATTGGTGTTGAAGAGTAGGAGAAACACACCGTGTGTGGCATAACAATAATAGCTTACACCTACATACCATTTTGTAGCTTACAATACTGTTTCTCAATGGTTCCTGGGACACTTGCCTCATTTACCAGGTAAAAGCTCAAATGCAGACTTCTGTGTCGTGCCCCACACCTGAAGAATCAGAATCTCAGTGGTTGGGGGTACCTGGATTAGTGGAACTCAGAAAGTCATCTCTTCAGATTTTTTTTTTTTTTTGAGATGGAGTTTCGCTCTTGTTGCCCAGGCTGGAGGGCAATGGCATGATCTTGGCTCACCGCAACCTCTGTCTCCCGGGTTCAAGCAATTCTCCTGCCTCAGCCTCCTGAGTAGCTGGGATTACAGTCATGCGCCACCACGCCGGGCTAATTTTGTATTTTTAGTAGAGGCAGGGTTTCTGCACGTTGGTCAGGCTGGTCTCAAACTCCCGAGCTCAGGTGATCCACCCACCTCAGCCCCCCAAAGTGCTGGGATTACAGGCATGAGCCACCGCACCTGGCCCAGATGATTTTTATATATACCAAAATTATAACCATTGTCTTATAAATATTTTCATGTATGTTACTTTCTTTTTCTTTTTTAAGAACCCCCTGAGCTAGGTTAGAATTATTATATACTCATTTTACCTATGAGAAAATTGGAATCTGGACAAGTGACTTGCCTGAAGGGACACAGCTAACGAGGTGCAAGTCTTTTGGCTTGGCCGGATAGTCTCTGCCCTTTCCCCACTCCACACTGTTCCCATAGACTGAAGGGTAGATCTGCACACACACATGTGGTGGATATAATTGTGGAGGACAACACAGGTTGAAATTCTTTCATAGAATGTGCTTTTGATGTTGTATTATATCTAAAGATTCATCACCAAATCCAAGATCACATAGATTTTTCTCCCACGTTTTCTTCTAGAATTTTCGATTTTGCACTTTATGTTTAAAATGTAATGGTCTGTGATCCATTTTGAGATAACTTTTGTAAGAGGTTTAAGGTCTGTGCCTAAGTTAATTGTGGACATCCAGTTTTTCCAGCATCATTTGTTGAAAAGACCATCGTTTCTCCATTGAATTGCCTTTGTTCATTTGTCCAAGAGCTTTGTAATTAATGATCCTTGTTATTAAAGTACTTTACCTCTGCTCTCTTTTTTAAAAGGCAGCCAGATCAGTCCAGCATTTAATAATTATTTGCTTAAGATTTGAACCCCACTTCTTAGGAAAGAACATGAGGCAAGTTGTAGATTAGGATAGGGAGCGAGATAAACCACTGAAGAGTAAACTAAAATAGAATCCATCCACACTGAACTTTGTGGCCTTGGCTTAGAGATGGGGAAACTAGGTTCTAGATCTGACTCTATCACTTCACCTTTTGAGCTTCTGTCTCCTTCCCTGGAAAATGAGAGGAATGTTGTTAGACATATTCCATGTTTCTTTCTTTTTTTCTTTTTCTTTTTTTTCTTTTGAGACGGAGTCTTGCCCTGTCACCCAAGCTGGAATGGAGTGGTGCAATCTCAGCTCACTGCAACCTCCACTTCCTGGGTTCAAGCAATTCTCCTGCCTCAGCCTCCCTAGTAGCTAGGATTACAGGCGCCCACCACCAAGCCCGGCTAATTTTTGTATGTTTAGTAGAGATGGTGTTTCACCATGTTGGCCAGGCTGTTCTCAAACTCCTGACCTCAGATAATCTACCTGCCTCGGCCTCCCAAGTGCTAGGATTACAGGCATAAGCCAGTGTGCCTAGCCTCCAGGTTTCTAATTATACGATTCCACTCTAGGGCCTCAGATCATGGTAGGGGTAATGAAAACTTCTATCTGTGAAAGGCTTTCCCATTCAGGCAGCAAGCTTGCCCTTTCAAGACTGACTCATGAGGATTCATTGCATTAATTGTAAGTGATCCATCCCACGTCATTTCATCAATTCACGAGAGTAAAGAAACACATGCAGAGACTTAACTGTACAATTTTTCCCAAGTCCCTGCTTGCTCAGACCCATCACAACCTACGTCATCTCCCCTTACCCCACATTTTCATCTCAGGCACTGACGTGTCTTTGTTTCCTTATTCCAACATGGGTCAGTACTGTTTCTTTTATTTTTTATTTTTTTCTGGGGATACAGGATCTGCTCTGCCTCTCTTCACCGCTTCTCAGTCTCTCCTTTAAACTCTCTTTGCCCTAGGCTGACCACACTCCTTCATTCTCAAGAACACGCAGCTTATCTATTTTCCATGTTCAAGGCAGCCAAAGGCTTTTAAAGATAATAAGAATCTCTCCACTGCAATTTTGAGCTGCAAAGAATTTGCTAGATTTGCTGGCACAGAGAGTTACAGGAATGTTCTCCTAGTACTTGTGGTCTGGAATCTTTGGAGGGTCAGGGATCTACCAGAAACACAGACATGTGAAAATAATTATAATATAGCAGGGGGGCCTAGAGGCTGTTGCGGGGGTGAGGAGGGGAGGCATCAAATAATTTTTGCTGAAGAGGTAACAGTTGAGTCTGGAATGATGGTCGGGTAGGAGTTTAGCAACAGCCAAGAGTGGGAGCGAGGGTCCGAGATCAAGGCAGGGGGTAACACACTGTGCAAAGCAAGAAAGAGTGAAAGAGGATTCCGTTTTGAATGTAGATGGCTCAGCTCTTACTCACAGGTGGGCAAGGCTGACTTAGGTGGTTTGGCTGTCTGGACAGGTGCCCCCTCCTTCGCTGCATTGTTCTATAGTGCATGTGTGTCCTTCCTGAAGTTGCTCCCTTCTTTTTTTTTTTTTTTGAGACGGAGTCTTGCTCTGTCGCCCAGGCTGGAGTGCAGTGGCGCGATCTCGGCTCACTGCAAGCTCCGCCTCCCGGGTTCACGCCATTCTCCTGCCTCAGCCTCTCCGAGTAGCTGGGACTACAGGCGCCCGCCACCACGCCCGGCTAATTTTTTGTATTTTTAATAGAGACGGGGTTTCACGGTGGTCTCGATCTCCTGACCTCGTGATCCGCCCGCCTCGGCCTCCCAAAGTGCTGGGATTACAAGCGTCAGCCACCGCGCCCGGCCACTCCCTTCTTAACTCTCAGGAAATCAAGCATACACTGTTAAGACTAACAAAATAAGCATGCTTTGCTGTCTAGCATATAGGGGGCAAGATCTTAGCATACATAACATGTGTGCTTGAAGACAGCCAGAGGTGGAAGAGACAGAGGACAGCTGGGAATGACTCTTGAAGGATCCGTAGGTCCAGGTGGGAATGGCTCTTGAAGGATCCATAGATCCAGGTCATGAGGAGGCCTTGCATGCTGCTCCAAGAAACTGGGCTTGCCTGCATAGGCAGAGGGTGACTGTTCAGGAGTCATGCAGTTAGAGCACATGGAAGGTAGAGAAGATAAAGAAAGATGAGGCAAGGAGACTAGAATAGGAGCTGACTGCGGGTTCTGATGCGAAATGGAGATACAGATACTGATAGAGTAGCAGTGAGGCTGGGAGGCTGGGGAGGATCTGAGAGAATTTTAGCAGGAATTTTTGTGCTCAGTTGAATATGATGGGGCAGGAGAAAGTCAAGCACAATCCCAGATCTCTGACTTGAGTGATGACAAGTGGCATTAGCCGAGATAAGGAATTCAGAAAGAGGGGCAGTTTTGGGGAAGACCATCAAATCCTATCTGGAATCTACTGCTTTTCAGAGGTGGAGAAGACCAGAGGCAGTTAGATATATTGGTCTTAAGCTCAATTGCGACTCAATGCAGATGAAAGGGCAAAGAAGGAGTGACTAAATACTCTGGGAAGAGACTCTTAAGGGGGCATTCAGTTCAGTTAGTAACAAATATTTTACAAGGTTACTTTGTTAGGCACCGCAGGACAGGCAAAGAAAAGTCTCAAACAAAGAAGCCTACTTTGTTTTAACTACAGCTGTGGACTCAGGTTAAACTTGTATGAAAAGTGTTTCCAATAATTATTGCTTAGGTAAATTGTAAAATTTTGGTCTATAAGTTTATGTCTGTTTTCCTGGCTTTCTCTGAGGTTTGACCTACAAATAAGAACTTCCCTATTTCTCTCTCGCTCTCTCTGAAATTAATCATGAGGTTAAACCAAATTCTAGGAGATGATATGTACATGACAGTTGATTCACCTGTTCTTTAGTTTCAATCCTGCCTTACGCTTAAACATAATATGGTTGGTTACAGCAGTCCAAAAAAAATGGAAGGTACACCTTTATGGAAATTCCCAATCTTAGGAACTAAAAAAGCAGAGAAAATAGAGAAAAGTTTACTTACTTTTTAGAGTAAAAATCCCTTTTGAAAGATATTTTTTTGTATGTCGGCCAACTATTTTTAAACATACACACTCATACTTAACTACAATCACTCAACTGCTAAACCTTATGAAGGAAGTAGTATTTGAAAAACATTTAAAATATTTAAGAGAATATTTAAGTAAATACTTAAGAAACAGTCTATGAACTTGCATGAAGAGCTCTACAAGTACAATACTTTCCTTTGGAAATTAAACTTTGAAATAAAAGATAACATTTTAAAATGCGACTTTTATATGCCTGCCCAAAGTCCTGATAGGTATTTTATATCATAAAGAATTGAGAAACAGTAACTAAAAGCAAATAATAGTGTCTCATTTCACTGGGAATTTGCATATTTTGCTATTATTAGTATAATCTCATAGAAAATTCTCATCTTCAGTGTGAGGTTTCTTATTTAAAAAAATTTCATGCGTTCATGTAGAAAATTTTTCTTGGGTCTCTTTATTTAAACATTTTAAGTTCAATTCCTCTTCAGTTATATCTTAGCCAGTGGAATACACATAATGCATTTTGTTCTTTCCCCAGAAACTGATGTGTTTACTCCTATGGACTCAGAGGGGCTTTTCAAGTTACTTCAATTTTTACAGCTCTTTTCATATCCCATGTGTGAATTTACTGTGAAGACTTATGAATGATGGAGCTCCAGCAGCCTCACCATGGCCTTACTTTGCTTTGGTAAGTATTGAAAACCTTTGGCAATGTGGCTGAGACCTGAGTTTTAACACTTAGGCAAAACTTTTTAGCAGGAGCCAGGATATGAATAAATATGAAGGAGGCACTTGAATGCAAAACACACTTTAAAAATTCATAGCAAATTTGAGAGCATTTTCAATTAAGTATATATGACTGCGGGTTGTCTCCCTTGAACAAATTAGTTCTCGTTTGTAAGGGTTTTATCTTTTAAAGTATCGATCATATCAGTGCTCAAGGTAGAACTGTAAGTAAAGTTACAATCCTAAAACATTTTGGGCAATGGTTCTAATTAATATAACGAATATTTTAGCAAAATATCCTGGGTTGTAATTGAAAGAAATCATCTCGGTCTGAAGAATACCTACTGAGGGCAGCCCTATTAAGATTCATTCTGAGACGGGTTAAATTAATTTCCTGGACTTGCAAAGCAGAAATGGGAAGGTTTTCCTTCCTCATAAGCCTGCAGGGTTTGGTGTTTTGCCCTGTTGAGACCCAAGGGCTATCTGGGCTGATTAACATATATATAATTAAAGTGCACCAGCTAGAAAGGCAGAGCCAGTTTCATTTGGCTCTGTACTACTGTGAAATAAATTCTGTCTGCATTAACTTTTTTTTTTAGTTAGTTTTCCCTGGACATCATCCTGCTGCCTTCTTTAGGAATATTGCTTCCTATCCTAAGCAGGGACTAGAGTAGAGAAGCTTTCTCCAGCATTCAAACTAGATTTTCTTTCCATTCATATCGCCACTTTTCATAACATGGTAAGAAACACTGTAAATAATTGAGGTGATCCATCAAGAGACCCATTCTGGATAATGAAAAATTGCATAACTCAGTAAAAGTCAATTAAAAACCACAAACTCCAGTGCCTTTTGCTCAGTGAAGATTTATTGTTACAGAAGGCAACTAATAACAATAGATTTGTGGGGTCAAAATTTTAAAAAGTTCTAAAAAGGCAGTTAAAGCTTGACAATAAACTTGAGTAAGGTTTACACAATATCAAAGTATATTAGTTCTTTGAAATGAAAAGGTATTTTTTTTTTCTTCCTTTAACATGAGATGTCTGACATGTCAGGATTTTGTAACATTCTTAGAAACAACATCCACTGTGTGGGATACTTTTTTTCCTTCTGCGGTTTTAAACCAGTCTGACTCTTTGGTTGTGCCTATACAATGAATAGTCTACAAACGAAATGAGAGAAGTCAGGATATTTTCCTTTGTTAAACGAAGTATCTGAATAATTAGAACTACCTAGATAAAAGACTCAAAATGTTTTTGTTATCTGGTTGCCTGGTTAGGACATAGCCAACATTTCAATGGAATGTAGTATCTTGTATAACTGCATATAATTTTTTAAAAAATAAACATGACTTTGCTTCTTTAGATACATCAAATGCTGCTTGAGTGGCCAAGGGAAAATGCCAACTCTTTGAAATGTAGTATCTGTAACACTTTTCTTCTTTTAGTAGTTTTTCATGCCCCAAATATAAACTTTAAGGAGTAACATCTATCCTCAAAACCCAAAAATACCCATTTGTTTTGAGGTTCATAGTCCACCAGTGTAAGTTTTAAACTGCGCCCAAAGGCTTAGGTAGGGTTCAGCAGTCAGGCATGACAGATGCATAATTCTAACCAACAGTGCACATGTGACATGCTTCCTACTGAAATTAAACTGCCAAATAAAAAGGAAGGATTGTGCCCTTTTTAATAACAAAGAATGCAGTCGTTAGAATTCTTCAGATTTGGAATTCCAGCAGCGCTCTAGTGTTTTCTTCTTGATGTGTGACAAGAATGAATAATATCAAAAATAAAAATAAACCTCATCTAAACAAGCAGTTCTTTGACTTTGTAACTAACGTTCAATATCAAATACATCAAATTCTAAAAATACTCAAGACCAGTAAATTGTCAGAGCTGAGAAGTAACATGCTGAGGAGAGGATCAATTTTTAAACCTTTTGATTGATTTTAACCTACTAGCATTAGTTTTGTTCATTTCTGTTTAGACATTGCCACTTCAGCTGACTAGTAGGGACCATGGTATTTCATATTCATATAAATATTTGAATTTGACCTCATAAAAAGTCCCTTGGGTCTATAATACTTTTATTCTTGTATAATCTGAAACAAATCCTTTCCTTTTAAAAATCAAACAGACCACGTTATCCACACAGTTGACTATTTACAAAGCACCCAATTAAATCCTACTTAATTCTCTTTCACTCTAAAAATTCCATCTAACTTGTGTGTAAAGTACCCATAACATTAAATGCATAATGTTCACAAACCCTGATAGTCCTGTCTAACCTAGAAAATATTACCTTCCTTAAGGAGAAAAAAAGAGCCTTAAAAAAAAAAATAAGAGTAAGGTTTTAGAAATGAGACCAGAAATCACAGTACAAGACAGAGAAATCTACTTTAATATTCACATGTAGAAGTTACACATCACAAGAGATTGGACAGTAGCTTAGCATAACTAACATAGCTATAGTGAAAATCATTTTTATAAAAAAATAATCTAGATGCGGTCATCAGAATTTTTGGTCTGCTTAAGTTAATGTTTGAAGATCGACTTTTATCCCTGCTTGAAGGATTTGCCATTATGCCTTTTTTTTCTCTCCCACTGTTGCCTATTAATTCTTTGGAGGAAGGAAAGCAGAAAGTGTTCATTTCCAAGAGTTTGTCCTTTGGTAGCAAGCAGAGAACATTTTTTCATTTCCATGATTTAAATAATCTGTACAGACATGAAACTTAGTGACATTAAGCTTTAGTGTAAAATGAAGAGTGATAAGCAATTTTTTTTCACTTTGATAAAACAGCAGATTTCGTAAACTCCTTAAGGATCCAAGCATTTCCTCATCCCATATGCAAAATCATTCAGAATCCATTTTGACCTCAGTTGAAAAACAAAAACAAACACTTACTGTGTATATATTACACTATCAAACCCTGTACTTAAAAACTGGTAAGGTATATTATTTTCAACATGTATGCTTCAAATACGAAGATTTCAATCTACATTTAAAAAAACACATTTGAATGGACTCAGAACAAGTTTAATTTGTGATTAAACATCTCATGCAATCATGCAAGACCACTAGCTATAACTGTTACTTCCGAGTCTATACTGGGCAAAACAAAAGCAAATTAAGAGCCAGGCCAAACAGAAAAGACATTCAAGATATCAAGAGCTCTGTAATTGAGCTGAAAAATAATTTTCCAAAAGAAATATTCCCATAGATTAAAAAAAAAACACACACATAATATTTACAAAAAAATATTTAATTAAAAATATCTTATAATTACAGTAGTCTATTAAAGCATATACTTTCTCACACTTATAGAACATCTCTATATATACATGGTATGAAATGTCACTCATTTATCTATACAATATGTAACATTCTTGCAGAGAAAAGAAAGTTCTCTGCCCCGTTATAATCATCTATTTTAAACAATAGATGTAAAAAAAAATATCTACAATGCTCTGGTAGATTAGTAAAGCTTCAAAACAAAAATTGAGCTCCTTGGTCACAAAGTAGGTTTCTAAAGTCGGATCTACTCTTGATCTTCTATTTATCAGTCCTGTCACACTTAAGCTTAAAAGTTTAACTGCACCTCCAAAAAACACAGAAATGTACAATTCACAGCAGTTATAAATGAAGAGACAAAAGAGAATACGTATGTAGAATGTTTATGAACGTGCAAAGAAAGGATGAAAGTTGTATTTTTCTTTCCTCTCCCTCTCTTGGAATGACGAATGAAAACGTTTCTAGGTTGGCCGATGTTTTTTCCTTTCCTCCGGTGGCTTTTTTTCTCTAACTTCTGCTCTTCCCCCTCCCTCTCTAGTGCTCCTGGCTCAGGCGGCCGCACACCTGTGGAAGAGGAATGAATAGAGGGGGTGTGTGAACCTTCTCGCTGCAGACTAACTGGCGCCACCGACCAAACTCAAGACATGCTTGATCAACAACCCAAAACAAACCACCAGGTCAGACAACACCCGCAGTCCGCGGCCGGGCCAGGCGCCGATCAGGCAGCTGCGGCCCTCGGGAAGCCCGGAGAGGGGGACCCACTCCGGGGCCCTGCCCGTGTCCTCCTTTGTGGGTGACAGACTGCACGGGAGAACACAGGGGCAGCTCCCATGCCCACGAGGCTGCCCTCCCTCGGGAACGAGGGAAGGCAGAAGAGCCCGCTGACCACCAGGAAAAACACGGGGACGGAGGGGACAAGGGCTGACCCGTCTCCACTGAGACTGAACCTCGAGTTCTAAGGCTAAGTACGGGTTTATTTGCTACTTAGGTGGCAGGGAGAGAAGGGATTTACTTCCTTGGGAGTTTGCTCTCAGAAATGCTGGGGGCAAAGAACACCGCGGTGCCTGGCCCCGGAAGCCCTTGGGGACGGGCGTCTCTGGTGACCGGCCACCCGAGACGGGAAATGCGCGCTCACCTGGACAGCGCGGCTCAGCGGCACAGAATGCTGTCGCCCTGCTTGTTCACCGCGCCGGCCTGGAACAGCAACCGAACAGCAAGGGAAAGGTTAGCAGGCGCAAACAACGCGCTCGTCACGGTCCTGGATTGTCTTCGGAAATCGGGCTGGCGCGCCGGCGTCCCCACCCCAGCCTGTAGCCCGGGGGGCCCCTCCGGGCTCAGGCGGGACCTAACAGCCCAGGGCGCGCACAGCCCTGAGTCCCGCCCTGCGCGTTCTCTCGGACCCGCGCTCGCCGAGCCCGGCCGGCTGCTGGCGGCCCGGGGGAGCCCGGAGGAGCAAGGGGAGGGGGCTGTCATTCCCGGCCCGCCCCTGCCCGGAGGACGGTGAGCGCCCGCGTCCCACCACCCCACCACCAACCTCCCAACCCCCGCGGCGCCCGCCCACGGCCGGCGCCCGGCCTCTCACCGGGTCGGTGTTGAGCGCAGTGAGCGGGGTCCGCGCCGGCGCGGCTGGACAGGTCCCGGCCGGGTGGTGTGGCGGCCCGGGCGGTGGTGGCTGCCTCAGCAGGGCCGGGTGCGTCTCCAGCGCCAGCTGCAGGTCCAGGATGTAGTCGATAACGTGCTGCAGGATCTCCACTTTGCTGACTTTCTTGTTGGGCGGGATGGTGGGCACCAGCCTCCGCAGGCGGCTATAGCAGTCGTTCATATCGCACTGCAGGCACAGCGCCGGCTCGTCGGCCGCCGCCTCGGCCGCCTTACAGCGCGCTGCCGCCGCCGCCGCCGCCGCGGCTGCCGAGCCACCCAGGCTGTGGCCATGCTCGGCCAGGCAGCGCAGCGCCAGCTCCCCGCCGCCGCAGCCCGACGGCGCCTTGCGGCCCGAGGGGCGCACCGGGCTCACCGCCTTCATCGCGCGCGCCCTGCGCCCTGCGCGAGCGGACCCGCTGGGGCGAGCGAGGGAGGCAGGAAAGGTCCGGGCCCCGTCCGCGGCCGGCTCCGCTCCCTTTGCCTCCGCGCCCGGCGCGCTCAGGGCACTGCGACGCTCCCGAGCCCAACAATTGACGGGAGGATCGCTCTGGGTTTTACGAGGGGATCTTTGCTCAGTGGGCGACACTCAGCCCGAGCCCAAGGCAAGAAAAAGCAAAAGCGCCGGAAGAAAAGTAGCCCACCCAGGTCCCCTAGTCACTCCCTTCGAAGCTCCGACTAAGCCCGATCGCGGCCGCCGCGCTCCCCTAGCCCGGGATCACCCCACTCCCGGCACTACTCACAACCGCGCCTCCTCCACTACGCTCTCGCCCGGCCCGCCGCGCAGCTCTATTTATAGAGCCGTGCGCCCCGGGGGCGGGGCCAGCGCGCGGGCCGGGTCGCAGCGCGAGCCGAGCGGAGCCCGCTGGGCGCGCGGGCGGGTACGCGGAGGGAGAGGCGACGGCGGGGGCTCCGGGCGGTGCTGGGGGGCGGGGAGTCGGGCTACCCGAGTGCAGGAGTGGGCGGGGGGTCGGGAGTGGCCAGCCAATCAGGCGGGCAGTGCCACCTCGGGGAATGATGCTCGGGCCAATGGGAAGGGCACTCCATTCCGTCAACGCTGTGGGTCGCGGTTCTGAGAAAAGAGAGCTGAGTGGGAGTCGGGCCAGGCTGATGTGTGCCCAAGGGAGGGGAAAAGAGAGAGCGAAGTTCCTGCGAAGAACTGCGGGAATGTGCGGCCGGAATTCACTCTCCACCACCCCGCCTATCCCGACTAGGCTGCTGAGGGAGCGCCTGGGCCCTGCTCGCGGATACCTTGCCACTCCTAATAGCACGGCGCCCAGGGACCCTCCGCCACCCATCACTCCATCCATGGGATGCCAGTGGCCTTAAGAAAGACGCGCTGTTCAAGAAGGCACGTTCATTCTGTTCTATATTTCCCTCCTCCGTTTCATTATTCGCCTTTTCACATTTGCCGAAACCATAATGATGGAATGGAATGTGTAGCCTTTCCGTTTTCTTTTTTAAAAATGCTAAAGCTTAGCAAAAGTAGAAAAAAAAGAAGAAAGAAAAGAATGCCGAATCGAATGCAGGTTTTTGGTGAAGGGAATATAAATAAAACAAAAACGTGGGGGGAGGTTCTTTTACCCCATCTAAATGCAAAAGTGGGCTCAAGAAATGCAGTTGCCTTGCGCATTCAATTAGAGCACGTAAAGATTAAAAATGCATGGACACGGAATATTTAAAATTCCATTATGACATATAATATTAATCTGTTTTATGTGAAATTCATACCTGTAACTTAATTTAGGCCATTAATGCACAGCTTCACGTATTAGTCAGCGTACCCCGCTTTAAATAAGGTGATGAGTATGTCCAGAGTCTCCTCCTTTGACAACAAAGCATTAAAATTCACACTTCCAGTCTCTGGGATCCTGCTTGGGCCCCACCCTGCAAAAAAAGCCTGTTAATTAAGGGCGTTTTTGTGTTAGATTTCTTAGAGAAAAGCTGTCCTTCAAGGGTTCAAAATAAAATTGCACAATGAGCTTTGGTGGAGCATTGTGTGTACCCTTCAAGAAAAAAATTGAGCCCTTCAGATGAGAAAGGAGCATAAAAATTCTCAGTGAATGGGGAAATGAATTTTGAGTGCCTTCACTCTACAAACCCTCCCACCTTTAGACACGCTCGGAGATGAATTAACCCAAGAATTTTCCTCATTCGTGTACATGACATGGATTGGTGTCTTCATTTTCATAGATAATTGAAAGAAAGAGACATGGACCTCATTTCTTCCTGTCTACCCCTATATGGACTTTTTCTACATCCCTTCCCAGAACTGAAGTACCTGCACCAGGCAGATATTTCGTTTAGCTATGTCAGTACTTTATGACTATTGCACTATTACCCAGAGCACATTCCTTTTTCCTGATGAAATGAGGAGCAATTATTTAATTCTGGTTTCACAGGTAGATGCAATAACCCTCCTCTCCCCTAATCCTTGTATGTTACTGCTTCTAATAATTGTTTGGAAACAAGTGACATTCTCATTTATTTACGTGCATACGTAGATGGTCTACATACACATTTATCGAGAAAATCAGAATTATGAAACTCAGAAGGACTTTCTTCTAAAGACAGGCATAGTTATATACATCATTAAATTAATGCGAATACAGAGAAAATGTTGTAATTTTAAATGGGAAGTTGGGGAAGCCAGCACTACTGGTTGTAAGCTGTTATCTTGGAGCCAGTCATATGAGCACAGACGATAATAATAAATAGATATATGTACAGATGTTTTGTTCCATTGATTTTTCTCTTTCCTAGAGTTTAAAATTTGCTTCCAAATTCAAAACCCAAGACTTTCCTCTGTTTGGCAAAATAAAACTATGCTAATGTGCCCAGGACACACTTACATTTAAACATTTTACATATCCTAACGATTAAAATTAAAATTTAAGTTTTGAATATGTAACACAAAGGAAGAATCATATCGACCTTTTTGGAATTTGCTAAATCTCAGAAAGCCATGCCCTGGGTGTGACAAGTGCCAAAGGCGAAAGTTTCAGGTTTTGTTGGAGATGCTCTGTGTGACTGGCTTAAAGTTAGAAAGACTGAGTTACTCTGTGTGGAGCGGGGTGGAAGAAGTGGTTTCAAAGGAATGTACCTCAGCCACAAGATCAAGAACACCCAGGAAAGATGTGATCCGTAAATCCTGCTGGCAGAGTAGGCAGAGGCAGTTACTGTGCTCCTTGTTTTGAAGGTTGGAAGGCATGAAGACATTAAAAAATTAAAGTGCTGCCTAAAAGGTTATACTATGGGAATAAGAAATACAATCCTGCACTTTTTGGTCCATGAAACCAGAGAGTACTAGGGGCTACGCAATGTAAGTTTTTGTATTCTTAGACACAGACACTTACATGACATCAAAGCTGGAATCATGGAAGACTCCTGGCACTGATAATTCAAAACAGAGTTTACCCAACAATTATCACTCAGATTTTAGATAAACCTTACAAGCTATGTTATTTCTACTGTGCAGAGAAGGTAACTTAGTCTGTTGGTGACTCTTTTACATCAAAGTGTTTCACTTGCACCTGTAAAAGTAAGATGGGCTAACCCAAATCCTTTTGTCATGGAAATGCTAGAGACTCCCAAAATATACCTCAGTAGGAACCTGGAATGAAACATTCCTAGGAGAATTGCTAGAAAGCCCTGGTGACCAGAGTCATGGATACACCCTTCCTCCAGACAAAGAGGTCTGCTGTCCTCCTTGAGATGTATTCTAGCTACTAAATCAGGCCCTCACTGAACTGCAACACCCAGGCCTTTAGAAGTCATAGTCACCCTGTGTTTACATGAAGCAAGGGTATGGAAGCATATTGTGCTATTCAGTCCCAGTGCCTTTTTAGGACTTGATACTTGTTTCTCCATAGCCTCCAGGGAAACAGTGAGTGGACTCAGACACAGATAAACGTGAATGTTCCCATGCCTTGGTCACTCTGTAGGTTTGTGGTCACAGAAAGAGGCACATGCATTCTTTGAGGGCATAAGAAACCACTATGTACCCTGCAGCAGGAATGTCCCTTGCTCCCAAAGAGTAAATTGGGCAATGTGGCAATTCAAGCTCAAGGCTGCTTTATCAGGCATTAAGTGTTACAAAATTACTTGTGCTACCCTTGGATTGCTGATACTAGTCCCGGAAACGCTGATAACCCCTTAGTTTGCTAGGTCCTGGAAAAGGCTTGTAGGAAGAGGATGTTGTACGTTGAACATGGCTGGGTGGATGTGGTTGTCAAAAATGCCTTGTTTGGAGAATTTTAAAGGTAGTTGGTTTAAATAAGAAGTGACTTTTTGAAAGCCCCCCTTAGATTAAAAGACAGAAAAATGGGGAGAAATAAGTGGAATTTGTTTTTACCTTAGGAGATGTAAACAGCATGGACTCTGAAGTGAGACAGCCTGAGCCCCAATTTTGGCCTTTTTGCTTACTAGTTTTATATCATTCAGCTTGGTTCTTAAATTCCTATACCTTTCATATTTGGAATGAAGATTAAAATTGCATTTACTTCATAAGGTGTTTATGAGATACACATATATATGGTCTCTGTATAAGAAATTCAGTAAAGTTCTTAGAATAGTGGTTGGCACATAAGTGGGCAAACCATGTTAAAATGTATTACCATTTTTGGCAAATATCTCTCAGTCTGTGGCCTGACTTTTCATTTACTTCACAATCTTCTTTTAGAGCTGAAGTTTTAATTTTTTTTTTTTTTTTTTTTTGGGACAGAATTTCACGCTCGTTGCCCAGGCTGGAGTGCAATGGCATGATCTTGGCTCACTGCAACCTCCGCCTTCCAGGTTCAAGCAACTCTCCTGCCTCAGCCTCCCAAGTAGCTGGGATTACAGGCGCCCACCACCACGCCTGGCTAGTTTTGTATTTTTAGTAGATATGGCATTTCACCATGTTGTTCAGTCTGGTCTTGAACTCCTGACCTCAGGTGATTCGCCCACCTTGGCCTCCCAAAGTGCTGGGATTACAGGCGTGAGCCACCATGCCCACCCTAAATTTTGTTGGTCTCTTGTTTATCAGTTTGTTCCTTTATGGCTCATATTTTTGATATTGGATCTATCTAAGAAATCTTTCACAGCTCAGGTAACAGAGGTTTTCTTCTAGAATTTTTATATTTCTTAGGCAGGGTTGCTTGCATGGTGTGCAGCTTATGCAGTCACACAGGGTCCTGCACTCAGAAGAGCTGTATGCTTGGGTTAGTGCTCTTGCCTTCTTGAAATTCTTAGTAATTTTTGAACAAGGGAAGCTGCATTTTCATTTTGCATTAGGATCCACAAATTATGTCTCCAGTCTTTGTTTTCTGTTTTATGTGTAGGTCTATGATCCATTTTGAGGTTATTTTTGTATGTGGTGCAAGATATGGGTTGAAATTAATATTTTGCATTTGTAGATCCAATTGTTTCAGCACTCTGTCCAAAAGTCTACCTGTTTTCCAAAGAACTGCCTTTGCACCTTTGTTAAAAATTGATTGTGTACAGTGTATACGTGTCGGTCTGTTTCTGGCCTCTGAAATCTATTCCATTGGACAGATTATCTGTTTTCATGCTGCTACCACATTTTCTTGATTACTATAGCTTTATAATAAGGCTTGAAATCAGATAGTGTTGAGGCATTGATCCTCCAGCTCTATTCTTTTTCAAAGCTGTTTTGGCTATTCTGGGGATATTGCATTTCCATATGAATTTTAGAATCAGTTTGTGAATTGCTTCAAAAAGGACTTGTATCCAAACATATAAAGAACCTGTACTCAGAATACTGTATATAAAGAGCTTTCAAAACACAACAATAAGAAAATAAACAACTTAAGAAAAAGTAGGCAAAAGAACATACAATCCAATAAAGAAGAAATAGGCCAGGTGCCATGGCTCACCCCTATGATCCCAGCATTCTCGAAGGCTGAGGCAAGGCGGATTGCTTGAGCCTAGGAGTTCGAGACCAGACTGGGGAACATGGTGAAACCCTGTCTCTACAAAAAATACAAAAAATTAGCTGAGCATGGTGGTGCATGCCTGTAGTCCCAGCTACTGGGGGGTGGGGTGAGGTGGTGGTGGTGGTGCTGAGATGGAAGAATCGCTTGATCCTGGGTGGGTAGTTGAGGCTGCAGTGAACTGAGATCGCACCACTGCACTCCAGCCTGAACAACAGAGTGAGACCCTGTCTCAAAAAAAAAAAAAAAAAAAAAAATGAGGAAGAAATAAAAATGGCAAATGAGCACATGGAAGATACTAAACATCATTAGTCATTTGGGACATACAAATCCAAACTATAACGATATACCACTGCACACCTGCCAGAACTGCCAAAATTAAGGACGGAACATACTGAGTGCTGGTATATGGAGCAACTGGAACTATCGTACACTGCTGGTGGGAATGTAAAATGAGGAAAATTACTTTGGAAAACAATTTGACAGTTTCTTAAAGTTAGACATATAGATACCATATGGCCCATCTGTTCTTCTCGTAGGTATTTACCCAAGAGAAATGAAACCTTCTATCCAAGGGCCACAATGGAGCCTGAGAATGATGAATGTGTTTATTATCTTACTAACTCTGTATCATATTGTTGTCAGCTAGGTATCACAGCATTAACTGAACGGTAGTGAAATACCCTCCAAAGCAGTCATGAGACTAATTTAATATTTCAGCTATCATGGTTACTCATTAACATATTTCATCACTTGTTGGAAATGGACTACGCTAAAAAAGCACATTCACTCTTTCTTGGGTTGTATGGCATGACATGGATTTAAGGCTTCAAGGAGGACCCTATCTAATTATTTGAAATGTTTCTCCCTTTTGCAAAAACTAAAGCCGTGTTCTGTACTCTTGCTTCTCTGCTTCACTCCTGTTGTAGCCTCTGCTGCCTTGATTACCCCAGTTGGCAACTGCCTTGGTATAAACACCCACCGGGTGGGGAAGATAAGAAGCCTCATTATTCCATATTGAAGATGGTCTACTGTTTTCTTTTCCTCTCCACTTTTTTCTTAGCAAGAAAAGAAAAGAGGATCGCAAGATTAGATATATCCCACTGCTATTTCCAGAGCAAGGAGCAAAGATTCCCAATGGGTAACATATTTTTGCCTTTAAAATTCTGTGGTTCAATCCATGCAAGCACAGCTTCTCCAGCTAGCAAGAGGTTCACAGGGATGGGATGAAGATTAACTGCTTTTGAAAGCCCCAGGAGAAAGGCAGTAAATGAATGATAGGGGGTAATACACCAGTATCTAGTGCATGCTAGATACTGAATGTCCACTGATGGCTATACCATTGTTGAAAGGGGGCTTGTAATAGGTAAAATGGTTATGAAGATGCCAAATAGATCAAATTGGTGCTTTAACTCATAATTATAGTTTAGTAGAGAAATGCAAGACAAGAATTATTATTATTCCTTAAAATTCATTCCAATAGTGATATGCATTTGTCTGCTACATTCTTTCTTTCAGCAGATAATACCAAAAGTGAAGTCATAAATAAAAGCTATTCTACTCATAGCAGAAATTATTTCTAGATTCACATTAATGAAAAAGTTTTAATTTTATTTTTCGTTCTTTTAAGGTGGATGCAAAATAATTCCAAAATATAGAAAAAGCATTATTAAATGTATTTTAATTACTTAGAGAGAAGACACTAAATAAACAGTAAATTGCTTTGCATCTTCAAACTGAATACTGAATATGGGTCCATCACAGTAAATCAGCCTTCACTGAGAGAAAAGACTTTCCCATTTTATTGACATCTAGGTCATGGTTGCTAAGAACTGATACAATGTTCAAGGAACAGCTGCCTTTTTTCTCCCACAAAGAGGAATTTTTGAGTCATTTTTGTAGCTCCCTACACAGTTGTCATAAGTTGTTGGATAGGCTATGATGTCAGTGACCTTCGTACCAGTAGTGGAAAGTGACTGTGTGTAAAGTTGATGAACAGTATAAAAACTCGTATGTGAAATAATTGAACTAGTACGTTTTTTCTACTGTCACAACATGTGCAACAAAGCACTAAAGGAATGTTAAAAATCACAATTAAAGGAAAAAGAACTGGGTTAACTTTGAACTTCATCAACATTGGCAATTCTATATTAAAAGCCTCCAGTTTAAACAAAATCATCTCTTTGCAGGGGATTACAGGTATAACTATTTTCCCTTGAATAGAATTAAATCAAAAGTATAATCTTAAAAGACTAAAAGCCTTAATGAAATATATTTTCAAATATAACTGTTCAATGGAAAAATCTAAAAGTTTGGTCAAGCTGTAGATAATACTTGGTGTGATAAAACCATACTTACCATTTTAAAAATATTTTGTTCATTAGGTCAACACTAAAATATCAATCTGTTTATATTATGTTCTAAAAATAAGCAAAATATATGCTATCAGGCAAAATAAGACAATTACTATGACAACATTGCAAAAAATGCAACATATATTGTCATCAAGGCTTGTGGCATAGGATTGAAATTGTATCATATGAAAGTAACTTGTTGAATATATTTTCAACACCAATCTTCAACCCACTGTTCAGTCTTTATCAGGAATCTACAAACTGTAATAAATAAAATAAATGTACCCTTTGGCAGATTGTTAAATGGATCATTTTTGGCACCTTCCAACATTGTCCATTAACAGCCTTTCCAGAACTGCCAGCTCCCAACTCTGGAGAACACGGTTGAAAAATGGTAACGCATTTTTTTATCCAGCTTCTAGAAGAACCATCCTCCTATACCAATGAGGTATATGCTTAAAACCTCTATATTATGAATTCTAGCAAACCTATCTATTCAGCCCCACTTTTCAGGCTCTCTGCTAACCAATCTTCTCCAAAATGGTTTTGGTTCAATTAAAGTCAATTCAAGCCAATCCTACACAAACATGTATGGTACATTTACTATATGACAAGACTGTGTTCAAGAAAAATAAGTCCTTTACCCTCATGGAACTTGTTACTTAGAAAACGGCTTAAACAAATTAAAAATCAGTTGATGCAATACAGTGTGTTCTGTTCAACAATATGGCATGGAGAGGGCACAGTGGGGACAAAAACCAAAGCCTGAGTCAAAGGAAATTTGATGGAGGAAGGGTTACTGGAACTTGATTTTGAAAGAGGACTTCATCAGCAGAAGATGTTCCATGGTGGTGAAAACAGCATGTGCAGAAGCTTGGAGGAGTGAAACTGCAAGGTTCTCCCTTGTTCTTTGCTCTGCTTCAGTTTAAACACTCAACTTTGTTTCTTTCTTTCTTTCTTTCTTTTGAAACGGAGTCTCGCTCTGTCGCCCAGGCTGGAGTGCAGTGGCGCAATCTCGGCGGCTCACTGCCAGCTCCGCTTTCCGGGTTCACGCCATTCTCCTGCCTCAGCCTCCCGAGTATTTTATCTCAATGTTGCAGGACAATGTGCATTTGTTGACATAATACTATACAATTCTTTTCAAGCCATGTCAGGATTATGTGTTTCAGATCTTCGATTAAAGCAAAGCATCTTAGAGGCAAGGCCATTTCTTCCTTATGTTTTTACAGGTCAGTAAAGAGAATTATTCATATAACGAGGCTGTCCAGGTGGGTTGGCACAATCTACTAGGATGACATCCCAATATACAGTTGTTTAGAGATGACCTGCAGATTTTGCTTATGTTCAGAGAGCGGCTGGCCTGTTGACATGGGAAGCAAAAGGGCTGGAGCAGAGTGGTGGTGTATCCATTAGATAGGTGATGTCCCAGGAAGGTTCTGGTACACTTAGCAAAAGGCTTTAGGAGAGCAACTAAAACTTTAAATTATAAATTTGCTAGAGATTTTCTCAGGTGAGGAAAGTAGTGGGAAGGAGAGGCTATAGGGGTAGAAAGAAGAGCGTGTGGGGGTTCTGAAAGAGCAAGAACAGGAACCGTGACATTTACGATGAGTTGGATCATGTTAGGACTTCCACTGCCCTTGTTGGTTCTCTCTCTACTCAGCGTTCTTCGCTAGGCTCAACTTCCTATTCTTTCCTTTCAACTCTTTATTTTCTTGCTCAATCATCTCCTACAACCAGAACATAAATGCGGCTACAAACAATTTGGCAATAGAGTTTATATCTTTCCTGCACACCAGCTACTCACTATATTTACCCTTATTGACCCAAATCTTTTTATTCCCCTAGGTTGGACCAGTTTTCTTTAGAAATCGTGGTAACTGCGGCCGGGCGCGGTGGCTCACGCTTGTAATCCCAGCACTTTGGGAGGCCGAGGCGGGCGGATCCCGAGGTCAGGAGATCGAGACCACGGTGAAACCCCGTCTCTACTAAAAATACAAAAAAATTAGCCGGGCGTGGTGGCGGGCGCCTGTAGTCCCAGCTACTCGGAGAGGCTGAGGCAGGAGAATGGCGTGAACCCGGGAGGCGGAGCTTGCAGTGAGCGGAGATTGCGCCACTGCACTCCAGCCTGGGTGACAGAGCAAGACTCCATCTCAAAAAAAAAAAAAAAGAAATCATGGTAACTGCTAAACTGTAATCTCATGGCAAAAGATAAACCCTCTGTCCTATTGGTAAAAATGTAAATGAGGCCTAAGTAAATAGAAAAGCAATTTTTATCAAAAAATTTCTTTTTTGATAAAAAGAAGTTTCTTTTTAGAGATTCAGATGCTCATTTAGTTTTTGGAATGGCCAAACACAGAGTTATCTAATTTAAGTAAGTATAACTGTTCTATTCAACAATATGAGTTTTAAAATGGCTATAATCTCACCAATACATGTTGTTTATTTTGGCAAAATTTGTCTCGGAGTAAAAATATTCTTAGAATAAAAATGATTTCTCATGTTTCCAATTGGAATATGATTAATGTTTTAACTTGTTGATGAAACAGCAGTTTTATAATCCAGGCAATCAGAAATCTATTATTTAATTTCTGAAAGGACATGAAGCAGTGATAGTATCCTGCAGTGGCGTGTTTGCCTAGGCATCAGGCTCCTGGAGCATCTTTGTATCTGGTGAGCTGAAGAAGATTGGCTCTCATTTTCTTAAAATGCTGGTTCTACAATATTTATGGCAGGTGTTATAAAGGGGCCTCCTCCTTCCTTCTGACTTGAGTAGCCTAAAAATAAGTGTTATCTGTCCTATGTCTTGAGCAAACTTAGAATTGTTTCGAAAAGTAGAAAGCTGTAATGACCATAGTGTTCTATTTCTACTGTTTTTGTCACTAATTTTGGAGACAATCCTAGATATTAGGGGTGAGTAAACAGGTGAAGCTAGTGTGGTAGCCAGCTCCAAAGACCATTTTTCAACTTGCCAATGGGATGGTACATGGCAGAGAAGGGGAACTGGCTCAGAATCTCCCTGCTATTCTCCTTCCTGTGTCATGAATAAAAATCGCACATCTAGAACAATATGACTTCTCTTTGGGCCCGTTTAATTTTTATGATTTTACCAATGATTGTAAAACATGCTGAATAAAGGGTATTTTATAGTTGGTGGTGGGTGGAGAGAAAGTAGAATGGATCAGCAATTCAGAAGCATCTAGGCACTAACTAAGCAAATGCCCAAACTTTTCAGATATAACATAGACAAGAAAATACAAGGGATGTGGTCAGGGATCCAGGTCTGACATTTAGGAAAGCAAATACAAGGAGGCAAAAATATTAGAGATTGTATTTTGAACCAATGAGCTATGTTAATTACAGTTACTGGAACGTGATCTATTTACTAAATACATGGAACTTCCCCTACATTCAGATATTTAAAGTAAAATATTATGATCTGGCTAGGTGATTGAACTGGAAATTATCTAGGTCTCTTACAAACGTATAATTCTGATTCCACAGCCTTCTTACATTACTGTGCTGGCTATTTCTTCTTAACATGCAACATCCAATTAGCTTTACAATTATAGATTTAGTAAAATGCTTCACTGGACTTCACTTTTGAATACCTAATACTACTTTAGTAGAGGCAGCCAAGAGATAAAGAGGCATCTTGGTGATGAAGGTACTTGGCCTATATCAATAACACTAATATTTTATTTTGCAAAAGATTTAGCACTTATTTTAAGGCAACCAGTTTGCTATGTGCATGCCTTGTTTACCATCTAACACAATAGTCTCATCTGCAACTTGGGGGATATTTAGTAGCTGTGATCTTAAAACACAAAGTATGGTTCTAAATAGTCAATTTTTATTTCTATAAATCATCAAAGAAAAATAGACCCATTACTCTATAGTTTTATCATACAGATGAATTCTTGTTATCTTCCACATTTTTACTGACTTGCTTTTTTATGGACACTAGAAAGTAGAGTCTGTATAGTTTTAAAAAGAATTTGCAACAACTTACCTCATATGCAACAGAGCATTGGCAAATTCAATCTTCTAATTAAAGCGGGAAAATAAATAGCCAATTTTCCTATAACTGTGTTACTTAAAGTTTACAATTTAGAGAAGTATATGCATTATTTGTTATTTATTGACTATGTATTAAGCACTATGAAATGGTTCTACATATGGATGTAACCTTTAACTTCACAACAATTCTGAAAGATGTTATCTCAAAATGAAAGACTAAAATTAGTTAGCAGTTGCCATCAGTAAAGGTAGGAGAAGAACTTTAAAAGCTGGGTTTGGTGACTCACACCTGTAATCCCAGCACTTTGGGAGGCCAAGGTGGGCTGATTGCTTAAGCCCAGGAGTTTGAAACCAGCTTGGGTAACATGGCAAAACCCTGTCTCTACAAAATATACAAAATTTAGCCGGCCATGTTGGCACGCCTATATAGTCCCAGCTACTTGGGAGGTTGCAGTGGGAGAATTACCTGAGCCTGGGAGGCCAACCAATATCTATATAGATAGGTATGCATATACAGTATACTTAGTCTTAGAAGTCTAACCACTAATCATTTAAATACTAGTATTCATGTGCATGCTATATTTTCAAGCTTAATATCAAGCCAGGCATGGTTGGGGAAGAATTTGTCAAAAAATAAATACAAAAACCCCAAGATGAGCAGGGCAAACTGGTTCTCCAAATATAGCCTCTTAGGAGAGAAAGGAGGAGTAGAGTTTACCCAGCCAAGTTTCGCTTTGGAGTACTCCCAATGCAGTGTAACCACCACAGCCGCTTTGGCATTGATGTTGATCAGAGCCAGCAAAGGCGAGGGTGGAGCCCTTCTTCTGACAATGAAAACTCTTCACTGAGTTTGGTGAGAACAATATGAGCTCACTCCCTAAAAGATCTCAAAATTCAACAGAATTATAAATCATGAGAAACATATTATTAACTCTGGTACTTAATTTTAAACCGAAGTTACATACAACATATCTTTTTATGAAACTGAACTATGTAACTTCTGTAATTAGTGCATTATCTGAAGAAAAAAATCAGTTGATCTGGGGAAAATGTGATTAATCCTCTGCAAAATATTCTGGGGGAAAAATAAATAAATAAATAAATAAAACCTCATGGATCCCCGCTCTGAGAAGTAATGAGACCTGAGACCTAATCTGACCGTGGTGCTAGCTCTACCATGGACTGAGTGAGGCTCATTTAATCTTCTCTGCTTCAACTTTGTCCTCAATGCAATGAGCGCATAAAACTGATTGATTTGAGGGCTGGGTGTAATGGCTCACACCTGTAATCTCAGCACTTTGGGAGGCCCAGGCAGGCGGATCGCCTGAAGTCAGGAGTTCAAGACCATCCTGGCCAACATGTCGAAACCTCGTCTCTACTAAAAATACAAAAATTACCCAGGCATGGTGGCACGCGCCTATAATCCCAGCTACTCAGGAGGCTGAGGCAGAAGAATCGCTTGAACTTGGGAGGTGGAGGTTGCAGTATGCCGAGATCGTATCGTTGTACTCCAGGCCTGGGCGACAGAGCAAAACTCCGTCTCAAAAAAAAAAAAAAAAAAAGAAGAACTGATTAATTTGTAACTTTCTGCTCAACTCGAGTATTATATGCTTCCAATTAATTAATTAACATGTTCATATGAAATCTTCTTTTCAAACAAATTTAAGTTGCAGGCTATTATGATTTGTCTTCCACGGGAATGACAGCCATTCCCTCAAGCAAGTTTTTAAGCAATGGTCAGTAAGATATTGAGAGACACAGGGGAAGAGCCTCTGGCTGCTGTGTTGAGACCATTCTGTGGAACAAAAGAACAGAAGGAAGGAGGAGGCTACTGTAATTATCCAGGCTTTGACCAGGGTGATTCTGCAGAGGCGTTGAGAAGTAACTGAATGTATTTGGAAGGCATGGCCAGTGGGATTTGCCTATGAAGCGAATGTGGGTCATAGAGAAGAGTCAGAAACGATTCTGTAGCATTTGGTCTCAACATCTGGAAGGACAGGGTTGACATTGATATTGACAGGGAATCCTGTGTGAGGAGCAGGGTTGGGGGAAGAAGAGTTTAATTCTGCAAATATTAATTTGAGATGCCTACTAAGCATTAGCATGGCAATGTTGAGTAGGTAATTGGACATCTAAATCTAGCGTTCACGGGAGACATTTTGGCTGGAGATATGCATTGGGAGTGATTATCTCTACGTGAACAGAATATGAAATAGTAAGACTGGAGAATGTCTTCTAGGGAGAGAGAGTAGCTAGAGAGGGGGTCCCAGAACCGAGTTCTGCATCCCTTCAACGTTCCGAGGTTGCAGAGAAGAGGAAGCAGAAAATCAGTGTGAGAAGAGTGGCCAGCGAGAAAGAGAAGGAGAAGGAAAGAAATGGTTTCAAGAAGCAGGGAGTTCCTCAGCCAGGTCAAATGCTGTTAACATGACACAGCCTGGAAGAAACCTCACAAGCAAGGGAAGAGCCCATTAAAATGGGAGATGCCGGCCGGGCGCGGTGGCTCACGCTTGTAATCCCAGCACTTTGGGAGGCCGAGGCGGGCGGATCACGAGGTCAGGAGATTGAGACCACGGTGAAACCCCGTCTCTACTAAAAAATACAAAAAATTAGCCGGGCGTGGTGGCGGGCGCCTGTAGTCACAGCTACTCGGAGAGGCTGAGGCAGGAGAATGGCGTGAACCCGGGAGGCGGAGCTTGCAGTGAGCCGAGATCGCGCCACTGCACTCCAGCCTGGGCGGCAGAGCGAGACTCCGCCTCAAAAAAAAAAAAAAAAAAAAATGGGAGATGCCTTATCTACATGATCTTGTGCGTTGGGACAGCAAGCACAGGAAAGAAAGACGACTTTTAAATTTGCTATATTCAGAATGTAGATAGGAGCATATCAATTTGTGTAAAAATATTATCACCTGTTTCTAAATTCAGTCTGCTAGGATACCATCTAGTAATTTCTTCCAAGAAAAAATGCTTTTCTGTGTTTTCATACTGCTGATGCAGCCACCCAAAGTGCCTACTTTCCAAGTGGAAGAATGCATTGTAGAAGAATCTTTTCCAAAGTCTCTAAGTCAAAAAAGTATGTATTTTTTTCTCTTTTTCTTACTTGTCATTTAAAAGTATTCCTGGGTTTCCTTGTAAATAGGATAGACGAAATGAATGAATGCACTCTAATAGAATGTCCGCTGATTTGGGGACACACTCCACGCCCCACTTCACAAGGCTCTTTGTAGTGTGTGCATCGCCCTCCGAGCCTCCTCCTTCAGCTAGCACACATTGACTCTGAGATCTGTAATTTAAAACTTCTCTTATCTTCTACCCTCCTTTCATCTCTGACTACCCCAGAGAACATTCAGGGGTTTGTCAGGCGGCCGTGAGGTCACCTGTATTTTTTGCACTTCTCTAACTTTGGTCAGGAAACAGTACTGCCAGCCGCTTGGAAACTCTGATTATGGATTTGGTCTCATTTGCCCAGTCGCTTTGTGGGGGGTCAAACAAAATTATTCCCACTTAGGTTAGTTCTTTCTTTATTTGATACATTTGCTAGTGGATTTCAGAATCTCATATATTAAAATGATATTTTTGCATATTCTCAGAGAGAGAATACTCTTCTTGGTAGCATTAAGAAGAGGCCCCGTTAGTAGCCAGCAGTCTTAGAGAACAACGGTTCATTTAATAACTTTATTATTAAGCTGAGATGTTCCACAGAGGGGATTAGGCAGCTAGCTTGGCTAATTATCTGATATTTCCTTGTTTGTTTGTTTTGAGACAGAGTCTCACTCTGTCACCCCGGCTGGAGTACAGTGGTGTGATCTCAGCTCATTGCAACCTCTGCCTTGCGGGTTCAAGCGATTCTCCTGCCTCAGCCTCCCAAGTAGCTGGGATTACAGACGTGCGCCACCACACCTGGCTGATTTTCATATTTTTAGTAGAGATGGGTTTTCCCCATGTTGGCCAGGCTGGTCTTGAACTCCTGACCTCAGGTGATCTGCCCGCCTTGGCCTCCCAAAGTGCTGGGATTACAGGCGTGAGCCACCGTGCCCAGCCAATTATCTGATATTTCAAGTCACTGGATTCTTACAAGTTTTTGTTCTCATTTATGCAGATTGTATTTATAAGGCGCAAGCCATGGGAGTAACCCAGCAGAAGATGCTTTTTGCTTTATTAAGCTATGTACTGTTTATGTGATACTACTTAGAAAGGTCTGCTTATCATAACAAAATCTAGCATTTCATTCTGTTTCCACAGTCATCTTAACATGTAATTACAGTACACTGAGTGTTCTTTTTCCTTAGAACAATTAAATATTAATTTATAACAATAAAAACAAAATACATGTTTTGTCTTTACTTCCTAAAAGTTCCACAGCAAACATGAATTACTGTTACTGATATTAAAAATGAAAAAGAAATATACCACCAAAGAATTTCTATGGTAAATGTTTTTTATTTTTTATATTTAGCTGTTCTTGTTTAGTATTGTTATTCAAAGAATACAGATTACTTCCCAGTGACTTTTCTAGCTTAATGAGGGACCCTGGGAATATCAGTTCTAGGTGAAGACAATACGCATAACAAACAAGATACATGTGAATTTTCCCTAGAATATACATACAAATCTAAAATCCAGAAAGTCTGGAAGGCAAAGAATAGCACAGAAGGTTTGTAAAGGAAGTCATTGATTCCCTGCAGTATGAGGCGCCTAAGATATTTCAGGTTGTAATAATACATCATGGGGTCAGTCTTCGAGTGAATTTGATTTCTCTGTAGGTGATATAATGCTCTGAATATAATTCTTAACGTTCTTCAATTTTTTTTAAATAAAATTTTTATTTGGAATAATTTTAGGTGTACAGAAAAGTTGCAAAGATAGATCCAGATTGTTCCTATACACTCTTTATCCAGTTTTCCCAGATGCTTCTATCTTCCATAACTGTGTCACATTTGTGATTATCAAGAACTTAGTTATATTACTATCAACTAAGCTATAAACTTCATTTGAATTTCACCAGTTTTTCCACTAATGTACTTTTTCCATTCCAGAGTACGATCTGGGTACCAAATTACATTTAGAACTCCAACTTTGGAGGAAAATTAGGACCTGAGTTAGACCTATGAAGATCTCAGACCCAACAGATAACAACTGAGATCTGCAATCAGGAAGAATAAACAGAAATAGCACAGACAAAAGCCTTAGAAAAATCCTGACTTCAAAGATGTAGCTATACTTATGTTTTACTTTAAGTAATATATACACACATACATACATATGTATGTATGTGTGTATGTGTTTCTGATGCCACTGTCAGGGTATCTGAAATTTTCCTTTATTATTATGGTCCAAGAAGGATATTTTTTAAAACCAAATGATACTGAAAAATCTGTTGACTATGATACACTCTTGGACATGAGTGAAGAACAATATTTCTGAGAGATTTAGCAGCAGCATCTTAATAAAAGTATGCATGTAACCTGGGATACAGTTATCTTTATACATAGTGGTATCTTATGCATCTCATCTCATTCCAGGTTCTCCCTTTACCCTTGAATTTAGCTACATTAATTATTGCAGTGTTTCTTTAATTCATTCATTGACCCCAAATATACATTGAGAAACAGCTGTGTGTTAAGTAATGGGCCAAGTTATATGGACCCAGTGGTCTTTTGGATGAACTCAGATAACTAGGTTTTACTATATAGTGGATAGGTGCTAATACAGGCATTCATAAAGTGCTATGGAAAGAGGCTTAGACAACATACATGAGGCAGAGGAAACTCATGCAAAAGACATGGAGACATGCGGTACCATGGTCTTTTAAGTTCCATTCCACCTGCAGCACATTCCCTGCCTGGGAGGCATGGCAGGAACTGGAGCTGGATGTTGAATGGGGGCTTAGAATGACAAAGGCCTTGGATGCCAGCCAAGGGGTCTGAATTCATTGTGAAAAGGATGGGAAATCAGTGATAATATTTGTGATTTGGAAAGATCAGTATAGGCTGGGCGCGGTGGCTCATGCCTGTAATCCCAGCACTTTGGAAGGTCAAGGCGAGCGGATCACCTGAGGTCAGGAGTTCAAGACCATCCTGGCCAACATGGTGAAACCCCGTCTCTACTAAAAATACAAAAAATTAGCTGGGCATAGTAGTGGGCGCCTGTAATCCCAGCTATTTGGGAGGCTAAGGCAGTTGAATTGCTTGAACCGGGGAGGCGGAGGTTGCAGTGAGCCGAGATGGCGCCACTGCACTCCAGCTTGGGCAACAAGAGCGGAACTCCGTCTCAAAAAAAAAAAAAAAAGATCCGTATAGATAATGGATTGCTAGAGTTAAAAATGTGAGGCAGGGTTACTAGCTGGAGCTTTTGGGGTAGCACGGTTCAGGTAAGAAGACAAAAAAACCCCTTCCTCTTCTTTACTGGACCAGCATTTAGATTATCCTTTTAAGAGCAGGTTGAAATGCCATTTGCTCTGAGAAGCTTTTTTTTTTCTTCACTCCTCAGACATACCTAGTCATTTACTCCCATAGCTCTTGGTTCATAACGCGATTATAATATTTATCACAGAGTGTTGTAAGGACTGTTTTTCATGTCTGTCTCCCTACCACAGTGAGCTTCTCTAGGTCAGGGCTTGTGTCTTATTCATCTTGGCATCTTCAGCATTCAGGACACTGCCTGCCTGGTACAGGGCGTCTGCTCAAATATTTGATGAGTGAGAAATGGAATGAATATTTGCCAATCATGGATAGAATGTATGAGACAGTTAACCTTTCCCCTGAAACCTTAACAATCACTATTATTCAAATTAATTTTTGCAAAATTCCATGCACAATACTTTACTAGTTCAGTTGAGGAAACAAGGATGAGATTCAATTAAAGAAGAAATTGTAAGTCTTTAAATAATTGATATAGATTAGAATTGCTTGGTCATGTTGTAGATAATCCAAGTTCGTGGGTTAAAAAAGAGAAATGTCTATGATTGCAAACTTGGTGTAGAATATACTATAAAAACAATGTGAGATTTACTTCAAGTAAATGCACAGAAGTATATGAACAAACATTTATTTCGTTCTGAGGGTTTATCAATGGGACTAAGCAGAACCTGTGTTGCTGCTGCATGCTAAATACTATTGTGGGAAAAGAGCTTGGGATATTTTATTTGGATCCCTGTTGCCTAGTTTGTAATTACTCACTGGAACCAGAGGTCACAAAAGCAAATGCCTAAAAGGGCCAGACAAGTGGCAGAAATAAATAAAAGTGTAAGAAACTAAGATGTAAGAAACATCTTACATCTTAGTTTTAGGTGTTTAGATGTTTCTTACGTCTTAGTTTTAGGCATTCTGCCACTTGTCAAGTTTCCAGTATAAGAAACTAAGATGTTGGAACAAATGATGCTTGTGAACTGGATGCTGCCTGACCCATCTCTTAAGTGGCAGCCCTTACTCTGATTCAACAGATGGCTGATACGCAGAAACTTGGGATCAGTTTGCCATAGCTCCTGATTTTTTATGAGAAACCAAGTGTCTCAATTTAAGTTGAAACTATATGTCTTTATTGACAGTAAGTAAAAATAATTGATATTGTATAGGTAAATCCTCTTCCAGCAATGATGGCCTAGGTTGTTTTGGATCAACCTTTCCTCTAACAGCTAGAGAAACTGAACTAAATGTTAAAAAATATTAAAATCTGAAATTTTTGCAGAGCCAACAAAACAGTGAAGAATTATGGAGTCAAGAGCAGGGAGAAGATGAAAGTCCATGGAGGTAAACCTGGTATTTGGGTTCACTTTTCTCTTAAAGGTGATTGCTGATTTTGAAAGCCGTGGCTTAAAGGCTGAAAACAGAGGGCTGGACAGACTCATAGAGCTGGGGGACCAAAAATGGGAGATCAGTGTTTGTTAAAGAGTAGGGATCGTGGTAAATATCTCAGGCAGGCAATTTGGATCCAGAGGAGTTATACCTAAGGATAATACTGAACTGGAACTATATCAAATCTAACAGGAACTGAAACTCAACCTCAGATGATCTCCAATTGCTGATTGGATTAAAGGGTTTTGAGGTTACTAGTGCGTCTAACCTAGCTGCTTGCCAAAAGCATGTGTACATTTTCTCTAGAGGAACAAAGCATCATACAGAGTCTTGTGACAATTTCCACATGCAATATCTGGCAATAGAAAACAAACAGCCAGGCTGGGCATGGTGGTTCCCACCTGTAATCCCAGCACTTTGGGAGCCGAGGTGGGCGGATCACCTGAGGTCAGGAGTTTGAGACCAGCCTGGCCAACGTGGTGAAACCCTGTCTCTGCTAAAAATACAAAAATTAGCCAGGCATGGTGGTGCACGCATATAATCCCAGCTACTTAGGAGGTTGAGACAGGAGAATCACTTGAACCCAGGAGGCAGAGGTTGCAGTGAGCCAGAGATGGCGCCACTGCACTCCAGCCTGGGCGACAGAGCGAGACTCCATCTCAAAAAAGAAAAGAAAAGAAAAGAAAAAAAACAGGCAAACAAGGAGACAGGATGTGACCAAAAACAAAAGAAAAACAGGCACCAGAAACAGACCTACAGTGCAATCCAGATAATGGTGTTTTCAGATACAGACTGTAAAATGGCCACCACTAATATTTTAAGAAATTAAGAGTCAAGATGCAAACTTTCCACAGAGAATTGGAAGCAATAATAATTAACCAAAAGAAATGTTCAGAATTAAAATACTATATGGGTCACAAATAACATATACAGAAAATCAGATTTTTGAGCATTGCTCTCAACATTCTGCATGCGGATGTAGCATAATAGGACCAGTGCAATAAATTGCAGATTGACTTGGTTTGTATCATAGTATAGCATAAAGAATTTGGCATAAATAAGAAAATCTTTTTTTATGGATCGCAAAAGATAGCAAAGATTAGAGATACAAAAAAAGTTGAAATAATTTATAAGGTTCAATTAGTTTCAACAATGAATTGGGTTTGTGGTAGCTCTTATTACTATGAATTAACCAATCAAAATTTTTAATCCAAAATCATTCCAGAAAAGTTTTGACAGGGAAATTCTGAGAGGTAGTGTAGAAGGTTCCACGGTTGATGGAATCAAATAGATCTACATTTGACCCCTGGTTTTGCTTCCTACTAGGTAGGTGACCTTGAATCAGTTACTAAACAATCTGACCCTCCAGCATCCTCATTTCTAAAATATGTGCATAATAACTGATTTGTTGAAGTTGTTAAGAAAGTTAGAAAAGGCACCCAAACAAACGGCTGGCGCGGTGGCTCACGCCTGTAATCCCAGCACTTTGGGAGGCTGAGGCGGGTGGATCACCAGGTCAGGAGATCGAGACCATCCTGGCTAACATGGTGAAACCCCGTCTCTACTAAAAATACAAAAAATTAGCTGGGCGTGGTAGCAGGCGCCTGTAGTCCCAGCTACTCGGGAGGCTGAGCCAGGAGAATGGCGTGAACCCGGCAGGCGGAGCTTGCAGCGAGCCAAGATGGTGCCACTGCGCTCTAGCCTGGGTGACAGAGCGAGACTCCATCTCAAAAAAAAAAAGGCACATAAACTTACAAGCGTAGTAGGCCTTAAAGTAGGTTAGACAGTCAACTCATAGAGTTATTGGCAGGAAGAGAGGGTATCTACTCAGTTTTCTTTCCTCTCTGTACCACCCAGACCTCTTACTACCCTGTTGCTTTCAATCATATGCATTTCTTTGTTCTCTCCCCTTTTCTTCATTCCTCTCATTTATTTTATTTTGAGAGAGAAACACCACATCTATCTCATGTAATTACCATCATCTGGACATGAGTACCTTTTAAAACATCACTGATTTATTCTGAGAGTACCAAAAAATGACCTTTTAAATCTTTCTCAATGTTTCAAGAATAAACTATCAGTTTGGGTTGTCTGTTCAAGCTAAAAATCTATTTGGTTTCTACTTCCTTGCCAAGGAGAGAGGGTTACAGCTTTATATTTGTGTGGCTGATAGTCACCCTTGTGATAAGCAAGACAGTTTAGCAGAGTCCTGAGTCATCAGCAAGACCCCCAACTGATTCAGTCAATGTGGAGAATCTGGACAGATGAAAGCTTTCAAATTCATGATCTGAGCCTTTATTTTTTGGCCATCTTTCCTTTCTGCAACGTCTTCTTCTTTTAAGTATAAAGTTTCTACTATACCTTACCATACTGAAAGACAAATATCATGAAATAGACAAACTTTAAAAATACAATGTCTATATTACAAATTGTTTTGAAGTAACCCTTCATGGATAAAATACTATTTAATAAGTATCATTTGTCAAGGGACTTTTACTAGACTAAAAAACATCAGAGAACAATTTCATATCAAAAACATATGAGCACTTTCAATTTTCAGTCTATGTACTTCAAATATTAGTACTTATGAGAATTTTAATATGTTTGCTTCCTTTTATATGAAAAGAAACTGAACCTTTATTCTTTACTTAAAACTATTAGACATTATGTACCTGATCTCTATTTGTGTATTTTCTTTTCTGATTTTAATATCTTATTTTTATAAGGATGGTTTTCCTCCAGGTTAACATCAGAACATCAGAAAAGATAGCAGTATTCTTTTTTTTATTATTATTTTTTTTGAGATGGAGTCTCGCTTTGTTGCCCAGGCTGGAGTGTACTGGCGCGATCTCGGCTCACTGTGACCTCCAGCTCCTGGGTTTTCAAGCGATTCTCCTGCCTCAGCCTCCTGAGTAGCTGAGATTACAGGAACGTGCCACCACTCCCAGCTAATTTTTGTATTTTTAGCAGAGATGGGGTTTCACTGTGTTAGCCCAGAATGGTCTCGATCTCCTGACCTCGTGATCCACCCACCTCAGCCTCCCAAAGTGCTGGGATTACAGGTGTGAGCCACCACGTCTGGCAAAATCGTAGTATTCTTAAAGAATGGAGTCTTGTGTTACTTTCTGCACTAAGAGCACAGTGTTTTCCAAATGTCAGGGTGAACTCTGTTGAACTGGATATCCCTACAAAATTTTCAATCAACTTAAGTACACAAAATATATTTTGCAGTTTTATTTATCATCAGAAGAAAAACATTCTCTTAATGCCTCTTGCGTCTTCCTTACTGGAAATAAATTTTAATTCAGTAACTATGCATTGACCACTTGTTAAAACCAGATACTGTGCACTGGCCATGGAGAATATCAGCATGAATCAATCCCTATACCCAAGGAATTCATGAGTTCAGGTCCCCTGGGTGCTTCCAGTGTCCTGAGGGTTTTGAAGGACACATCCTCACAGGTTAGTTTGTGTTTTCCTCCTTCTCCTTCTTTATAAATAAACTTTATTTTTTAGAACTATTTTAGATTTACAAAGACATTGGAAAGACAGATACATTGGATATACTCCACACCCAGTTTCTCATATTATTAACATCTTACCTTTGTATGGTATATATAATTATAATTAACAAACCAATACCGATACATTATTATTAACTAAAGTCTCTACTTTATTCAGATTTCTGTAGTTTTCCCCCAATGTTCTTTTTCTTTTCCAAGATCCCATTTAGAGTACCACATTGCCTTTAGCCATCATGTCACCTTAAGATTCCTCTTGGCTGTGACAGTTTCTCAGACTCTCCTTGTGTTTGATTATTCTGACAATTTTCAGGAATCATTTATTTTTGCTTGGATAAAAAATAACTTGATCACAGGCTGCGAATCACCTTCCATGATTATTTGGCTACATGAGGCAGAATTGCCGCTTAACTGCATAGTCCTCTGGGGAGGGCTGTGAAGAGTTTCTTCAGTATGACTCCAACAGTGGCCCTCATCGTGGCTCTTCTCCAAGCCCACTCACCTGGCACCTCCAGGCAGCTGCTATATTTTCAGACCACTTTCCTGTCTCTGAGTTGTGATGTTTGGCATCTCCAAATCTTTTCCATTCCACCTCAGTCTCTTCAGCTTCCAAATATTTCTCTATACCAAAAGCCCTAATTGCTTCTTTTAACTAGCATTGCAGTCCACATTTTTATCAAGCAGAAATCTTGGACCTCCTTACTCAAGGGCAGAGAGCTCAGTCTTCAAAAACCACAATCGTGGGCTTCAGCTGTCTTCTTCCTGGAGAGGAAGGGAGTTGTTGTTTTCATTCCATCCCTCTTCTAGAACTCCTAACAATTCCTAATGCAGCAAAGAAAAGACAAAACAATTGAGCTGACATTTCAAAATAGATTGAATATTCATATTCTGCTAGACATAATCACAAGAGCAGAGTTAGTATTATTATTGAGGTATGTAAAAGATGCTAGAGGAGCATAGAGGAGGGAAAACTAAATCTATTGCTCTGGAAAGAAAGAGGAGAAAGAAAAAGAGGATCAGCAAAGAGTATAAGGCTTTCTTACAGGTAATACCTGAACTGAGTCTTCAACAGTGTGTGGTGGGCAGTGCCAGCATCCCAAGTAGAAGTAACAGCCTGAGTAAAAACAGGAGGGCATGAAATAACATCATATATTTGAGAAAGTGCCAGCAACTCTGAACTAGTGCAGAGTAATGGGACTATGAGGGAATGGCAGGAGGAGAGATTGGAAAGTTAAGCAGAAACAAATCAGACTGGGAAGTGCCTTTGATGTCACCCTAAGGTCTAAGAATGCTGTTGAATGCTGTGAAGTTAGGTCACCTTGCTGGCCGAGCAGTAGGGTTTAATATCTAGATCGGAAAGGGGTAGGATAAGAAGGTCAGAAGTTAGTGCACTCAGCGAAGAGATCTATCATCCCAGATTGGGCCATGTAAATAGACTGGTAAAAGAACATATTTAAATTTTGAGTTAAAACAAATTAAAATGTTCTGAGTTTGCTGAGTCGGTGAGTTGACTAAGAATTGGCAATGCAAGATTTAAGACTAGTTTATATGAGACCTTAAAACTCTGGCTGCTTGGACCAAGATACTCTTTGGTCAAAGAGAAGTCCAGGAGGCTATTTGCCCTCTAGTGGCAACCACAAAGCATTTTCTATTTGCTAGAAACTGACTAGAATATTCAGCGCAGAAAAAAATGTTCCCAGGAAGCCAGTGGCCACTATACTTCATGAAGCTGTTTTAATTAGTATCTAGACTTGAATATCTAGCTTAATACACAAGCCCAATATAAGTTAGTTAAGATAGAAAAAAATGCTGTTTAATAATAACCAATCATGCATACCAATCTCTCATTGGAATTACTTAACACAACTTTTCAATACGATCTTTTACAGGATATGATGGGAATGAAGCATTTTATTATAAATAACATCTCAGATTTTTAAGTGTAGTGATTTATTTTAAACGTATAACATAGAAAGATATTTGGAGGATCAGAGATCAGTTTTCCTACATCTCCAAGAATCTATTTTAGCTTCTCTGATCTGTTCACTTAGATTTTACACTTGCCATCTAGAAAATTTTGGTCCCCAATTTAGCATTATAGAATTTCCAGTTCACTTCTTTCATGTTATTTTCTTTTTTTCCACAGAAGTGGTTTATATCTTATTGAAGAGCCTTTGGTATCAGCTTTCAATCTTTCAAATGTACAGTCTTTCGAGAAATAATGCTTTCGCCTGCCTTTGCTAAAGGCATTTCACAGAAGCATCTCATTATTTATTTATAAGTGTAAGTCTCCAGAATAAGGTAACATTACCACTGGTTTACCATTGCCTCTATACACATGAATACATTCATAATTAATAGAATTGTCTATACTAGTGTTGCAGCTAGAACAAACCTAAGGTCAGAGCTCTGGGAGAGCAAGTCATGCCATTATTTTTGTTAAGAAATAAAGAGCGTTAAGTTAAAAATTATCTGAAGGGAGGTGTGCATGTAGGCTAGGGAGACAAAGACAGTGGGGTATGGGAAAGAGGACTGAAAACAATTTGCAGAAAAAAATCTATAAGATTTTGAACCATGTCTTGCCAAAAAAAAAAAAAAAAGTTTTTGTTTTCTTTCTGAGTTTTCTCTCGTTGGAGCAGGTTAATGATTGACCACTGCATTCCCCTTTTCTTGCGGGCAGTTAGGCCCTCAAAGAAACGGAAAGTAGTTGAGAAACAATGGGATTAAACTGCCTTAGGAAATTCTGAACCGATGAACATCAAACAGGCAGGTGAGGTTTCTCGTGGAATGCTTCTGCCCAGGTTTCCTGCTTCTGGAGGGGAAATTGATCTCATTAAAGAGTTCTCTTCCATACAATGGATAATGATGAGGAGTTATTGACATAAAAAGATGTTATTCACTCTAAGGGGGGGAAAAAGCAAGCAACAAAACATATGCATAATATAATGCCATTTCTGTAAAAAATACATAGTATATGGATATTTATTTACATATAGAAAATCAACTAGATTTGCTCCAAATGTTAAATAGAGATTGTCTCAGGTTGATGGGATTGTGGGCAGTTTTAGTCCTTCGCCTGCCCCTATGTTTTTAGTGAGTCATATGTGTAAAAATAATTGCTTCGGCCGGGCAAGGTGGCTCACACCCGTAATCCCAGCACTTTGGGAGGCCGAAGCGGGTGGATCACAAACAAGGTCAGGAGTTCAAGACCAGCCTGCCCAAGATGGCGAAACCCCCGTCTCTACTAAAAGTACAAAAAAATTAGCCGGGCATGGTGGCAGGTGCCTATAATCCTAGATACTTGGGAGGCTGAGGCAGAGTATCACTTGAACTCGGGAGGCATATGTTGCAGTGAGCTGAGATCACGCCACTGCACTCCAGCCTGGGCGATAGAGCAAGACTCCATCGCAAATAAATAAATAAATAAATAAATAAAATATAATAATAAAATAATTGCTTTAAAAAGTATAAAAATATTTTCTTGAAACAGAAAAAGATAGTTACATTGTAGTTAGCTAACGATTTGTAAATAGTAATTAATTTGTTTTAAAAATTACTTAAAGTCCTACAGGAACTAGAAAAAACACAGTGAACACTAAGCTGATTTTAGAATGGATAGACTTTCCTACGTGTTAAGCGAGCAAACAAAAACACATAAAAGATTAGTTTATTTTATCACATAATTTGTACAGCTTTCTCAAGGTTTTTAAGAGGAAATAATGTTTAAATAAGTATTAAAGACACATACCAAACTCAGATAAAATATTTACAATACATAGGACCAATTAAAAATGCTTAGCACAGTGCCTGGAACAAGGCGAGGGTTTAATAAACAGATCATTATTATGATTAGTGTATTAATGTATTACAAACTAGTAATAAAAATTAAAATTCTTCAAGATTGGACAAAAGAGATGGACAAACCTGTAATCATGCAATGGCTAATAAACATACGATAAAGTTCAAATTTTACATTATTCATAGAAATGCATGCTAAGGTAATAGATATGCAATTCTTTACCCATGAAATAAACAAAGATATATTTTTAAAAAGGTATTTTCCAATACCGGCAAGGTTTCAGAGAAATGGGTACTTTTATACCATGCAAGTGAGAAAATGAATCAGTACGAACTCTCTAGATAGCAATTTCTCAGTGAATATCAAAAACCTTTAAAGTATTTATATGAGTCAACCCAGGAATTTCATGCCTAGGAATTTATCTTAAAGAAACAATCAAGAATGTTAACATACACCCTTTAAAAGACCCAATAGTTTTGCTTGCAGAAATTTATCCTACAGATAATACTTCCAGTGCACATGGACAAAATGACACAGATGTTGCACAAGGTTGTTTATGTAATTTCATAACAAAAGATTGGAAACAACCTAAATTACCATCAATAGCTGTAAGAGAAACACACTGTGGTACTTTGAGACAATAGAATATTATGGAAGAATAACAAAATGAAAACAGAATGTGCACATATAGAAAGATATCCTCCCGATATTTTTAAATTTTAAAAAGATACAGAACAGTGTAAAAATGGGAGAAAATGAGAATATGTTTATATCTGCTAGTGTGTTCAAAAAAATAACTCTCAAAGGATAGGTAAGAAATTAATAGTGGCTTCTGTAAGGTGTGAGAGGGAATTAGGCAGACATAGGACAAGAATGAAAGAGAAAATATTTTCTTTGGTTTTTGAACCACATACACTCATTAGTTTTCTTTTTTTAAAAGTAAATAAATGAATTTTTAAAAATACTCACAAAATGCATGTCAAGATAGTATGGGAAGGCCAAGTATCTTTTAAACGTCCAAGCTGAATAAATACAACACCCGAAATTCACTATGCTCATCTTTTCCTCTTTGAAGACAGAGAAAATGCTTCTCTTCTCTTGGCATCCTCCTATCTGAAAAAGTACCTGGCACATAGGACGTACTCAATTAATTTTAGAGGAATAAATGAATCAATGAAGTTTTAAAAGTTAAGTTAGTCACCAAGGAAAAGACTATACACTCTTCTCACATTCAGATTTTTTTTCCAGCAAGGAACGATTATTTTTTAGAGAAGACGCAAAATAAAAGTTCCAATGGTCAAAGTTGCTATTTTAAGTGCTTATTCATCAGCTCTAATCCTAAAGAGGCTGTTAAAGTAGATTATTAAAGCAAAGATAAAATCAAGTAAAATAACTGCACTGCCATACTATGGTACCATATAGGTTCATAAACCAGGTTTATCATTTCCATCCAGTCATGGGCCAAATCACTGTTCCTTCTCTTGCCAATGAGAGATATCAGGATATGTTCACAACTAAACCATGACAGTTAATGAGGGATGGAAGACACTGAGCTTAGAGAATGTGCTATAAACCATCAAAATCCACCACAAAACACACCCAGTATTAAAAATGATCTAGTGGCCGGGCACGGTGGCTCACGCTTGTAATCCCAGCACTTTGGGAGGCCGAGGCGGGCGGATCACGAGGTCAGGAGATCGAGACCACGGTGAAACCCCGTCTCTACTAAAAATACAAAAAATTAGCCGGGCGTAGTGGCGGGCGCCTGTAGTCCCAGCTACTCGGAGAGGCTGAGGCAGGAGAATGGCGTGAACCCGGGAGGCGGAGCTTGCAGCGAGCCGAGACTGCGCCACTGCACTCCAGCCTGGGACACAGAGCAAGACTCCGTCTCAAAAAAAAAAAAAAAAAAAAAAGATCTTGTGCTAGTATAATAGTTAACACTGGGGGAAATGTTCAGGGGCAGAAATGAAGCCTACAAAATGAGCTGGTGACTGTATATTAGATTAGTGATTCTCAACACTGCACATTATAATCACCTAGGGAACCTTTAAAAATACTGATTCTAGGGCTCCACTCCCAGAGATTCTGATTAAATTTCTGTGGGGTGGAGCTCAGGAATTCCTATTGAAAAAAAAAATAGTAATGCCGATGTGAGGTCAGGGTTGAAAAATGCTTCACTAGACCATGGGAGGGATGGAGGGAAGTTTTTTTCCTATTCTTACATAAATGGATGATTTAATCAGCTGGTGGCAGCCATTACAATTCATGCAAACACAAAATTTTTCTGATTCACCTCTTCACCTGCTATTTCCTCATCTTCCCTAGACCAAACCTTCCCCAAAACTCCATGCTTGGACGATTAATATTTCCTATGGGTCTCTTCGCTTGTTTTTGTTCTTCCCTCATATTTTCACCTTGCACAACAATGACAAGTGGTTTTTCTTATATCAAAGACTCTATGTGTAAGGTATTTGTAATCTAAATTTCTCAGATTCAGCTTCCATTCTGAGCTCTGCCATTATCTAATGAGATTGCACTGCTGCTCAGTTTCAACTACACCAAATTAATTGGGATTCATAACCTCTAAGGTTGTCTTACCCCACCAGTAAATCTTCAATCCCATTTTTATAGTTTCCCTAAATATTCCTAATTGAAGTCAGACAAAATCTTCTTCACCCCTCAACTTATGTGTTGCTCCTTTCCTTCCAATGCAATTGTTATTTATGCTGTTTCTTCTGCTTTTTCATTCCCTCAGCCAATCATATGCACAATCACCTGGCTCAAGCTCACCTTCTCCACAGGCTTTTAGGAACCCAGACCACTTTATATCCATTATATTCTTAGTTTATGCTTTCCTTGGTACTCTGTGGTCAAGATTCTCTTTACTCAAAGTGCAGTTCAGCGTTAGCAATATCAACATCACTTGGGGGCTTGTTAAAGGTGTAGAATCCCAAGCCTCTTCTGCATTTCAACCAATTGGCAGGTGACTTCATGCACATCAAGATGAACTGGCCTATACCCGTTTATTAGCACTTGCTTTGTTTTCCAGTTTCTCTTTCTTCCTTCCTTCCTTTTCTTTCTTTTTCTCTCTCTCCCCCCCCCTTCTTTTTTTTTTTTTTTTGAGATGGAGTCTTGCTCTGTTGCCCAGGTGGGAGTGCAAGTGGCACCGTCTCGGCTCACTGCAACCTCTGCCACCTTCAAGTAATTCTCCTGCCTCAGCCTCCTGAGTAGCTGGGACTACAGGCGTGTACCACCACACCCAGCTAATTTTTTTTTTTTTTTTTTTTTTAGTAGAGATGGGGTTTCATCATTGAGAAGTGACAGCGTGCTGGCAGTCTTCACAGCCCTCGCTCACTCTCGGCGCCTCCTCTGCCTGGGCTCCCACTTTGGCCACTTGAGGAGCCCTTCAGCCCACCACTGCACTGTGGGAGTCCCTTTCTGGGCAGGCCAAGGCCGGAGCTGGCTCCCTCAGCTTGCGGGGAGGTGTGGAGGGAGAGGCGCAGGCTGGAATCCGGGCTGCACGCGGTGCTTGCGGGCCAGCGCGAGTTCCAGGTGGGCGTGGGCTCGGCAGCCCAGCACTCGGAGCGGCCCCGGGCAGCGAGGGGCTTAGCACCTGGGCCAGCAGCTGCTGTGCTCAATTTCTTGCCAGGCCTTAGCTGCCTTCCCACGGGGCAGGGCTCGGGACCTGCAACCGACCATGCCTGAGACTCCCTCTACCTCCATGGGCTCCTGTGCGGCCAGAGCCTCCCTGACTAGCACCGCCTCCTGCTCCATGGCGCCCAGTCCCATCCACCACCCAAGGGCTGAGGACTGCAGGCGCACGGTGCCAGACTGGTAGGCAGCTCCACCTGCAGCCCCGGTGCAGGATCCACTGGATGAAGCCAGCTGGGCTCCTGAATCTGGTGGGGACTTGGAGAACCTTTATGTCTAGCTAAGGGATTGTAAATACACCAATCAGCACTCTGTATCTAGCTCAAGGTTTGTAAACACACCAATCAGCACCCTGTGTCTAGCTCAGGGTTTGTGAATGCACCAATCCACACTCTGTATCCAGCTACTCTGGTGAGGACTTGGAGAACCTTTGTGTGGACCCTCTGTATCTAGCTAATATAGTGGGGATGTGGAGAACCTTTGTGTCTAGCTCAGGGATTGTAAACGTACCAATCAGCGCCCTGTCAAAACAGAGCACTCGGCTCTCTGTAAAATGGACCAATCAGCAGGATGTGGGTGGGGCCAGATAAGAGAATAAAAGCAGGCCGCCCGAGCCAGCAGTGCCAACCCCCTGAGGTCTCTTTGCACAGTGTGGAAGCTTTGTTCTCTTGTCCTTTGTAATAAGTCTTGCTGCTGCTCACTTTTTGGGTCCATACTGCCTTTATAAGCTGTAACTACTCACCATGAAGAGCTGCAGCTTCACTCTTGAAGCCAATGAAACCACAAACCCACCGGGAGGAAAGAACAACTGCAGATGCGCTGCCATACGAGCTGTAACACTCACCATGAAGGTCCGCAACTTCACTCCTGAGCCAACGAGACCAGGAACCCACCAGAACAAAGAAACTCCGAACACATCAGAACATCAGAAGGAACAAACTATAGATATGCCGCCTTTAAGAACTGTAACACTGCGAGGGGTCATGGCCTCATTCTTGAAGTCAGTTGGACCAAGAACCCATGAATTCTGGACATGCCATGTTGGTCAGGCTGGTCTCGAACTTCCTACTTCTGCCCCACAGTGCTGGGATTCAGGCGTGAGCCACTCGTCCAGACCCTTAAGTTTTATTCCAAAAAAATTTGTTAAAACTGAAAGTACCTACTATTATTTAGCAGGGACCCTGAAGTGTTAAATGAATGTCACATATATCACATACCGTGATAGGAATAAAGTCAATTGTTTGAAAGGTTGACAAATACAATGATAGGCTGCAGGAACTTCATAGGCCTTAGAATATCTCACCAGATCTCCTCATCTTCCAGATTAAAAAAGGGAGGCCCAGACTTCAGCAGGAAGGGCTGATTTAAGGACATCTACTATAGTGTGAGTGAGTCTGGGCCACACTCTTTGGTTTTCCAGTTTTGGTAACGATGCATCACTACTCTTGAAAAACCACCAAAAACCAACAAGTAAGCACCCAAAAAAAATGTTTAGGAATTCAGAAGTACTCTTTTTACTCCAGCCTTAAACATTATTTGCTCTTGCATTGTGGATTACCCATCAACAATGTCCAGTCCTTACCAGGAGTCCGGGAGAGCATCAAATGCTGGGGATACTGAAATGACCTTAACCCAGTATTTGACCACCTACAGGGCACTGTAATGGAGAGCAAAGCAGGACAGAGGAAAAGCAAAACACAAAAACACCGAAAAATTGGAAATCTTCAGAGCCATTTGCCTTCTAGAACCTTAAAGGCACCCTATAGAATATTAAAGGCACCTTAAAGGCACCTGCACTATAGAATATTGGAAGAGCAGTCTGCTGTAAGTCTGAATCATGAGTTCCTTACACTTTTTTCTTCCCAGTTCAATTGTGGGAACTTCCGAGCCCTGGTCCTTTCATTGTTTTTGATACCCAACACCCAGCACTATGCGGAGCGCACAGTAAGGTGGCAGTGAATTCATCAACACTTTCAAAATCTGTTTTACCTACAAGCACAAGTTTTATTTTATGTTTCCTTTTAAATAAGTGCCACAGTCGCAATAAGTGAAAACAAATCCTGTCTGACACCGCCCCAGCTCGTGGGCCTCCCCGCAGAGCGGGCGCCCGTGGGGGAAACGGGCGGAAAGCGAGGGACGCGGGCAAAGCCACAGACTGGGCGCGGGGGGCACCGGAATGGCGGAGCCTGGGACGCTGGGACCTTCGGCCGCCGCTGGGCGACTGGGCTGGCGGAGGCGTCTCCCGCCCCCCTGGGCAGCGCGGCTCCGGGCGCATTCCTGCACCCTCCTCCCGCGCGCCGCGCTCCCTCCCCCGGACAGCTGATTCATTGGCTCGGCCGCCCAGACTGCCTGGCGCCGGCTGCGTGACGTCACCCATTCACGGAGCCCGCCTCCCCCTTCCGCTGGCGCCGGCCGGGCGGTCGCCCTGACAACGCAGACGCCAGCCCGCACAATGACTTCCAGCTGGAGCAGCCCAGCTAGCCTGCGCGCTCACTCGCTTGCTTGCGCCGGGCTTCAGAGCACCGGGGTGAGTTTCTTTCTCTCCCTCTCCTTTTTTTTCCAGGCTCCCGCGGGTTCCCCCTGCCAGGGAATCCACTCGCTCTAGTTTTCTAGGGCTCTGGTCCCAGTCCCTTCTGAAGTGCGGTTGCAGGCTGTCTTCCTCAGTCGCCCTCTCCCTGGGCGCTGTTTTGCTGGGCAGCATCCCATGCTAGGCTCGGCAGACATTCTGGCGGTTGGGTTCGGCCCTTGCCGCGCTAACACCTGCAGAGTCGAGGCTCCTGCCAAAAGGCATAAAGCAAAGGAGGAAAAAATTCATTGTCGTAATAGCGAAAATGATAAACCTCAGCTGTTTAAGAGAAGAATGTCTGAGTAGCTGTTGATAACCTCCCATAATCACAAAACAACTTTTTTTTAAAGAATTTGCACTCTTCGTCTGTTAAAACGCGGTCATTCCTTTTTTGCTTTCAAATCGAACTTCGCGACAGTTAGCAACTTCAAGAACGCTTACAAATGGATAAATCTTTCCAGAACGTAAAACAAATCTGGAAAGTTGTAGCAGTGTAAATTAGGATAGAGTGTGTGTGAAGGTCGTATTTGGAGAGAGAGAAGGACAGAGGAGATTGGTGGTCTTTGGGGCAAGGCAAATAGCTCATTCCCACCCCCACCTCCAGTTTCCACCCCAGACCTTTAAATTTTGAAGGTGGAGGAAAAGGAGACATAGCTGTTGATTAGAGTTGGGTGGGAGGTAATTCTTATTCTAAATTTTCACTTTATTTATTTTTTGGTGCCAGATTTTTTGCTTCAAAACAGCTGCATTTTTGGAAGAAAGTCCACAACTGACAACTAAGCAAAACCCTCCTGGTGGATAGCATAAATCTGCTTTGTTGAAGCTGCTCATCTGTCTGATCTGTGAGTCCAGAAGTTGCAAACTCCCTTCCCAGCTTATGCAAAAATACTTCCAGTAAAAACAAGCCCTTTGGCGCTTTTCTGCTGTCAGTCCACATTTCAGCATTTTCTTCGCTTTGTTATTCATCATTTTATGTATTTGGACCCATCCTCAAACAGACTTTAAACCCTTTAAAGGCAAGGAGGGATTCTTTCCTAAACCTTTAATCCCCTGGCCCAGCTGAGTAGATGCAGTGTCTTATGATGATGGTGATATAGAATGATTAATAACCACACAAGGCATTCGGTTGGTCAAGTCACTGTTTATTGGCTCAGAATAATCCTTGGCTTCTATATGTCTACAACTCACTTCCTAAACAGTTAAATCCAGGGAGTCTAATAGATAATAGTTGGTGATCATTAATATAAATAACCAATACATTAGAATGTGTAGTCAAAATAGGAATACTTGGTTTTCACGTATTTCCCAAGGGTCGCTGCTGGTGGTAGTCAACACAATAAAATAAAAATTTGAACTCATTTTGTTATTCATCTAAAATGAGAAACTCGGTGAAACATTGACTTTCTAAAATTGCTGCATATTTAAATGTGATTGTAATTGCTCTTTAGCATTTTAAAATTATCGATACCAAATGCTTAAGAATCTAAAGAGTAGTCTGTTGGGGCTGGCCTTTTTTGTGTAAAATGGTCTGTATCATAATGGATGACTGATTATCCCATCCACATTATTTGGATTCACTTAATACTAGGTTTTGACGTAAGGAGAATAAAACCCTCAAGAAACCTAACATAGATTTGTGTATTTAGTTTTCTCCTTCCTTATCATCTTTCACCAGACTTACAGGTGTTCCACCTGCTTGGAGTTTCGGTAATAATACCAGCTGCCGGTGATTGCTAACTCTAGCTACACTTTAAAATTACCTCGTGCATTTAAAAAAATGCAGTTGGCTAGGTTCCTCCCCTAGATATTTTAATTTACAAGGTTTGGGATGTGGCCTGGGCACCGATTTTTTTAACTTTTTATTTGAATATAGACTTACAGGAAGTCGCAAAGATAGTACAGAGAGGTCTCATAGAGCCTCCACTTTGCCTCCACTGTTGGTTACATTCCGCATAGCTAGAGCACAATCATAAAGCTAGGACATTGAGATAAAATGTGCCTGTGATTCTGTGTCACCTTATCCGTGAAGACTTGTAATCATTACGACAATCAAAATACAAACTATTTCAACACCGCAAAGATCTCCCCCTACAGTCCCTTTATGGTCGTCCCTTTCTTTCCCCAACACTATCCCTAACCCTTGGCAACCATCAGTCTGTTCATTTCTATAATTTTGTCGTTTGGGGAATTGGGGAATGTTTTATAAATTGGTCCTCACAGCTTGTGACCTTCTAAAATTAGCTACACCCCCCCCCCGCCCCCCGCCAGCCAACTCAGCAGAATGCCCTTGAGATTTATCCGTTATTGCAGGTATTTCTAGTTTGTTCCTTTTTGTTACTGAGTTCTACACTATGGGTGTAACACAGTTTGTTTAATCATTCAGCATTCACCTGTCATATGACATTTTGGTTCTTTCTTTTTTGGGGGGTGGGGGGGCCTGTTACAAATAAAACTGCTTTGAAAAATTGCTTGGAGGTTTTTCTGTGGAGCTAAGTTTTCATTTCTCTGGGATAAATGTCCGGGAGTGTGATTGCTGGGTCATATGGTAAGTATGTGTTTAATTTTTAAAGAAATTGCTGAAGTGTTTTCCAGAAATGTGGTACTATTTTACATTCCCAGCAGCCATATATGAGAGATCCAGTTTTTCCACATCCTTGCCAGCATTTTGTATTGTCACTATTTTTTTACTTTTACTGTTCCGTTTAGGTGTGCAGTGATACCTCACTCTGGTCTTAATTTGCACTTTCCTAATGACTAGTGATGTTGAACATTTTCTCATGTCTTTATTTGCCGTACACATACCCTCTTCAGTGAAATCCCTCTTCGTGTCATTTTCTTATTTGTTTTGTTACTGTTGAGTTTTGAAGGTTCTTTATATTATAGACATGAGTCCTTTATCAGTTACATCAGCAGTCCTCAACCTTTTTGGCATCAGGGACAAGTTTCGTGGAAGACAGTTTTTTCCACAGAAGTGGGGGTGGTGGGGGAAATGGTTTCCAGATGGAACTGTTCCACTTAAGATCATCAGACATTAGTTAGATTCTCATAAGGAGCATGCAAACTAGATCCCTCGCATTCGCAGTTCACAATAGGGTTCGCGCTCCTGTGAGAATCTGATGCCCTGGCTGATCTGACAGGAGACAGCGCTCAGGTGGTGATGCTGGCTCAGGAGCTGCTTACCTCCTGCTGTGCTGCCAGCTTCCTAACAGGCCATTGACCTGTACCAGTCTGAGGCCCAGGGCTTGGGGACCCCTGAGACATGTGGCTTGCAGATAGTTTGTCCCAGTAGTTTGCTTGTCTTTTCATCTTCTTAAAAGGATCTTTTGGGCCGGGTCCAGTGGCTCATGCCTGTAATCCCAGCATTTTGGGAGACAGGCGGGTGGATCACCTGAGTCGGGAGTTCGAGACCAGCCTGACCAGCATGGAGAAACTCCGTCTCTACAAAAAATACAAAAATTAGCCGGGCCTGATGGCGCATGCCTGTAATCCCAGCTACTCGGGAGGCTGAGGCAGGAGGGTTGCTTGAATCTGGGAGGCGGAGGTTGCAGTGAGCCAAGATCGCGCCATTGCACTTCAACCTGGGCAACAAGAGGAAAACTCCATCTCAAAAAAAAGGTCTTTTGGAGAGAAAAAGTTTTTAATTTTAATGAAATCCAATTTTTTAATTTTAACTTTTAGGTTTAGGGGTACATGTGCTAGTTTGTTATATAAGAAATTGTGCATCATGGGGACTTGGCATATAGATTATTTCATCACCAGGTAATAAGCATAATACCTGATAGGTAGTTTTTCAATCCACCCTGTCCTCCCACTCTCCATACCCAAGTAGGACACAGTGCAGTTGATTTTTGTATGTTTATCTTTTTGTGACTTTGCTGAACTTACGTATTGGCTCTAGGAGTTTTGTTGTTTTGGGGTTTTCTGTTTGTTTTTGAAGGTTTCTTGGATTTTTTTTTTTTTTTTTTTTTTTTTACAACATAGGGAAACCTGTCATCTGCAAATAGCAACAGTTTTAGTTCTTCCTTGCATTTACTTTTCTTGCCTTATTGTGCTGGCTGGAACTTCTAGTACTGTGTTGTGGTGAGGTGGGACATCCTTGTTTTGTACCTGAGCTTAGGGGGAAAGCATTCAGTCTTTTTTTTTTTTTTTTGAAACCAAGTCTTTCTCTCTCACCCAGGCTGGAATGCAGTGGTGCGATCTCAGCTCACTGCAACCTCCATCTCCCGGGTTCAAGCGATTCTCCCACCTCAGCCTCCCAAGTAGCTGAACTACAGGTGTGTGCCACCACGCCCAGCTGATTTTTGTGTTTTTAGTAGAGATGGGGTTTTGCCATGTTGGCCAGGGTGGTCTGGAACTCCTGACTTAAGGTGATCTGCCCATCTCGGCCTCCCAAAGTGCTGGGATTACAGCCACCACGCCAGGCCAGCATTCAGTCTTTCATTATTAAGTATAATATTAGTTGTAGGGTTTTTTTTTTCTTCAAGTTTTTAAAAAGTCAGTTTGAGGAAGTTCCCTGCATTCCCAGTTTTCTGAGAATTTGTATCATGAATGGATGTTGAGTTTTGTTATGTACTTTTTCTGCATCAACTGATGAATCATATGATTTTTTTCCCTTTAGCTTGTGACTATGGTAGATTATTAATATATTGATTTTTGAATGTTAAATCAGTCTTTCATCCCTAGGATGCTAGCTCATGGTGTATAATTCTGTGTTGATATAGTGCTGAAAGCCATTTGCTAATAATTTTGTTGATTGTTACACTTACATTAATGAAGGGTATCAGTCTGTAGTTTCTGTCTCTGTCTCGGTTTATCTCTCTCTGTCTCCCTGTCTCTCTCTCTCTCACACAATCTTTGGTTGGTTTGGATAGCAGGATAATATTGGCTTCCTAAAATAAATTGGAAAGTGTTCATGCCTCTTCTATTTTTGGGGAAAGTATATGTATAATTGGTGTTAATTCTTCTTTAAACATTTGTTAGAACAGTGTGGTAAAACAATCTGGCGGGCCCTGGAGTTTTCTTTTTCTGTAATTTAAAAATTATGAATTCAGTTTCATCAATGAAGTGCTATTTAAATGATCTATTTCATATTGTGTGAGTTGGGATAATATGCGCTTTTTGAGGAATGGGGTCATTTTATCTATTTATTGTCTAATTTTGTCTAATTTATTTATGTGGTATTTACTCATTATCCCTTTGATATCTGCAGGATCTGTAGTAATATCCCTTCTTTCTTTCCTAATATTAATTTGTGTTTTTTTCTTCTTTTTAATTTGTCAGTCTTGATTGAGATTTGTGCATTTTATTGATTTTTTTTTTTCAAAGAACCATCTTTTACTGATTTTCTTTGTTTTTTGTTTCCAGTTTCACTGATTTCTGCTCTTTTTATTATTCCCTCTCTCTGCTTTCTTTGGGTTTATTTTTCTCTTCCTTTTCTATGCTCTTGAGGCATAATCCTAGATTTTAATTTGAGACTTTTCCTGCTTTTTAATGTAAGCTTTTAGTGCTATAAATTTCCCTCTTAGCACTGTTTTTGCTGCATCCACAAATTTTGATATGTTGTGTTTTTATTTTTATTCAGTTCACTGTATGTTTTGATTTCCACTTAGACTTCCTCTTTGAGCTATGGATTATTTTATAGGGAATTTAGTTTCCAAGTGTTGGGTTATTTTCCTACTATCTTTCTGTTACTGATTTCTACTTTAATTTCATTATGGTCAGAGGATACACTCCGTATGATTTAATTCTTTTAAATTTCATGAGTTCGTGTTATGGATATGATCTATCTTGGTGTATGCTCTGTGATTGCTTAAAGAGAATGCTGCTAGTGTTGGGCGGGGTGCTCTGGAAGTGTCAGCTTCTGTTGCTTGACGGTGTTATTGGGTTCTCTTATATCTTTGGTGATTTCCTATCCAATTGTTTTAGCAGTTGTTGAGAGAGGAGTGTGGAAGTCCCCAACTGTAATCGTGGATATATCTAATTCTCCTTTCAGTTCTATCAGTTTTTGCTTCACATATTTTATAAGTCTGTTATTTGGTGCATACTCACTTAGAATTGCTAATACGGTTCACTTAGAATTGCTTATGTAATTCTTTTTGGTGAGTTATGTTTCTCTCTGTCTCTTGTCCTTTGCTTTGAAGTCTACTTTCTTTTAATATAGCCATCCCTGCTTTCTTTAAATACTTTCATGACTTTTTTTTATCCTTTACTTTCAACCTATCTATTTCATTATATTCGAAGTGAGCTTCTTGTAGATAGCATATAGTTGGGTCATCTCTTTTTAAAATTCATTCTGTAATCTCATTTTCTTAATAGTTCTATTTAGACCATTTACATTAAATGTAATTATTGATATACATTCATGCTTTTGTTTCCTATTTTATTTAATATTTGCTCTCTCTGTCTTTTTTAACTCTTTTTCTTGCTTTGGGCTACTTGAACATTTTCTAAAAATCCATTTCGATTTATGTATAGTGTTTTTGAGTGCAACTCTATAGCATTTTTAATGGTTGCTGTAGCTACTGTATTATAGTTACATAGCTTACTAACTCTATTTGTGTTAATGGAGTACCAGTTCAAGTGAAGTGTTAAAGTCTTCCCTCCATATCCCTTCACTTTATAATATAAATATGCAGTATAATTGTCTTAAGTATTTCCTGTACATACATTTAGAACTCTACCAGATAGTGTTATAATCTTTATCTCAATAGTCAAATACTTAGAAAGCTCAAGAGGAGAAAGAAAACCTATTATATTTTCCCATGTTTTTTATGATTTCTGTCTTCTTTCTTCTTGGTGTTCCAAGTTTCCTATTTTTAATTATCATTTTCTGTTTAGAGAACTCTGTATTTTTTTTTTTTTTTTTTGGACAAGATCTTTCTCTCTCAGCCAGGCCGGAGTTCAGTCCTGCAATCATAGCTCACTACACCTTCAAACTCTTGCACTCAAGGAATCCTCTTTTTTCACCCTCCAATGTAGCACCACCACCCTAGCCAGCTTTTTAAATTTTTTGTACAGATGGGGTCTTGCTTTGTTGCCCAGGCTGGTCTTGAACTTCTGGCTTCAAGCGATCTTTCTACCTCAGCCTCTAAAAGCACTGGGATTACAGGTGTGTTCCACCATGCCCAGTCCTCTTTAGTCATTCTTTTAGATAGGTCTGTTGGTGAAAAACTATTTTAGTTTTCCTTCATCTGAAAATGTCTTGATTTTTTCTTCATTACTGAAGGATATTTTTGCCGGATATAGAATTTTGAGATGACAATTCTTTTAGTACTTGAAAAATGTTGTGCCACTTCCTTATGGCCCCCATGTTTCTTGTTGAGAAATCCGTCATTTAAATTTTTTTCCCCTATAAATAATGTATTGCTTGTTGTTGCCACTTTCAAGACTTTTTCCATCTTTATTTTCAGAAGTTTGAGTATAATATGCTTCAGTAGTGATTTCTTTGGGTTTATCTTTCTTGGCATTCATTGATAGTTTTATGAATCTGTTGGTTTATGCTTTGGCTAAATTTGGGGAGTTTTCAGTTGTTATTTTTTCAAATACTTTTCAGCCACACCCTTTTTCTTCTCTCTTTTCTAGTCTCTAAAGATATATTAAATGTTTTGTTATAATCCTACTGGTCGCAAAGGCGCTGCTCATTTTTTAAAATATCAGTTTTCTCTCTGTCTTTCAGATTGGGTAATTTTTATTGTTATCATCAAGTTTACTGATTCCTTTTTTTGTTCCCTTCATTCTGCTGTTTAGGTCATCCACTGAGTTTTTAATTCTGCTCTCTTTCCACTAACACAATTTCCTTTTGGTTCTTATTTATATCTTTGTTTTCCTTGCTGAGACTTTTAATTTTTTTTTTCATTTGTTTTGGGCATGTTCATAATTACTCATTAAAACATTTTTATGGTGGTGCTGCTTTATTGTTGACAAGCGGAAGTAGAAATCCATGCCAATGTTAATAACTGGAGATAAGGGACTCCTCATAACTCCTGGGCAAGGGTGGAAGTTCTAGTTCTCCATTAAACCTCTGTTGATACCATCCTGGCTGGGAGGGGCATGAAGACTCATTACTGCTTGGCCTGTGCTGACATTGTTGAGTTGAGTTGGGTGGCCTGGTTTCTGCTGGGCAGTAGCGAAAGTTCTGCCTCTCCACTAACTTTTTCTGATGCCACTCCAGTGAGGAGGGGAGGAGCATTTTATTACTGCAGGGTGGGATGGAAGTCCATACTCTCCATGTGGTCTTCATGAGCACCGTCAGTGTGGAGGTGGTGAGGACTCCTTATTGCCTGGTGGAGACGAAGTTCCCAGCTCTCTACTTTTCCTCTATGACACCACTTGGATAGGAGTGTTGGGGTATCTGGCAGTGGTGGAAATGGAGCCTCCCACTCAGTTTTTGCTGGTGGGGGTGGAGGTGAGGCCACAGTTTTGTCTGTGGTGTTCGGCTGTTACTGTCCAAGCATCTTCTATCTGGCTATGTAGCCATTTTGCTTATCCTTTTTCTAGAGATGGTAGGTTTCTCTTGAGGCTTTTCGGGTTGGTACTTGTTGGTATTTCTGGGTTTCTGTCTTCGCCAACACCTAATCTGGGATATTTGAGGCAAAAAAATTAACCCAGGGCACTCAACCACCTGTTTGTTCATCGGGTCGCAAGTTCCCTGGCTGATTTGCCACCTTCTGTTCACCTCGTCTTCAGCCTTCTTATGTCTGAAATAGAAGGAACACTACTCCATCTTTCTGAAAATTGAAGACCTGTTGCTTTTAAAGGTAGGTGATTCTAAAAAGTACAGCCTGGGTTAAAAACAACCTAGCTATGCCTGTTTAACACAAAGATGATAGTCTTTCCCCTTCATTGTGAAGGGGTATCAGTTTCTACCTCTGTTGGATTTGAAACAGTTTTAAAATAATTTTAGCATATGTGGACTTTCTCTTGCCCAAACAGTGAAAATATTTTGAAGAAAGGAACAATGCCTTATTATTTGGAAGGCAGCCGAGCCTGGTGGTGTGGACAAGGCTTTTGGAGGCAGAATATCTGTATTGCAATGAAATCTTGGTCAAAATTCTTAACTTTCTTAAGGTCAATAAAAATTCATGACATTGTTAAGGGTAAATATGTTATATATAAAAGACCCACCACAGTGCATGACTAACACATAATATATGTTCAAATATTAGTTCTTTCTTCCTGTGGTCATGCTCTATATATTACCTGAATAGTGATTAAGGAAGCCAAACAGTTGGGCTGAGTATTTGAGTCAGAGGACTTACTCTGGAAGCCTCTTAACTCTTAGGCTCAGGAATAGCTAGAAAAATAGTTCTAAGGAAGATATCCTTGTAAGAATAGAAATGTGAATTTTTAAAAATGATCCAGGTATGATAGGGTAGTAGTGTAAGTCAAGAAGAAAGACTATTGAGAATACAAAATGATAGGTAGAAGTGATTGGTTATGGTGATAGAATAGACATGGAAGTAAAACCATGAGCAGGAAGTGAAAGACTGGGAGAAAAGTTTGAGGTTAAGGTTAGGGCCTGGAAATTTTAGTAGGTAAAGTTCTTCCTATTTCTCTGACTATACTTTCTCATTTTCTTTTGAGAGTTTTTTTTTCCTTACCTATTCCTTAAATATTGATGTAATTTGAGGTTCTGCCCTCTTTTTCTCATATATACTGACCTTAGATAATCTTATCCAGTTCCATAATTCTGGTCTTATGAAAAAGCTAACAGATTTAGACTCATTTATTGAATGTGCAGTTATCACTGGATGTCTCCATTTGGATGTCACACAGGCTTTTCAATCTCAGCCTATCCTAATTCATCTCGCTTCTGTGTTCTCCATCTCATTCATCAGTACCACCATTGATTCAGATCCTAAAGTGAGAAACGCAACCATCTTCCACTCTTTGATACAACACGCTCAAGCGACAACCAACTTATGCTCATTTTTCCTTCAGGAATTTCTGAAAAATTATATTGAGCATTAAGGGAAGTCATGTTGGAAGAACGCTAAAATAGGTCAAAGGAGACATAAAATCTCCTCCTCAGTCTCAAAACTAATATTACCTAGGACTGATTTACTCTATGCTTTATGGGGTACCTGATAGAATTCTGTTAGCATTGTTCTTTGTTTCTTGACCAGTTATTGCCAGTATTTGAATTTTCAGTTTCATATTCATTCTAGAACTTCATATCCTCTTATGCTATCTTTTTCTTTTCACCTTGTTTTCTCCTTTCAATTTTATGACAATTGCTCCTACAAGTTGAATTCTTATTTCTCTCCTGTCACTCGCTATATTAATTAGGGTTAGGTTATGTTGCAGTGAAATCTTAGTTGCTCATAGAAACAAAGATCTATGTCTTGCTCCTGCTACATGTCCACAGTGGGTTGGCTAAATGTTTTCTCCTTTCAGGTTTGAGTGAGGTCGATGGACCTCTACTGTCTAGAGAGTTGGTGGCTGTGGCACAAGGAAGGGGGGAAGCAAGATACGTCTTGTGTTGGCTCTGAAAGGCTTCTGCCTGGCAGAATTGATAAACGTCAATTGAGATTTTCCAAGGACCAAAACACATGCATTACCATGCCCAACTTCAAGTAGGTAGGGAAATGAAGTCTGCCATGAGGGTGGAACACTGAAATAGCTGGTGAACATTTATTTCCAGCATGACTACAAGACTCACTCATGGCTCCTCTGCTGGAAGCCCTGCCTCCTTCTGTCCTCCCTCCCTTCCCCTTCCCTTCCTTTCTTCTTTCTTTCCTTTGACGTTTTAAAAATGACTGTTAAAAATATTCTTGGGAATGCCACAAAAATGAGAAACCAAGCATTTAGTACTACAAGGTGGTTCCAAGTATTGAAAAATAAAAATGGATTTGTTAATACATTGCACTGTAACTGCATGGCTAGTGGTTCTGAGTGCAGCCTGGTTGACAGCAGTGATCGAAAGTAGCAGCGACAAAAAAAAAAAAAAAAAAAAAAAACAAAAAAAACACTGCAGGCGAGTTAGAATTTCATTAAATACCAAAAGCGCATCTCTTAGCACTTACTCCATAGCTGTAGGGTGCTGATGCTCACTGTTATCAGTTGCATGAATCACCATGGCAATTGATGAATGTAAAAATTCAGTATATATTTTTTCTTGCAGTGTTTTAAAATTTTTGGTTCTGAAGAATATCTTTTCATTTGTCTGTCTCTGTCTCTCTTATTCTGTTTAATCTATGCAACAAGAAAACATTCTCTTTTTTGTGTGACTTAAAAGCTTTTTCTAATTTATTTGAAAAACTCTGAGGCCAAATGCCGTGGGTCACACCTGTAATCCCAGCACTTTGGGAGGCCGAGGTGGGTGGACCACCTGAGGTCAGGAGTTCGAGACCAGCCAACATGATGAAACCCCGTCTCTACTAAAAATACAAAAAATTAGCCAGGTGTGATGGCGGATACCTGTAATCCCAGCTACTTGGGAGCGGAGGCAGGAGAATCATTTGAACCCGGGAGGTGGAGGTTGCAGTGAGCTGAGGTCACACCATTGCACTCCAGCCTTGGCAACAAGAGTAAAACTCCGTTTCAAAAACAAAACGAAAAACTCTGAATACTGACTCCTGACAAAACAGAACTCCATTGTCCCCCCAATATATAGGCATTTATGTTAACCGAATTCCTTTCATGTCTCTTTATTAGTGTGCTCACATTCATACTCCTAGGACTGTATCTCCAAAAGCAAGATAGAGCATCACAGCTGATACTCTTATCTCTATGTGATGATAGACCATCATATCAGATAGTCTGTTTTTACACTGTAATAAGGAAGACCTGTCTGTAAGGTATGAACCAGGGCTATCAGTCTCATAATAGACCACTTGTTAACATTAGACCAATGCTAAGAGTAGAGCAGACAGAAATGAAACCCAATCTATTGTATATGTTAATGATAAACACATATATTTGTGTACACGTGCACGCATGCACACGCACACACAGAGCATCCATAATTCAAAAATCAAAAATCTGAAATGCTCCAAAATTTGAAATTTTTTGCGCTCTGACATGACACCACAAGTGGAACATTCCACACCTGACCTCATGTAGCGAGTAGCAGTCAAAACTCTGTTTCATGCACAAAATTATTTAAAATATTATATAAAATTAGGCTAAGTGTATAAGGTATATGTGAAGCATAAATGAATTTAGTGCTTAGGGTTGGGGAGCATCACAAGATAATCTCATTATGTATATGCAAACATTCCAAAATCCAAAAAAATTTGAAAAACTTCTAGTCCCAAGTATTTCAGATAAGGGATATTCAACCTGAACCTGTGTAACTGGTGTAACTGTACGTACATATGCATGTGCATGTCTGTGTGTGTTCCAACCCAAACGCCGTGCCATTCTTCCCCTGCCTTGCCCCATGTCCCACATCCACTCCTACCCCCATTAATTTGCTACCAGAACTAGGTCACCTTCTTGTCCCTTAGACTCAGTAGGAGACTCCCAACTCATTGTGTTTGGATTAAGTAGAAAGTTATTCTATAACCATGTATACAAAAAAAGAAATAACTTTACAATCATTTGAAACAAAACCAATTATTACTTTTAAAAAGCTACCTGCTTTCAATTAAGCAGGAAATTATCTAAGAAGCCACTTAATTTGCTTTGGTCTGCAGTCCCATAACTGCTTTATGCTGAGTGGAGCATGAAATTAAATATGTAACAACTATCCTAATGGTTATGTTTCAGAATGCCAGCATTTTAGATTCCTAGGTATACTGAGTGGTAACAAATACAAAAACGTACTAATCTAAATATGGCTGTATTGAGTTTGAGAAAAAAAAAAACCAAAATATTATTAATGTTCTTAATTTTTTTTAGTTAAAACTGTTTTTAAAAATCTTCTGTTAATTGATGTATCTAGGAAGAGCTGCAGTGCATATATGGAAAATTCTTTCAGACTACAATAAACTGCATTTTTTTCCAAATAAATTTTTACAGCATTTTCGTGTGTCCAAATGTAAAATAAATTATGCAAGGATACATTAATAGAGAAAGTCATAATGAATTTTTACTATGTGTTGAAGAAACACTGATACTAATCTCCGTTTGAAGGATTGAAGGACTCATCTTTGTTTAAAGCGAAGAAGACATGTTGTTTGCAATGGAGAAACTGTTTATGTCCACATATAAAGGCACTAGTTTGTGCAGGAAATTTCAGAAGCATTACTTAAATGACACTTCAATCAGTTCTTAACAATGTTGTAAATGCTAGATGGTTCTCAGAGCCTCTTATTTATTTAGAACATTTTTTTCACAACTTTAAAACTATTTTTAAACTAGATAAATCTTTCCAAACACTAATCATATTATGATTAAACATTTTTAAAATCGCTGCATAAATGTGGATAAAATCATCCTGTTCTTTTGTAGTTACTTATTTTAACCCAATCCTTTTCTTTCTTTTTCTAAAAAAACTAGGTTGACATTTTGGTAGTTGTATTAGGAAATGTTGACAAACAAATAGTAGAATTTAACGGGTTTTCTCTTCCCCCCCCATATGTGAAGCAAGGCAAGTGTGAGCTGAGATAGCTTGCAAGGTTCCAGAGTTACTCAGCACTCATTTATTTGATGCTGAAGATGCTTAATATTCTAGTTTCTGTCATTGAATCTATCTATACTTAGCTATATTATTCAAAAATATTTTTCAGTTTTCTAAAACTACTATCTTCAAGGATTCTCTGAGAAGCTACAAAAAATGACATCATGGTAAATTATGGGACATTGGATATTTTTCTAGGACAAAAAATTCTCCTATTTCTGCATATGTACTTCAGCTTATTCTGATCAGGGAAAGAGCAAGACCATAATCACACAATCATTGCACAAGAATCTGGTTGACCTCCCTGAGCCCGATTCCTATGAACTGTAACCGTCTTTCATGTGCACATTGGGAATAATCATAACTCTCTGTCAGAATTGTGAGAATTATTTGAGATAAGGTAAGACAAGCATTCTGTAGAGTGACTGACCCATAGTAGGACTGTGTTATCATGAGTTATGATTTAAGTGGTGGATCATCTCATCCTTCTTTTGTAGTCTCTGTCTACCAGATCCTATGGGAAGCCTTTCGTGTCTTGTCATTTCATTAAGTCTTCCCAACAGCCTAATGAGATAGGTCTTATTAGTATCTCACTTTACAGCTGAGAAAATCAGAACACAGGGACTGGTGATGGTTCACTGGGCATTTCAGGTAAAGAAACAGGTAAAGGTGGTATTTTGAGTTTAAGAAGCCTTTTCCCCTGAAACTCAGCCAAAAGTTTTTCCTACTTAGAGGACCTACTTGCATTTTTATCAGCCTGCAGAATGTTTCTAAACTTCAACCGTGTGTCTTTTGGCTACACTTGGAATGTTAGTAACCAAAGGAAAGACAGACTTTTGGATGATGTGGAGTTTGTTCTCAGCACAGCCAAATCTTTGCTACAATAAAAGATATTATAGACCAATTGCATTTCTTAAACAATCAGTAAAATACAAATTTAAAGATAAAAAATAAGTGCCTTTATATAGCTGAAGGTGTGATTTATTTATACACAAGGGAGTTTAATTTTCCAATTAATGAGTGGGTTTTATGCACATGATGTCCATTAGTGTTAATGAATAATGTGTGTGTGGTATAATAGATTGCTGTGCTAAACACATGGTGCTCCTTGCCAGAAAGCAGATCTGTATATTATAATTTGTACATGTGATATCACACCGATGAAGTCAAGAAAATGAATTAATTACATTCACAAATGTTTGGTAGACCAATTTCAAGAGTCAAGAAATTCCTTAAGAAACACCTAGGCAATAATGTTTTACTAGGAAGTAACTCAGCAATATTTTAAAAATCTCAACCTGGAGGAAATGATATATCACTGAAAGGAGTGACTCTAAAGATAGGACCTAAAAACAACTTGGAACCCTGAAATTTAAAATCGGTTGAATTTAGATTAGAGCAGAGACGTCATTTGATCTTAGTGATGTGGTACTTGCATTATCTATCCAAATATTCATTCCTGAGAGCTTGACACAGCGCCAGGAAATACACTTTCTCCTAATTTTTTTCATGGGAAGTTGCCTGGAAAATAAAATTAGAAAATGAAAGTAAGTTTGGTTTCAAGGAGGGGTAACCAGCTCTCAAGCTGGTACAAAGTACCAGGTTTTTAAAATAAATTACCCAAATCTTAGGGTTTATTCTGTCTACACGGCATGACCTACGGTTGCAGAGAATCAAAGACTTTACTCTCTGAGCAATCTTAGTGCCCTGTGGTTCTTATGCAAAGAAAAGAGAATAGCACCCTGGGCTCTGTTCCTGCGGGATTTCTGTATAAGCTTTCTTCCTCCTTTTGCTTCATATTACACACACACACACACACACACACACACACACACACACGCACACACACACTTTCTCTCACACACGCACACACAGTCACACACCTTTTAAAAAAAATTAGGAGATAACCTTAGGTGATCAGCTGCAAAGGTTGCAGGTGTATAATACATTATTATTTTTAAAAATTTCTGTGCCTTTCTGACATCTGTATCAAAAAGCAAACTCAAAAAGGAGGAAAGGAGAAAACACAACTATTTAAACTCTGCATTTCCTAAAGGCAGTTTGCAATTATAGTGCCACTTTCTCAATTTTATTTAAATGTACTCCCTGCCAACATTTGAGTGCTGACCTTTACATACTTAGCAAAGTCTAGGCATGCAGTGAATGAGTTCATGAAAGGGGCATTTCTTGGGAGGTCACAAAACCAGAACATTATTGTGGAGAAACTAGAATGATTACCAGGACCATTTTTTAATCTAACATTTTGTGATTAGAGAAACCCAGATCCAGTGATCTATTTTGCTACATCATGCTCTATTATGCCTCAGTTTCTTATGTGTAAAATGGGTATGGAAACATCTGTGCCCTTGCGATTAACAGGAATGTTTTTAAGATAAACGAAATAGCATATTTAAAAGACAATAGTATTCTTTAACACAGGCCTGGCCAATGAACTCTCACTAATCAATACCATTAAAATGTTTATACAAACAATAAGAAAAATATCAAAATGACCTATGAGTAAGTATTATTCTAGAGTTCTTAGCTAGTTCTCTAATCATATTGGCCTTTATGGGCCTAGCATAGTTAGTGCTCAGTATGTGTATCTTGAACGGATGGAGGAAACAATGAATAAATGAATGGATATTTGAATTTTCACTTTGGCAGTAAATAATTAAGGGCCATGGAAAAGGGATGGCGGGAATATAGCATGCATACCAATTGTTCATCTTCCCATACTAATTATAGCATTGTGTCTTGCTGAGACTGAGGTAACTTCAGAATCTTTCTCAATAGAGGAACCCAGCACATCTCTATCAATCAACTGGAGTTACATTTGAAAGAAAATACAATTGCAACCCCAAAATATTTAGAGAGACCAATAATTTAAAGGGCAGAGTGAAATGATGGACATGACACTTATCTGGGACCTATTAACCCTAGCCGATCTTAGGTATTTATGTTCAAACATACCACGACACAGGAGAGTCCCAAGACTCAACTTTTCCCAAAACAGATGTCACTGTTGCTTTGAAATACTATAATGTGTAATACAATGTGTGATAAGAAAAACTACATTGGTAAGAAGAAGACTCAACATAGAAATTATCTATAATTTTCATAGCAGTATTATTGTTATTATTGCTATTGTAGATAGAAAAGGAGAGAATGAGGATGGAAGGAAAGAAATATCTTCTTTGTTAGGCATACAAGAAGACTTCAAAGCTAGGCAGGGCTTAAAATTAAGATCTCCTTATTTCAAGTCACTCATTCTGTTATTTATCTATCAAAAATATTTTGCCCGGGCTCGGTGGCTCATGCCTGTAATCCTAGCACTTTGGGAGGCCGAGGCAGGCGGATCACCTGAGGTTGGGAGTTGGAGACCAGCCTGACCAACATGGAGAAACCTCGTCTCTACTAAAAATACGAAATTAGGTGTGGTGGCACATGCCTGTAATCCCAGCTACTAGGGAGGCTGAGGCAGGAGAATCGCTTGAACCTGGGAGGTGGAGGTTGCGATTAGCCAAGATCGTGCTATTGCCCTCCAGCCTGGGCAACAAGAGTGAAATTCCATCTCATTTATATATATATATCTATGTATATATACATAGATATATATAAATATATCTATGTATATATACATAGATATATTTATAATATGATTTGTGAGTACTATATGTACACACAGAGCAAAGATCTGTAATTGACCTTGGGCTTGCAAAGAGAGTAAGATGTGGTTCCTGTCTTTGAGGGGCTCCAAGTCTAGGGAGGAAAGTGGACTGAGTAACAATCAGTTTAACGTGACGTGCTACGGTAGTCCGGATACCTACTAAAGGTATTGACCACCAGACTGTAATGCCTCTCCCTCTCTATCCAATAGTGACTACTGTTTCACGTTGAAATATATATTTTAATTTAGAAATTAAAATCTATAGATATCAATTGTTTAAAAATTACCAGTCATATTGCTTGATTAAAATACACAAAGTGGACTGTGTATAAAAAATCATAGAATTTATGCCTGAAATTAACTCACACTGGGTTTTATCCATAATTCATTTAATCAGAGGAAATAGTTCGATGTTATAAGGGATTCTTAAAAAGAAAAACTGAGGATTCGGGCTTGTTTTAAAACTAAACTAAGGTTTTATTCTTTCCTTCAACATGAAATTACTGAGCACTTGCTCTGGCCAAAACACTATGTTAGACTCTTTGATGGATATATTTACAGTCTAGTAAAGGAAATACAATCTGTATCCTGGCAACATTACTATAGGAAAGAAATAAAGATGCAGCATAAGGGAGTTACAAATAAATACAATTAAAGTTCAAGGTAGGGGAGAGTACCTCTAGCCTTGTGGAATTAGGGTGTGAGAGACAGTTCGTAATATTGGAACATTGGGTGGGGCTTGAAGCAAATACACATGCACACATATATGCCTGTATATGTGTATATATATTTGTGTGTGTATATATAAAATATATGTTTGTAAGTATGTATACACGCATATATATGCATCCAGATCAAAAGCCAGGCCACTACCTGCACATAGTTTTAGCTTTTACACATATGCGTGTATACATATGCAAATGTTCAAGATGAATCACCTACCTCAATGTAAAATACATATATGCGTGTATACATATACATGTGTATATACATATATACGTGTGTACACATATACACATATGCACACATATATACACATATATATGATTGTATACATATACACATACACATATACATACACATACATAGAGTCATGCATTAATGATGGCCATACATTCTGAGAAATGCATCATTAGGCAGTTTCTTTGTGCAAACATCATGGAGTGTATATACACAAACTTAGTATAGCCTACTACACATCCAGGCTATGTGGTATAGGCTACAAACCTGTACAGCATATTACTGTAGTGAATACTGTAGGCAGTTGTAACAATGGTAAGTATCTGTGTATCTAAACATACCTAAACAGAGAAACAGTACAGTTAAAATGTGGCATTATAATCTTATGACATAAGATTACATATAGTCTTATTATAATCTTCCATCATCCACCCAAATGTCGTTATGTGGTGCATGATTGTACATAGTGTTTTCTTTTAATAGAATTACAGTAAACATACAACAAAGTGTAGTGTATAGCTTGAAAACATAAACAACCCTGCAACTAGCATCCAGATCAAGAGCCAGGCCATTACCTGCACATAGTTTTAGCTTTTACATTGAGGTATGTGATACATCTTGAACATTTGTATTTTAAAGGTGTGAGGTAGGATTCAAAGATCATTTTTTGTTACATGGCGATTCAATTATTTCAGTACCATTTTCTTTTTCCCATTGAATTATCTTGGCATATTTGCCAAAATCAATTGATTATCTACATATGGACCCATTTCTGCACTCTATTGGTTCTTAATGGTGTCCTTATTTTTTAGTTTGCTAAAACAATTATTGTTTTTATTATATATATTTAAGGTGTACGGTGTGATGTTTTGATATACATATACATCATGAAATGATTAAATGGTGCCCTTTGATGAACAGAAAATCTTAATTTTAATATATATAAGTTTTAAAAATATGTAATTATACTTTTATACCTAGTGCTTCTTGTGTCCTATTTGTAAAATTCTTGCCTACTCCAAAATCATAAAGATACTCTCATATGTTTTCTTCTAAAAGTTTTATTGTTTTACCTTTCACATTCAGATCTACAGTTCCTCTTGGACAGATTTTCCTGTGTGTATATGATATGAGGTAAGAATAAAGATTTTTGTTCTCATAGCTATCCAATTGAGCCAGAACCATTTATAGAAAATTCTATGATTTCCCCACCGCATTGTAGTGAGTGGCCTCTTCATCATAAATCAGTTAACCTCATATGTGTGTTTTAGTTCCCGGACTCCATTCTGTTCCATGACTCTATCAGTCTCTTCTTTTATGGCAATATATACTGTTTTAATAATTATCCCTCCGTAAGTCTTAATATCTAGAGTATAAGCTTTGTTCAACAAGAAACAAAATGGTTATTTTGGTTAATTTTGGCCTTTTGTATTTTTAGATAAATTTTAGAATTTTTTTTGTTAATTCCAATGTCGATTCAAAATTTGCTAGGAATAAAATTGGGATTATGTTAATTTACAGTTAAATTTGGGAAGCACTGTTAGCTTTACAATATTGAACCTTCCGGTTTGTGAACATGGCATAACCCTTCATGAATTTATGTCTTTTAACATTTCTTTCCTAATATTTTGTAGTTTTCAATGCAGAGGTCATACAGATGTTTGTTAGGTTTACACCTAGGTATCGGAATTTTTAAAAAACTACTTTTGTTGATGTTTTAATGTGTCAATTTGACTAGACCACAGTCTCCAGTTAGTCAAACACTTATCTATGTCATGCTATGAAGGTATTTTGCATATGTGATTAAAGCCATCAACCACTTGACCTTAAGTAAGAGAGGTTACCCTAGAAAATCTGGTTGGGTCTTACTGAATAGTGGGATGGCCTTCAAAACAGGGCTGAGGTTTTTCTTTTTTCTTCTTCTTTTTTTTTTTTTTTTTGAGATGAAGTCACGCACTGTCGCCCACTCTGGAGTGCAATAGCAAGATCCTGGCTCACTGCAACCTCCACCTCCCGGGTTCAAGCAATTCTCCTGCCTCAGCCTCCTGAGTAGCTGGGATTACAGGCGTGTACCACCACGCCTGGCTAATTTTTGTATTTTTAGTAGAGGTGGGGTTTCACCATGTTGGTCAGGCTGGTCTCAAACTCCTGACCTCGTGATCCGCCCACGTAGGCCTCCCAAAGTGCTGGGATTACAGACATGAGCCACCGTGCCGGACCCCAGGTTTTTCTTACAAAGAGATGAAATTCTATCTGTGGATGACAGTGCTGGCCTGTACCCATGAGTTTCATTCTGCTCACGATCTTTCCTTCCTGGTTCCCTGGGCTAGGGATGTTGGACTTGCTTAGTCATCCTCCACAATAGTAAGCTAATTTTCTGTAATGAATTATCTACCTACCTACATAATCTATTTATCATTTTATCATCTACCTCCCACTGTGCTGCTTCTCTAAGTGAGCACTGTCTGATACAGATTTTGGTACTGAATGTGTTTCCAAAAGAACAGAATCTTAAGGATGAATTCTCTGAATTGTTGCTGAGCAGTATGTGGAATGATATAGTCAAAGCTTGCTCAAATTACTGCCAGCAGATGCCCCTAATCAAATCCCAATACCTCAGAAATATTACAACACTTTAATTAAGGTCATTAGATACCAAGGAGAAGGACCAGGATTTAAACCTCGATTTGTTGGACGAAGGTGTTAGCAGCTATGCTCTGTTGCTAGTGCCCATAGGCACTAGATTTACTTTGAGAGAAATTAATGTTTTAAGATTCACACTCTATAGGATTCTATAGGTTAAATATCTTTTTTCTCCTTTTGGTATTATTGTTGGGAAGAATATATAATATGGTTTGGGAGATGTTAGATATGGGGAGAAACACAGAGGGATTGACGAGCATTTTCTGATCAGATTTGGAATATTTAGCTCTATTCAAATCTTCACTACTCATTTTTCAGTGGTTTGTTTTTACTCTTGTGATGTCAAAGACCGTATTAATTCACTCATATTCAAAAGCCAAAGAGACTTAAAAGCCAAAAAGAATGCATTTAAAAACAATCTTCTTGCTATTTACAGCAGCCTAATATGTATGAGACCTCTCTTCTTGGAAGGAAGGATGAGCACAAGGAGCTATAATGGGCTTGATTTCCTTGGCCAGCGCGGGCAGAATGTTTTTGCATAGAGATTCGCAGGAACAATACCTGCTGCATTTTAATTTTTACAGAGACTGAAAGTACGTGTGAAAGTATGTGTGAGCTGAATGCACCCCATGTGAACCTTGCAATTCTGATCTCCAAGGGAAACAAGAACTTCGTGGGTCCTAAGCCACCCCTGGAGCAAACATATCCAGGCACAGCCATCTGTGAATGAGCAGGGCCAAAGCATGCTGGGTGCAGAGCTTTACCCAAAGGACTGTTTGGGGCAACTCTAATTCCTAAGGCGTGGGGTATGATAGGGTGTAGAAAATCTGTTAGGAAAAGAACAACCTAAAGAAAAAAGAGGGAGCAAGGAATGGCAAAACATTGGATTCGATCATCCAACTTCATTGAAGGAAAGCTGTGTGAGATTAAAGAAAGCACATGCCACAGATGCAGCCGGGAACGGCCGGGGGCGAGGCAGCAGTACAAATGCTGCTTAAATATATTGCAATAGAAAGATTTCTGGCTCTTGTATTATGTCTCAGATAGAAACTTGAAGTTTTCTCCTTGGGAGATACATTTAATTAATTAATATACATTTTGCTGACTTTGGGATTTGCAGAAGGCAAACAGTATTTGTATTTTCATGTCTCACAATAACCTAGTGAGATGGAGTTGTTATTCCCATTTTCCAGACAAGCTGAGTCCAGTGACTTGTCTAAGATTCTCAAGGAAGCTAGGAGAGAACATCTCTTGAATATTTTTCAAATAGTGTCTTGAAAAAATAATGAGCACTTATATTTCCAAAATATACTTTTGTGAGTTTCTTAGCTTCTCTGATTATCAAATAACATGTTGAGGTTGGCAAGGCAGGTGTTATGATGGTAAATGTGCCTACTTGAGGAAACTGAGGCTCAGAGTTGAGTGACACCACCATTCAGCCATGGAAACTAGAAACCGTGGACTACATCCATTCTATTCCTTGGCCAGCATAGAACTACTTATACACTGTAACCGTAACCTCTCAGCCTTTACACAGTTTCTCTCCCTGCAATACCCACACTTTGATGGTTAATTTCATGTGTCAACTTGACTGGGCTACAGGATGCCCAGATATCTGGTAAAGCATCATTTCTGGCTGTGTCTGTGAGGGGGTATCTGCTGAAGAGATTAGCATTTGAATTCATGGACTGAGTGAAGAAGATCCGCTCTCATCAATGTGGATGAGCACCATACAATCCTTGAGGGCCCAGATAGAACAAAAAGGCAGAAAAGGGGTGAATCTTCTTGAGCTGGGACAGCCAACTTCTGCCCTAGGACATCAGAATTCCTGCTCCTTGGGTCTTGAAACTCCAGAACTTACACCATTGGCTTGCTTAGTCTTCAGGCCTTGGGCCTTGTACTGAATTACACTACCAGCTTTCCTGGTTCTTCTGCTTGCAGATGGCAGATTGTGGGACCTCTCATCTTCCATAATCACGGGACTCAAGTCCCATAATGTATTTTCTTATCTCTCTCTCTCTATATATATATATCCTATTGGTTCATTTCTTTGGTAAACTCTATCTAACTCCAACTCCTGAGCCTGACCATCAGGCTTTTGAGAGAGGGCTCAAGGTCACCACAGCTGGAGCGGGGGCTGAACTGTGGCTGGGATCTATGGGGCTCATCTCTGGAGCTACTGGAAGAGGAGTCTGCCTAGTGCCCCACAGCTAGAAAAAGGCGACATTCTCGCTGGGGTGGGGATTGGGGGTGGGCAGGAAAAAGCTGTTTTGCGAATAGTAAGTCTTTGAGGGTGTTCCATACAGCATTCACCAGATGAACAGTACTGGGCCATCATAGCCTTTGGCTCAGTCATTTCTCAGGCTAAGAGAAGCCCTATCCTTCACTAACAGAGCCATCTGCCAAAGTCTGCTGTGAAACCAAACATCCATATTTTGCTCCACCAACAGGCTACTGAGGTAATGATTAGCTGGCTACCATCGATTGAGTGCTCACTAAGTGAAGAAGTGCGTTACTTACACTGCCTCATTAAGACCTCTGAGATTATTTGAACTGACAAAAAGGGAAAATGAGGCCGGGCAAGGCACATAGAGGTGCCCAAAGTTTCCTACTTGGTAATGAGCCCAAGCAGGGCCTGAATATGTCACATAGGAGGGTGCATGTTTGACGCCTCTTAATTTAATTTACTTCTAGCCAGAGCAGGAAGGAAGGTCATTTAATACTGTACTTGAAAACTGATTTTTGCTCTACTAAAGATGCCACTACTGAATTTTCCCAGGGAATGAGCTGAGTCTTGCTTTCTTTCTATTAATTACCTGTGCAGGCAGCCTTGCACTTTTAATATTGCCTCACACCTGAGACTCTTTTCAAGGTCATCTGACTGCATGCTAAGGTGAAGAAAATTCTTTTCAAACATTAGTGCTTAATGGACTTCAGCTCAAAGCAACTGAACCACCTACAGTGTACCTAGCACTGTTCTGCCCCCCAATCCCCACCCAAATAAAGATAAAACTGGTCCCTAGTCTCCAGGAGCTTTTAGTCTTTGGAAAAAGCATTATATTCAAATGAGGTAGTTAGACATTGTTCTAGACAGACACTAATCTGTGACAATAAGTACATAGAATAGTGCTAGTAATGAACAATGATAAATACTTTGACAAAATGTACTTAATAATGCAGAGTAGTGATCAGTCAGAAAAATGTCAGGTAGGATTTGAATAATTCCAAGGAATATTTGATAAGAGCATTTCCCCTGGTTTTAAGGGTAATTTTGAAAGTATTAATTTGTTGCATGAGATTTAAAAAAAAACACCCATATTACCACTTAATTAAAATTTTTTTGATATAGACTTAGGGAGAAGTGGTCAAGAGTAGCCAGCCATCTGCTTTGTCAATTCTGGATAGAGTCAGAAGAAAAATACTATGTCCTATGTGTGGATATTCCATGAATTAATACAAAGCATCAGTTCTTAGAATAGTCATTGGTGTATACTAAAAATTCAGCAAATATTAGATATTATTTCAGCAAATATTTGATATTATTATTACCTCTTTGATAAAGCAATTGTTTGTATTTCAGGGAATGGTTCAAATGAATATGTTCTATAATGCATACTGTTTTGTGATTGCGTTGGATCCCCTATGGTTTATTTTTCCTTGCAAAAAGTCAGGCTTTTCCATTTTGTGTTTTTGTCAGTAGAGTGTCTCAGGTAAAACGCGTAGCTTTGTAGCCCAGCTCAATAACTATACCCCTTCAGGTATTTTCTGGTATTTATTTCACAAATCCATACATTTTTAAAAGAACAGATATCATTTTTAGTAATTCAAAAATGTTTTCTAGGTACTTGTTTATATTCAAAGTCTGTTATCTTGCACGAACATTCCCCCAAACATGCACCAGACATTTTTCTCATATTTTGGATTGTCGATATGAAATGTACTTAAATTTTCCCACAGCATCAGTTTTCTTTGTAAATTTTCAACACATTTCATATGCTTCGATAACAGATAATGCCTTGTTCTGCATTTACTTTCAAGAAAATGACTTCTATGGTTTTATACCTTTACCTCATATTAAAAATACACTAATAAGCTTGTTGTCACAGGGAACTATCTTTGTGTCAAACTGAATGTAGCATTTGAAGAAGCCATTTACAATGAGGAAGTTTCCATTTCTGAGCACTGTTGATATTAAGGTGCTGAATTACCTGCCCTGGTAGTTAAGTGTTCCCAGCCATTGCTGTCTTGCTCAACTGACTTGAATTTTGTAGAAGCTGAACTATTTGCAGGTCACACCGTTATGTGCAAGGTGAAAGTTCTTCCCTAGTAAGGAACACTTGAACTATAAATAGTAGGCTCGGTAGAGTGAAACAAATTGCCTATCGTGATGAACTCACTGATGTGTTATTTGTGTTCTTTTCTGTCTACTTAAAGTCAATATAATGAAAATAATATGTTCTCATAAAAATTTGGAAATTATAGAAGGGAATAAAAAATACCGACAATCACTGTTAACATTTTTATGTATGTCTTTTGATCTCCTGTGTATATTTAAAAAATCATTGAGATATGTACACATCATTTTGTATCTTTTTAAAATACAGGTCAAGTGCAGTGGCTGACTCCTGTAATCTCAGCACTTTGGGAGGCCAAGGCAGGTGGATCATTTCAGGTTAGGCATTCAAGACCAGCCTGGCCAACATGGTGAAACCCCATGTCTACTAAAAATACAAAAAATTAGCTGGCCGTGGTGGCAGGTGCCTCTAATCCCAGCTACTTGGGAGGCTGAGGCAGGAGAATCGCTTGAACTCGGGAGGCAGAGGTTGCGGTGAGCCAAGATCGCGCCACTTCACTCCAGCCTGGGCAAGAGAGTGAGACTCCGTCTTAACAAAAAGACAAACAAAAATACATCCCATTATAGTATTTTCCATCTGCCAGTCATTTTTTGTATAATCATAACTGGCTAATGTCCATGTTTGTAAATATAGAATCCTGTATTTTAGACTTGCCAGCCAACAGACTGTACTCACATATTGTTTTCTCATATCTGTAGTCATTTGTTCCATCATAGATTAAATATCCATGAATAGAAAATGTGTATCTGCTTGGCCAGGTGCGGTAGCTCACGCCTGTAATCCCAGCACTTTGGGAGGCCGAGGCGGGTGGATCATGAGGTCAGGAGATCGAGACCATCCTGGCTAACACAGTGAAACCCTGTCTCTACTAAAAATACAAAAAATTAGCCGAGCGTGGTGGCGGGCGCCTGTAGTCCCAGCTACTTGGGAGGCTGAGGCAGGAGAACGGCGTAAGTAAACCCGGGAGGCGGAGCTTGCAGTGAGCCGAGATTGCGCCACTGCACTCCAGCCTGGGCGACAGAGTGAGACTCTGTCTCAAAAACAAAGAAAAAATAAAAGAAAATGTGTGTCTGCTTTAAGACATTGCCACATGCCTCAAACATTCACTGGATGTGTCTTCATTTTATTTGTCTATGTCCATAACCTTTTGGAAAAATTTCATTGACTAATTTGCTTGCTATTCTGAGATAGAAGTAAGGCATCAAAGCAGTTTATTTCTTGATATCACTCCTGCTCACTGTTTTGAAGAGGCCTAGCAAGCAGAAAACTTAAAGTAGTTTTCCTAGGATGGAATATCAACTGGGACCAGTAACTCCATAATCATTGTTACAGAAGAGTCCATACTTATGTCCACAAATTACATATATTATGTAACCCTAACATCTAAACTCAAGGAAGAATTTTACATTATTCAGATTACAATAAAGGGTGATGGGTGCACCAGAATCTCAGAAATCACCACTAAAGAACTTATTCATGTAACCAAATACCACCTGTTCCCCCAAAAACCTATGGAAATAAAAAAATAAATAGGAGCATTTGTAAAATAATATTTTTAGCTTAATATATTGCTAGGTGACTTTTTTTTGAGTTGAGGCCGATATTTTGCACTGTTAATTTCACCAGTCTAAAAATAAAGCTTCTGGAAAGCTTTTCCTGGATGTGAACTGTGGTAATGAGGAGGCACCTGCATGTCCACATAGGATATACATGGGATTGATTGCAACCTCCTATTTTTGGTTAGCTTTATTGAGGCATAATTTACATATAATAAAATTCTTTTTTTGGCCAGGTGCAGTGGCTCACACCTGTAATCCCAGCACTTTGGGAGGCGGAGGAGGGTGAATCACCTGAGGTCAGGAGTTCGAGACCAACCTGGCCAATATGGTGAAACCACATCTCTACTAAAAATACAAAAATTAGCCAGGTGTGGTGGTGCATGCCTGTAATCCCAGCTACTCGAGAGGCTGAGGCAGGAGAATTGCTTGAACACGGGAGGCGGAGGTTGTAGTGAGCCAAGATCATGCCATTCACTCCAGCCTGGGCAACAGAGTGAAACTCTGTCTCAAAATAAATAAATTAAAAATTCTTTTTTTTTTTCTTTTAGATACAGGATCTTGCACACTGCACAGGCTGGAGTGCAGTGGTGTGATCATAGCTCACTGCAGCCTCAAACTCCTGGGCTCAAGGGATCCTCTTGCCTCCCAGGTAGCTGGGACTACAGGTACACACCACCACACTGGCCAATTAAAAAAAATTCTGTTTTTGTAGACATGGGAATCTCACTGTGTTGCTCAGGCTGGTCTTGAACTCCTGGCCTTAAGTGATCCTCCTGCCTCAGCCTCCCAAGTCGCTGGGATTGCAAGTGTAAGCCACTACCCCGGCCTAAAATTCAATTTTAGGCATATAATTTGATAAATTTTGACAAACATATGCAGCTCTGTGACAACTACCACAGTCATGATATAGAGCATTTCCGTTACGCCTAAAAGTTGCAGTGGGCCTCTTGGCAGTGACTCCCCTCACCTGCTTCTTGACTCCATGGTAACAATGATCTGCTTTTTATCACTATAGTCTGGCTTTTCTAGAATTTCATATACATGGAACTTTATAGTCTTTTTTGTCTGGTTCTCATTTAATATAATGCTTTTTGTAACATCTATCTTATTGTTTATTATCAGTTCATTCTTCTTTGTTGCCGAATAATATTTCACTTATTAGTTAATCCCTTTACCAGTTGATAGGTATTTGAGTTCTTTCTAGTTTTTCACAATTACTGACATTAAAAATAAAGCAGCTCTGAACTTGAGCACAAATTTTACTTTCATTTTTCTTGGGTAAGTACTTAACAGTGGAATTGCTGGGCCATATAGTATGTGTATATTTAACTTTATAAAGAACTGCTTTATAATTTATTTTCCGAAGTGGCAGATCCATTTGCATTCCCATAAACAATGATTAAGGCGAGAGGATTGCTTGAGCTCGGGAGTTTGAGGTTACAGTAAGCTATAACCATGCCACTGCATTTCAGCCTGAATGACAGAGTGAGACCCTGTCTCTAAAAAAAAAAAATAAATAAATAAGAGCAAACACTTTGTATACGAACCTTTATAGTTACATGTTATGCAAATGTTTTCTCCTAATTTGTAGGCTACCTTTTGATTTCCTTAACAGTGTTTTTTAAGTAGCAAAATTTTAACATTTTGATGACATCCAGTCAATTTTTTCTTTTTGGGTCTTAGTTAAAACATATTTGCCCAATCCAAAGTCAGTAAGATTTTCTTCTATGCCTTTTTCTAGAAGTTATACAATTTTATTTTTATATTTGTCTCTGTGATCCATTTTTTTTTTTTTTTTTTGAGATGGAGTCTTGATCTGTTGCCCAGACTGTAGTGCAGAGGTATGATCTCTGCTCACAGCAACTTCCGCCTCCCTGGCTCAAGCGATTCTTGTGCCTCAGCCTCCTGAGTAGCTGGGATTGCAGGCAGGTGCCACCACACCTGGCTAATTTTTGTATTTTTAGTAGAGACAGGGTTTCACCGTGTTAGCCAGGCTGGTCTCAAACTCCTGACCCATGTTATCCACCTGGTTCGGCCTCCCAAAGTGCTGGGATTACAGGTGTGAGCCACTGCACCTGGTCTGTGATTCACTTTTGAGTTAATTTTTTGGTGTATGTGAATCAAATGTTATGTTTCACTTTTTTGCTTATGGATTTTTTTTTCTAGCACCAGTTATTGAAAAGTTTTTCATTTTTCCATTGAATTTTCCTAGAATAGTTGTCCAAAAAACCTCCAATTTGTTATTGTGTATGTGATATGGTTTGGCTCTGTGTCCCCACCTAAATCTCATCTCGAATTGTAATCTTCACTTGTTGGGGGAGGTAGCTGGTGAGAGGTGATTGGATAATGGGGGTTGTTTCCCCCATGCTGTTCTTGTGATAGGGATTTCTCATGAGATCTGATGGTTTAAAAGTGTCTGTCAGTTTCCCCTTGTCCCTCCCCTGTCACCATGTGAAGGTCTTTGCTTCCTCTTCACCTTCTACCATGATTATAAATTTCCTGAGACCTCCCCGGGTATAGGGAACTGTAAGTCAATTAAGCCATTTTTCTTCATAGATTACCCAGTCTTGGGTATTCTTTAGAGTGGTGTGAAAACAGACTAATACAGTATGGGTCTATTTCTGGACTCTCTAGTCTATTTCTGGACTCTGAAGTCTATTTCTTTGTCTATCTTAACACCATAGCACACCATCTTAATTATTGTAGTTTTAAAATAAATCTTGAAATTAGGCTGTGTTCATCTTCTAACTTTGTTGTTTTTCAAAGTTGTTTCAGCTAGTCTAGGTCCTTTGTATTTCTATATGAAATTTAAAGTTACTTTGTGAATTTCTTCAAAAAATTCTTTTACCCACAAAGTATAAGGAACTTTTATTCAGAACATACAACTTTTACCCACGAAGTATAAAGAACTTTTATCCAGAATATATACATATTTAATACACATTTATAGCAAGGAGTAGGGGTTGGATGGAGATGGGACGTTTCTGTAAAGCTTATCCTATATTCCTGTAGCACTTCTGTCCAAAGCAACTCTAGATGACTTGTACTAATAAAGGTGCACATTAAGTTAAGGGTCCAAGAACATTTCAGATAATTCTTAAAGTATTTAGAAATGTGAATATACTTTTGATGCTCAGGCCGAGTTTCTGAAAGCAATGGGCATGTCAGACCATAAGGCAATTCAGATCTTGGCGGTATCACATTAAAAATAGGCTGCATCTTTTTTAGTAGAGGTAGGTTCTGCTAATGATTGCTGCAACCGGAAGTCGAAACTTCTTTCTTACACAAAGTGTAGAAAGAACTGCAGTTCTTGTAGCTACAACTCCAGCATGCCCATAGCACTCCTGAGTAGCCTTGAATATGTAAGACAGTGTTGCAATGTCCTGGCTTTGCTGGTGGCAGCTGTGGGCGTGGTCCTCTCTAAACTGAATCTTTGTTCCACATTATGGTCATGTTATTCCAGAACCTAGATCCTTTTTTTTTTTTTTTTTTTGTGAGGGAGTCTTGTTCTGTCGCCCAGGCTGGTGTGCAGTGGCATGTTCTCCGCTCACTGCAACCTCCACCTCCCGGTTTCAAGCAATTCTCATGTCTTAGCCTCTCGAGTAACTGGGACTACAACTGCACACCACCACGCCTGGCTAATTTTTGTATTTTTAGTAGAGAGAGGGTTTCACCATATTGGTCAGGCTGGTCCCGAACTCTGAAAGGTGATCCACCCACCTCAGCTTTCAAAAGTGCTGGGATGACAGGCATGAGCGACTGTACCCAGCCAAATCCATTTTTAAAACTATCTTCCTTAGTGCTTTTTTATTGGATTCAAATGCCAGTAGCTAGAAGCTACTAATTTATTGAGGCTTTACCCTGATACTGTTTACAATGCATCTTTTCAGGCATATATCATATTTGTGGATCAGACATTGACAATTACAAGGCACTGAAATGATTATATTCAATTGCCACAATTGAAGCCCTTGAAAATAGGATACCTGAGATAATGCATTCCACATTCCAGTGTCTCATTCGATGATCGATGTATTAATCAGAATCAGAGATGATAGCATACTATATACTTGTCAAAATAAACTTATTAGAAATACATTAGTTCTAACTAAAATCTTGCATTGATTTATCACTTGTTTTATTAATAGTAAGCGTTACACCTGCTCTCAAATCTTCTAATTAAAAAAATACCTGTTTCCTAGACAGATTGAAGTTAAATGGTTAGCATAATTCCTGTGTGTGTGTGGAGAGAAAAGATAGTAGCTCACTGGCATACTCCATTGGCATGCCTTATTTTCAGGAAAACAAAGAGAAGAGCAGCTACAGGAAGCAATTGATATCCCTGCACAGATTGGAGTTGATATGCAGATTTATAAACACAATGTTTCCATTCTGGGTAAGCTATACAGAATCACACCGGCAGGGGTTTGATACTATATTTCCTTCTGTTTTAGCTGTGTTGTCATTTCAGAAGCTGTGAAACTAAGAATCTCTAAAAGATGTGTTAAGAGATTCAAAACCCCAGCAGAGAACTATGTAACAATAAGCAATCATACAAAAAGTAAACAATAAAACATTCAACAATACAGGGAGGGTTTTACAAAATGGGTTTACAAATTTGGGGTAGTATCAGTTTAATATGACTTTTGTTACTCCTTATTGTTAACATAGTGCTGAAGGAACTTTTAAAGGTAGTGTACAAATTGGATTAGTCCAGATCTAGTTAGGGAATAGTTTTTTTTATTTTTTTTTTTTAATTTTTGAGACAGTTTTTGCTCTTGTCACCCAGGCTGGAGTGCAGTGGTGCGATCTCGGCTCACTGCAACCTCTGCCTCCCGGGTTCAAGAGATTATCCTGCCTCAGCCTCCCAAGTAGTTGGGATTACAGGCGCCTGCCACCATGGCCAGCTAATTTTTTATATTTTTAGTAGAGATGGGGTTTCACCATGTTGGCCATGTTGCTCTCGAACTCCTGACCTCTGGCGATCTGCCCACCTTGGCCTCCCAAAGTGTTAAGATTACAGGCGTGAGCCACCGCTCCTGGCCAGGAATAGTTTTTGTCTGTAATTAAGCTCTGTTTTACTTCTATATAGGGCATAACTCAGAGATGCCACAGGTTTGGTTCCAGACCACCATAATAAAGAAAATATCATAGTAAAACAAGTCACACATTTGTGTTTTGGTTTCTCAATGCATATAAAGTTTACACTATACCATACATACTCTATTAAGTTTACACTATACCATATATACTCTATTAAGTTTACACTATACCATATATACTCTATTAAGTTTACACTATACCATACATACTCTATTAAGTTTACACTATGCCGTATATACTCTAAAAGTTTACACTATACTATACATACTCTATTAAATGTGCAATATCATATGGCTTAAAAAACTTACATAACAATTTAAAAATACTTTGTTGTTAAAAATTGCTAACAATCATCTGAGACTTGAGTGAGTCATAATCTTTCTGCTGGTGGAGAGTCTTGTCTGGATGTGGATGGCTGCTGACTGGTTAGGTTGGTGGTTTCTGAAGGTTGAGGTGGCCGTGGCAATTTCTTAAAAATAAGGCAACAGTGAAGGTTGCCACATTGGTTGACACTTCCTTTCATGAACAATTTCTCTGTAGCATTCAGTGCTGTCTGATAGCATTTTACTCCCATGGAACTTCTTTCAAAATTGATGTCAATCCTCTCAAACCCCAGCACTGCTTAATCAACTAGGTTTATGTAATATTTTAAATCCTTTTTTTGTCATTCAACATTGTTCATAGCATCTTTCATCAGGAAAAGATTCCATCTCCAGAGACTGCTTTCTTTGCTCATCCATAAGAAGCAACTTCTTATGCGTTCAAGTTTTATTGTGAGATTACAGCAATTGTCACATCTTCAGACTCCACTTCTTCTTTTTTTTTTTTTTTTTGAGACGGAGTCTCGCTCTGTCGCCCAGGCTGGAGTGCAGTGGCACCATCTCGGCTCACTGCAAGCTCTGCCTCCTGGGTTCATGCCCTTCTCCTGCCTCAACCTCCACGCACCCACCACCACCCCCGGCTAATTTTTTTTTTTTTTTTAGTTTTTGTAGAGACGGGGTTTCACTGTGTTAAGCCAGGATGGTCTCGATCTCCTGACCTTGTGATCCACCCGCCTTGGTCTTCCAAAGTGCTGGGATTACAAGTGTCAGCCACCGCGCCCGGCCCAGACTCCACTTCTAACTCTAGTTCTCTTATTTCTTCTTTTTTTTTTGAGACGGAGTCTTGCTCTGTCCCCCAGGCTGGAGTGCAGTGGCGCGATCTCGGCTCACTGCAAGCTCCGCCTCCCGGGTTCACGCCATTCTCCTGCCTCAGCCTCCCGAGTAGCTGGGACTACAGGCGCCCACCAACACGCCCGGCTAATTTTTTGTATTTTTAGTAGAGATGGGGTTTCACCGTATTAGCCAGGATGGTCTCGATCTCCTGACCTCGTGATCCACCCGCCTCGGCCTCCCAAAGTGCTGGGATTACAGGCATGAGCCACTGCTCCTGGCCTTCTCTTGTTATTTCTACCACATCTGTGATTCTTTCCTCCCCTGAAGCCTAGAACCCCACAAAGTCATCCATTAAGGTTGGAATCAACTTCTTCCAAACTCCTGTTAATGTTGATACTTTGACTTCCTTCCGTTAATCATGATTCTTTTTTTTTTGAGACAGGGTCTCACTCTGTTGCCCAGGTTGGAATGCAGTTGTGTGATTATGGCTCACTGCAGCCAGCCTTGAAATCCCGGGCTCAATCGATCCTCCCGCCTCAGCATTCCGAGTAGCTGGGACTACAGGCACATGCCACCATACCCAGTTAGTTTTTTTTCTCCTGGAGACAGGGTTTTGCCATGTTGCTCAGGCTGGTCTTAGTCTCAACTCCTGGGCTCAAGTTATCCTCCACCTCAGCCTCCCAAAGTGCTGGGATTACAGGGGTGAGCCACTGTGCCTGGCCATGGATGTTCTTAATGGCATCTAGAATGGTGAACCCTTTCCAGAAGGTTTTCGCTGTACTTTGCCTAGATCCATCAGAGGAATCACTGTCTATGGCTTTACAAGATGTATTTCTTACATAATAAGATTTGAAAGTCAAAATGACTCCTTGATACATGGGCTACAGGATGAATGCTGTATTAGCAGGCATGGAAACAGTGTTCATCTCCCGTGCATCTCCATCAGAGCTCTTGGGTAACCAGGTCCATTGTCAATGAGTAGTAATATTTGAAAGGCATTTTTTTTCCCAAATAAAAGATCTCAACAGTGGGCTTAAAATATTCAGTAAACCTCCCAGCACTTTGGGAGGCTGAAGTGGGCAGATCACAAGGTCAGGAGATCGAGACCATCCTGGCTAACACAGCGAAACCCCATCTCTACTAAAAATACAAAAAATTAGCTGAGTGTGGTGGCGGGCGCCTGTGGTCACAGCTGCTCGGGAGGCTGAGGCAGGAGAATGGCATGAACCTGGGAGACGGAGCTTGCAGTGAGTCGAGATTGCGTGACTGCACTCCAGCCTGGGCAACAGAATGAGACTCTGTCTCAAAAAAATAAAAATAAAAATAAAAATAATAAAATAAAAAATTAAAATTAAAAAAATTAAAAAATAAAATAATTAAAAAATAAAAAATAAAATAACAAAAAATAAAAAATAAATAAATTAAAAATTAAAAATTCAGTAAACCATGTTGTAAACAGATGTGCTGTCATCCAGGCTTTGTTGTTTTATTTATGAAGCAGAAGTAGAGTAGATTTAGCATAATTCTTAAGGGCCCTAGGAATTTTGGAATGATAAATGAGCACTAGCTTCAACTTAATGTCACCAGCTGCATTAGTCCCTAACAGAGAGTCAACCTGTCCTTTAAGCTTTGGAACTAGGTATTGACTTCTCCTTTCTAGCTATGAATGTCCTACATGGCATCCTCTTCCAATATAGGGCTGTTTCATGTACACTGAAAATCTGCTGTTCAGTGTAGCCACCTTCATCAATGATCTTAGCTAGATCTTCTGGATAATTTGCTGCAGATTCTATATCAGCACTTGCTGCTTCACCTTATTCTTTGATGTTCTAGAGATGGCTTCTTTCCTTAAACGTCATGAACCAACCTCTGCTAGCTTCAAGCTTTTCTTCTGCAACTTCCTCATCTCTCTCAGCCTTCGTAGAGTTAAAGAGAGTTGGAGTCTTGCTCTGAATTAAGCTTTGACTTATGGAAATGTTGTGGTTGGTTTGATCTTCTATCCAGACCACTTAAACTTTCTACATAGTAGCCATAAAACTGTTTTGTGTTCTTATCATTTGTGTGTTCACTAGAGTGGCACTTTTTAATATTATTTTTGAATTACTTTTCCTTTGCATTCACAACTTGGTTAACTGTTTGGTACTAAAGGCCTAGCTTTTAACCCATCTTGGCTTTAGATATGCCTTCCTCACTATGCCTAATCATTTCTAGCTTTTGATTTCAAGTGAAAGATGTGCAACTCTTTCTTTTACTTGATCCCTTAGAAGCCATTGCAGGGTTTTTAATTGCCTAATTTTAATATTGTTGTGTCTCAGGAAATAGAGAGGCCCAAGGGAAGGAGAGACATAGCCAGATGGCTGGTTGGTGGAGCATTCAGAACACACAAAACCACACAACATTTGTGTATTAAATTTGCCATCTTATATGGATGCAATTTGTGCCACTCCCCAAAATTACAATAGTAACATCAAAGATCACTGATCACAGATCACCATAACAGATATTACAATAATGTAAAAGTTTGAAATATTGTAAGAATTACGAAAATGTAACACAAATATACAAACTGAGCACATGCTATTGGAAAAATGCCAATAGGCTTGCTCAAAGTGGGGTTGCCACAAACCTTCAATTTGTAAAAAGAAAATACAATATCTGCTGGGTGCGGTGGCTTGTACCTGTAGTTCCACCTACTCTGGAGGCTGAGGTATGAGGATTGCTTGAGCCCAGGAGTTTGAGGCTGCAGTGAGCTATGATCACACCACTGCACTCCAGCATGGACGACTGAGTGAGACCCTGTCTCTAAAAAAAAAATACAAAAACAATAACAACAAAACTCCCAATATCTGTAAAGCACAATAAAGTAAGGTATACCCGTATGTCCCAGAGGTTCTCGTATACACATTGCAGTGAATTTTCGGGGGATTAAGCCTACTTCTAAGCATCCCTCATTAAAATTAAAATACAGAAAATCTATACTTTATGTAGCTCTACTTTTTAGCAAATCTCTGAATTGGATCTTAGAATAGTCACAGGAAAATCAGAAGTGAGTAAACTTGGAGATTCTAGGCCTTCATTTCAGCCAGATAGGAAGAAGCCTATCAGATCTTTTCTCTTCTCCTGGTGGGAATCCATCCTTCCCATATAGCTTCACTACATGTCCCCAGGAGTGGCCAAACAGCCTCCCTGTCTTCAAGATCAGTCCCACTTTAGAAAGGAAGGGCTGCATTGATTTAGATATAACAATTCTAAAGGCTGTTGATCTCACTCTGATCTGGAACTCAGTTATGGCAATACATTCCTGGTTAGCTCCTGGGACCCAAGTTTCTGTTCTGCTAATAATCCCTCTTACCATGACTTGTAAAGAGGTAGGTTCCAGTTTCTCTGTGATCTTGAAGTAGAACACCAACATAAAGAAAGGCAGGAATAAAACACAGCAGCAGAAACAACACAGTAGTTCACCTGGGCTTTTCCTGGGCCATTATTCATGGCCATCTTTGTACCCAGTATGACTTCAAGCCCAGGGGATGAATCCTGTTTCAGGTCCTGATTTCCAGTTGGCTTCCTCATTTTGTAGTTCATCTAACCTGATAATCTAATGAAAAACAAAGCAAGTACCAGAATCTGGCTTTCTGTCTAGTGCTCATTCTATTAAATTACATTGCATGGCCATCTGAACAAAAACCCATATGGGACTTCACTTTATTCTTCACTTATCTGCTGTTTATTTTTATTTTTCTGACTGTGTTGAACTTGATGATGCTGCAAAATGAAGTTTTGTTTACTTACTTTAGAAAAGAAGTTGTGATAATTGGGTGGTTACTGACAGTCTGTTCACTAGAGGAGACACTTCAAGCAGGAATGATTTATTTGATGAGATTGATCTCAGTTTAGGAAACAGTACCCTGAACCTTCCGATCATGATCCTAAATTGGCCATTGCATTATCAGGATTCATCAAATTACAGTTTTTACAAAGGCATTAAACAGGGAGTGGCAGGGATGAGAGGAATCTTGCTTGGTGAGCCTTTACTCTTACTAAGAAAGGAAAATCTTTGTTAACTAGTACAATTCCTTTGGGTTTGTGTATGCAGAAAGTCCCAGCGAGTATTCTCGTAAGCTCATTGTCCTAACCAGAATCCTACGGCAACATGATTGGTCACATGACCTACTTTAATTCTAAAGGAGGCTAGAAAGCCGGTGTCCTGATTTTTGACTTTGTGGTGAGGGTCAAGCAAGAGAAAGGAGGGTAAGAAATGGTTGTCATGTCTGCCACAAACAATCTTCTCATTTCTTTGTTCATTCACCTTCCTAGCTCTTAATCATTAGTTCTTCATATTTTTTCCCTTATGCTGTTGGTTATGTTTTTTTCTGTGTACATTTAGTTCCTTAGTATTTCTCCATTACTGATGGGATAAAGTTCAAAATCCAGATGAAAGTATCTGAGATCCTTTATGCTTGGCCTCTGCCCTTATTTCCAGCCACCTCTGTTTCCATTCTCTTTTTTTTTTTTTTTTTTTTTTTTGAGACGGAGTCTCGCTCTGTCGCCCAGGCTGGAGTGCAGTGGCGCAATCTCGGCTCACTGCAAGCTCCGCCTCCCGGGTTCACGCCATTCTCCTGCCTCAGCCTCTCCGAGTAGCTGGGACTACAGGCGCCCGCCACCACGCCCGGCTAATTTTTTGTATTTTTAGTAGAGACGGGGTTTCACCGTGGTCTCGATCTCCTGACCTCGTGATCCGCCCGCCTCGGCCTCCCAAAGTGCTGGGATTACAAGCGTGAGCCACCGCGCCCAGCCTGTTTCCATTCTCTTAAAGACACTGGGATGCTACCATGAAGATAACTGGTTTTTTGGTTTGTTTGTTTTGTTTTGTTTTGTTTTTTTGGGAGATTCTTGCTCTGTCACCCAGGCTGGAGTGCAGTGGCATGATCTCAGCTCACTGCAACTTCCGCCTCCTGGGTTCAATCAATTCTCATGCCTCAGCCTCCCGAGTGAGTAGTTGTGACTACAGCACTGGCTACCATGCCTGGCTGATTTTCTCTGTTGTTTTTCAAAAGTGGCAGAGTGTATCAGGCCCATGTTGCCATGCAATATAGTTAGCATTTAGTGATTAATCAAGATAATCTCAATCAATATATTAATAATATATTGATAATATATCCCAAGGCCATCCCACCGTTAGCACTGATTATGCTTCATCATAATGGTTTTCTTGCATGGTCGTCTTTTCCTATATTTGAAGATTTCTTGTCTAGTTGGGCCGACAGACATGCGAACAGTGCCTGGCCCAGGGCAAGCATTCAATATGTGTGCAGTGGAGACTATGAGAGCCCCAAGGGAAAAAACCATCTTTTATTATTTTCTTGTTTTCCCAATAACAGCCCAACAGAGTTAATAACCCTAGTCAATTTGTTAAAAAAAAATTAATTTGATTCATTGATGAACCAAATGAGTGAAAAACATTTTTCAAACCTTATAACATCAGTGGAGATTTATACTGTTGTTAGCCTATCGCTTTGGTCATTATATAAGATCCTGGCTGCCCAATGTACCATATGGCCATAGCATCTCTTTTCCTATTCTCTTCTTTAAGTGTGTCTTTAAGTGTGTTTGTGTGACTTCCTTATCTTTATTTTTCTTTCTTTACTTCTAACTTCCCCCACCATTAGTAATGGTAATTTCATATTCCTCATGGCTTGTCTGCTCATGTCCGATTCACACTATCATCAGGTAGAAGACACTTCTTTGCCTCAGTGGAGTAGGAATAGTCTTTGTATCCAAAAGCTAGGATAATCTAAATATTCTAGCACAAAAACCATTTAATATTCACAGCACTGACCTCTGGCAAACAGATTTTGTGCGCAATGCCATGAAGCTTGATTAATCGAGGAATGAATCATTTTTTCCCCACAGAAAATAATCTGAAGACTATTTAGTTTTCTTATAGATTTTTCATTCTATTAAAAATGAAAATACTGAATTCACATTGCTTAATACATACTAATATAGATCTCAGAAAATTCTCTGGTTTGTTTTATACCTTCCCACAGGGTGTGAGTATCCCCAGGGTATCTATAGGAGTTGTCAGGGAGACAGACTATCATTAGAACAGTAGTGAGTCAGCCGGCTTGCTTCATAATAGGTAAAAGAATATCTCCAGTATAAGAGGACCACCTAAATAATGGAAGAAATAAAAGTAAAATGGTGTATCTTTAGATACATACTTATTTTTTATATGCATACATGTTTATGTCAGAGCTAGTGATGACTCTTAGAAGTACAAGCCCATGAAATGTGGATTTCTTGGGCAGGACCATATTGGACGGTAAAAACAACAACAACAACAACAACAGAAAATCTCTTCTGCCTGTTTGATTTACTTGGTGGCATTTGCAGAGGAAAATTGGGAAACCGGTGAAGTTTTACTATTCTTACTCTTTCAGTAAACACTTATTTGGAGGTGACTAGGAAAAACCACATCCTTTGGGAGTTAGTCAGATGTGGGATGGAAGCCATATATTGGTTGTGTGACTTTGGGGAAGCTGCTTAGTCATTTTAAACTTGGGTGTCTTCATCTGTAAAAGACAGGTAATGTTCCTTATGGCAAGGGTTGCATGGATAGGAGTACTCAGTGGTAAGTACTCAATAAATGGTGGCCATTACCATTACTATTATTACTACTGTGACTACCTCTCACATGCCTGGGGAACTGTGTGAGACTGGGCACAATCCTTGCTCACAAGGAGATTTCACTTTACTTGGGGTGGAGGACCGTAAACAACTAATTATATCATAGGACAGCATAATTTTAGGGGAATAAAAAGGGTATAAACAAAACATTATGGGATTAGAGAATGGGTAAATTGGGACTACATGGAGACAACAGAGAAAGCTTCATGAGGATGAGGAATCTGTGCTGAGCCTCAGAAATGAGCCAGGATCTTTACGGAGAAAGGGGAAAGGGACTAATTTTGTTAATACCCAAACTGCTCTTCTCTTTAGCTCATTTGCTCACAGTTGTTTCTACCTCATTCTTCCTCCTTTCTATACTTAGTAGCCTCCTCAGGTAAGAATAGGCTACTATTGTCTGTAGGGGAAGTATTCTCCGTTGTTACATTGTGTGTAACTGCTGTGCGGAAGGCATATGGAAGCAGCCTGTGTGGTCATAAGAAGTGTTGTGTAGTGGTCTGTGTGTAAAGGTCGGGGACCTACTGGATTTGAGTGGGTATCAGTCACCTTGGAAAGAGTGTCTCAGGCTGGACAGCCAAAACCCAGAGAGACAAATCCTGGTGGGCAGCAGGGTGTTTCTTTTGATCTGACCCATGAGCTTAGTCAGGTGTCAGAGAGGTGGTTCCTTTTGGAAGGTGTCAGCAGCTTCCCTACAGAGATAGATTGGTTATGGGGAGTTATTGGGGAACCTAAGCAACTTAACGGAGAGGCTGTGGGGGTCCTTTGGTGCCCTCAACTGAGCGAGCCCTTGATGTGAGCCAGGTGTGACCTTGCTCTGTGAGGTCATGCACACCTGGGCTTGGATTCCAGCTCTGTCATTTACAAATGATTGATCCTGGGCAAGTTCCTAAATCTCTGAGTCTTGTACCACTTACAAAACATGAATAATGAAACCTTCCCTATCTGATTGATGTGGGGACAAAATGAAATAGCTCCCAGACATGTAAAGCCCCTAGGTACAGAGTCGTAGCGTGTGACTTCCCTTTCTTTCTTTCCTTTTCTCGTTTTCTCTATTTCCCCTGGTCCTGTCAGCATTGTATTTTAATACAGAATAAAGACCTGGGTGTTCCAGTCAGTATCTGCTATGCTAAGAGGCACTAAGAAAAGAAGTTTTAGCCATACGTGACTCTCAGAATATTAATGGAAGAGCATGGTATTCCCGAGGGTTAGCATGGGGGCTGCCACGGTAACCACAGGGAGAGAACCCAAAGGGGTAAAACTGGTGAGGAGGCTGGGTGCGATGGCTCATGCCTGTAATCCTAGCACTTTGGGAGGCCAAAGCGGGTGGATCACTTGAGATCAGGAGTTCGAAACCAGCCTGGCCAACATGGTAAAACCCTGTCTCTACTAAAAATACAAAAAAATTAGCTGGGCGTGGTGACAGGAGACTGTAATCCCAGCTTCCTGGGAGGCTAAGGCAAGAGAATTGCTCAAACCTAGGAGGAGGAGGTTGCACTGAGCTGAGATTGCACCACTGCACTCCAGCCTGGGAGACGGAGCGAGACTCTGTCTCAAAAGACAAAACAAAAACAAAGCAAAACAAAACAAAACAAAAACTGGCAAGGAGTGGAAGAGGAAAGAGTTGATGTCCCAAGAAGCCAACCGTCCTCAGTAGTAGATTCTCCTTCCAGTGCTAAATTTTAATGGCTTTGAATTTTACTAAGAGAGGAGGTACCCCTTCTAAGGCTATCCATACCTTAATGTAAAATTAAGTAAATGTATAGCTTCTTCTAGAGCCGTTTTTGAAATGAAAAATTTTGCCACACGTGAAAGGAATTTTAAGAATTCTTAGGCAGTCAGGGAAGATTTTGTGGGGGAGGACAAGCCTGGAGGACAGGGAAATTTACTCAAGGTCACTGTACTCAGAAATTAAACCTTTACCTAAGTGGTTTTATCATAGTGGGGCAGAAGGCCAGAAATTCCAGTTTTTAACCTGTTCAGCCTCATTCGATGAGCACTGGTGAATTAATACACTACTGCATTTCTCTGGCTTGGCTAATTTGGGTGGTTTTTTTTGTTAGTTAGTTAGTTTTTTTTTTGTTTGTTTGTTTGTTTTGTGGCAGAGTCGCACTCTGTCGCCCCGGCTGGAGTGCAATGATATGATCTTTGCTCACTGCAACCTCTGCCTCCCGGGTTCAAGCGATTCTCCTGCCTCAGCCTCCCGAGTAACTGGGATTACAGGCGCCCACCACCACGCCTGGCTAATTTTTGTATTTTTAGTAGAGATGGGGTTTCACCATGTTGGCCAGGCTGGACTCGAGCTCCCGACCTCGGGTGAGCCTCCCACCTCGGCCTCCCAAAGTGCTGGGATTACAGGCATGAGGCACCGTTCCCAGCCGATTTGACTGTATTCTTATAGCAAGGCTAACTTTTATCTATTAGTATTAATTGTTCTTTAATTGTGTCTGCAAAGAAAAAGAGAAAAATAGAACTGAGGCAAAAAGGCTATATGGTACAAATATGTGAGGATAGAGTGGATTTGGTCCAAATGATCCAGAGCATCATCTCAATCCTCAGTCTTCTTTTCTTCTGAACATGTTTGAGTCTGATGGAGAAAAGCTATTTTCCTAATAAGAAACTAGAATTGAGATTAAGCTAATCCTACTTTTGAACTTGCAGTGTGAAAATCATGGTTCCTTGGGAAGAGTCTTTGTTAAAACTCAACTTCTATTTGAGACATGCATATTTCACAGTTCCAGGTGGAATACTATCCATGTTTATGTGGCCCTCTGACATGCAATATGCAAGTAAACTTTCTTAAGTAACTGGATAAAGGTGGCCTGCAAATGTTTGTGAGTGAAGCACTTCTAATTCTGTAAATTGTACTAATGGATATGTGAAAACCTAATGGGTTAGAGTTAGGAGGCCAACTGATTTGCAATTATACATGCATTACTCTCAATGTGAAAGTAATCAAGAGTGCTGAGTATACTTGGGTCTTAATGCTGTGATTCTCACCGATGACGCTGTGAACCAGATAAAAGCATGGTATTGACAGAGGCATGACAAGAGACTAAAACGTAGAAACATTGTTGCTTTTTAATATAAATAGTTCTGTTCACAGGCCATTGTCTTGACAAAGCATTACTCGAATCAACTTAATAATAATTTTAGTAGAATTCTAGTCATTCAGCATTAACATCAAGGATATTTGTCTCAAATGGAGTGTCTTGAGTTGAAATTAAGGTAAGTTTTAAAAACCAGAGACTTTTCTGAGTTAGCTATCATGGTTTTAAAAGTCCTTGTCTAAATGGTGGTCATTGCACATCATATTCCAGGTTGGCTGAACTAAATGTGGTACCCAAGGGCAGCATCACCTCTCTGTTCTGTACCATGCTAATCACGTTGAAACATGATGTGCTGAATGTTTTTAATGTTCTCTTTTGAGTGTTTTTGCCTTCCTTTCCATTTACACACGTGTAGAAATTGTCCAAATCTTTCCCATTCTGTTATTCATTATATTTTATTAAGTCTACTGGAAATAAATATATGCCATTGTTATCCCAACAACAAGAAAATCCTGTTCCACAGCTTGACAGTTGCTTCAATATCTAATGCAGAAGGAGATGGAGCTGAGCGAACGCTTAACCTCATGTTCTGAGCAGTGTGTATACGTGTATAATCTGATCCTTGTTTCACAACCAAACAAATAAAAATAAATCACATTTAAGAAAGAAAAAAATGACATATTATGGTCAGTGCTAGGAATATGGAACTTCATCTATTTCTGCTGATTGCATTGTTTAAGCTGTCTGTAAGAAACCTCTGCCCCCAGGAAATCCTCAAAGCATAGAGGAAATTGTACTAGAAAAATCCATTACATTGACCCCTGCTGGGGGGTTGACTCAAGTGGCAAAAAATGATGGTAAAATATTAAGTGTCTTAATATTATGCTCCATACAGTCACTGCCTGTTATTAGATAACAAGGCAAATTTTCAAGTACATCACTCTGAATTTCTAGAAGCCTGTTTAGGATGGACACAAGGTTGAAGACAAACCCAGTGTGTGCAATCAAGGAGGATGGAAACATAAGAAGGAAATGAATGAATGACCTGGACTGAGAGCTCTTTGTAGCCAGGAAAGAGAAGCATTATGAGAGTTGACTACATGCTAGCTACTATGTCAAACTCTTTGCATTCATTTCATAGAATCTTCACTTTAACCAGGGCGCCACGGCAAGGAGAGGCTAAACAACTTGCCTAAGGTCACGTAGCTGGCAGAAGCAGAGTTGCCCAATCTGCTGAGTCTGTTACTCTGACCAAACAGTCTACCCATAGTTTGGTGATGGCATTTATTTAACTGATTTTATGCAATACCTAAGAGTAACCACAACAGGCAGACAAATGTTTAGGTAATATTCTCTGATAGCAACAAAAAAGTCAATGAAGTTTTCTACTTATTATATCTGCTGAAATGTGGGCATTGAGTATCAAGGTTTACCTGCCAAAGATGTCAGTAAGCATGTAATAGGAAAACTTCCGCAGTTCAGCAAAGCAGCAAGTGAAAATGGTCAAATTAGTAAAAATGGTTCATTTCAGATGTATTATGCTAGAAAGTCAAAAGGGCCAGAGTATCCTTAATGGACTCCACCAGTCTGAATGATATTTCAGTAACATCTGCAGGTCACTATTGTATTTCAAATTTTATTTATTTTCAAGTAGTTCACGCTATAGCAGTCAAAATGCCCTTATTAATTCCAGGTTAGTTTACCACTCATTTGCATTATTTTTCCTTATTCTATTTGATTTTTCCTAATTAAGAATACTAATAGACAGTTTATAGGTAGCTTTTCATATTTACTCCATTGCATCGTTTAATATGATGTTATAGTTTCAGCCAGATCCTCCTCTATGTCTACCAGGTAAAACAAACAAATAAAATCAAAAGAGGAAAAATATGCCGGGCTATGTGATTATTTTCATTAGCAGTGAATCTGTCTGTTTCTGTGTGATTGAGATGCAATCCGTCCCTGCTGCACCTCTCATTTACTCCCAGGAAACAGTCCCAGTTGTCTAAAAAGTCAACACCTTCTGACAGGCACCATCTGGCCAGCCGTTCATTAACTCCCCGATGCCGCTTATGAATTTGCCTCTCTACGCGTGACCAGTGACACCGTTGAGAGCTGATGTGGCTTAAAGGAATATTGTTTCCCTGTTTGGATCACCCAGCACGAGTCCTATAGGCAACATCCTACCTGGGATATAAGTTTGTTGTACAATTAAATGTAATACTTGATAACATTTTGGAAATTTGAAGCTGAGGGCTGTAAAGAGCAAAAAAAAAAAAAAAATAGATCATAAATTTTAAAAGATTTTTTTGTTTGGTTTGAAGGTAGAAGACAATTCAGAAAATTCTTTTGTGGGAGTAAATTTTTTGAGGAGTGACTAACAATGAGGGAGTGATGAAATAGATTCATTTATTGTGTTGCATCTGAAAATCCCTTCTGCTTTCTTGCTGTATGACTTACGTTTATTTTTCAGTTTCTTTTGCTTTTAATCCTATACTCAGAGGTCACACAGTCTAGCAGAAGAGAGAATCTGAAGATAAGGCAAGAGTTTGAGGAAAAACTTCTGCTATTTTTCTTTATGTAACCCTAGTCTGCCACTTCTGAATATTTCTTAATTTTGGTTTTATCATTTGACAATGTAAAAAAGCCTCAAACCTGCTCTACCAGTTACACCTGATTTCTAAAAGGCACCATTTCTAGGCATATCAAATAAGATAATGAATGTGAAAAAAGCTTTGTAAAACATAGCTGCTGGCTCACTGGGTATCTGTTTTGGCTTATACAATATCACAGATGTAGACATCCCAAAATAAAAGATACTAAACTCGCTCTCAAGGAGCTTACAATCCAGCAGAGAGATGGACACAAAAGCACACAGACAAACAAATCATGTGATGCAACATTAGGATTCCTAAAATCGAGGTCTAAAGAGCAGAGATAATGCTGGAGGAGCCCTACAAAGGGGGCTGGGACATTTTGGGCAGAGGGAATGTGGAAAAAAGAGAGAGGTGAGAGACAGTATGGTACTTTTGAAACCCTGAAGTGGTCAAAACGGGATAAAAATGTTGGTAGAAGAAATGGCGAGACCTGACACATAAGAAGCATCTGGTTTGTGAACAGCTTTGTTTGCTGTGTAAAGCCGTTGAATTGTACCCTGTGGGCAATGGGAGGGTGTTGCAGAGTTTTGAACAGAATGAGATGATTGGAAATGCCTTGAAAGAAGGGAAGGTTGAAGGAATGATGAGAGGGGCCTAAGCCCAGATGTCAGAGGCACAGTAAGGAGTCATTAGCAGTAGTACCTGTGAGAGATGAGGAACTAGAATAGTGACAGGGAAGGTCAAGAGGAGAGGAAGCATCAGAGAAATTGAGTGTGGAATAGCAAGGCTTGTGGGCAGCAGAATTAAATTAATCCAAAGATCCTTTATCAGATAACTGTTCCATCTTCTCTCAAGCCTGAGTTTTTCAGGTCCATTTTTTTTTCTTCCTTCTAGTATTCTTAGAGGAGAAATTTTCTTACTTGTTCTGTAAAAGTTATTTGACCCATGTGTGCATCTTGGAAAGATTCTTTTGACATTCTCTGATGCCAAGAACTTTGCCAATAACATTTCTAGAGTAATTTCTTTTCCAAACTCTGAGCTCTATGACAGCAGGAATCAGACCTGTCCTGCCCCCTAGTATATTCCCAGCACAGTATCTGCAATATAATAGATCCTTAATAACTATTTGTTGAATGCCTTGATGATAAACTCTGCAGTACTTTGCAAACAAGATGCCCTGAGAAGTCAGAAGAATAGATACGTCTTTATAATAAAGTTTAAAAGTTGCCTCATTTTAAGCAGGCTTAATAATGGTAATATTAATAATAAAACATTTGTTGAATCCTTCGATAATTTTCACACACTGTGATAAATGTACTTTGTGTTCTTTATCTAATGTAACCCTTACAGCAACCCTTTGTGGGCACTGCTTTATTTCAATTTTGCAGACGGGGAAAATGAACCTTAGGGGTTACTCATGAAGTGGGTGGCAAAGCCATGGTTTTAATCCTGAGTTTCTTAGGGGCAAAACTCCAAATTTTAAACCACTATGCCTAATTTAATGACCTCTTAACCAATGTGAATTCTGTCAAAAAATGACAATTAAAATAGGTTTAATCCATTATCTTTTCCCTACTTGTCGATGTCTTTCATCCCGGGATTGTTCTGTGTTGTTTCTTAATACATATGCTCAGATTTTATAGGCACAGATGCTATCTTCCCTTCCCTTTTCTGATTTCTCCTCTCCTCCCACTCTAAATAATGACATACAGTCATGATGTAGACGTTAATGTGAACTGTGGTTAGATTATGGCTCTACATCCAGTGGAGTGCTGGTCTTACGCATTTCCTCACTCCAGTCTGTCTCTTGGGTGGAGTCTGAGGCTCCATATCCACTTCCTACCCCATCTCTCCAGCTCCACACCTGGAATGGTCCCTCCAGCATTCCTACAGCTTGATGACCAAATGTGTGAGTGTGAGTAGCATTTATGGGTAAATCAATTTGCAATAGGTACTAGTAGTGAGAGCAACAGGCATGAAAGAGAGGCTCATGGATGGTAGAGTTTGGATATTATTTATCTCCCCTACTGGGTCACCTAGTCCACTGCCTGGCACCCTGAGGCACTTCATAAACATCTGCCGATTGAATTAAGTATGTATGTATGTGAGCCATCTGACAAGAAAACTCACTGTCCCCTTTATTTTCTGTGCAATGGACTGAGCTCTATTTTTTAAATACATATTTTTAACACAGTATTGAGTATCAATACATTCAACACAGACTCAAAAGAATCTTTTCCTTTATCCTTTTGTGATTTTTCTCCTTTCTTGTGAATGTATTCATAGCTGGATATGATGACAAGAAAAACGATTACCTATAGTAGTGTGGATATGAATGTTTGCTTGCCTTTTTGGTCTCAGATGAAGAGCTGTACATATCATCACAAACTATCTTTTTCCTTAAGTATGTCTCTCTTTTAAAGGCTAATATTGCAATATATATTACTTTAATTGCAGATTTTGTAATATGCTCAGTGTTTTACAAATACTGTGGCTAGTCTTAAGGAAAAACTTTGTACAATAACTTGCATTCTGAATTCAAGAGTGTCTCTTATTTGTGATATCAATTCCCCTTGTGCCTTGGACTTTGCTTTTTTTTTTTCATTTCACCTCCAAAATTGCATTGAAAACATCTGCTAAGGACTTATTTAAACAGCTAGTTAATGCTTTATAAAGCTCAGAGGTGCGCCCATCTGTTCCAGGAGCATTCTCTTTTCTCAAGAGCGATATCATATTTTCTACCTGTCTGACAGCTGGTTTTGCCTCAAAACTCTTAATTTCACTTTATATCAGTAGCATGACACCTTACTTTTAAAGTTTATAACTGATTTTTCTTCATCTTGCTTCACTCTGAGCCAATCTAAAAGCAAGGGAGTTATTTCCTTCCTTTTTTCTTAGTCTTACGTAAATCTTCCAATTTTGTTTTTGTTTTTAGAGCCAGAATGCCTTTCCTTTGAATCTGCATAACCAAATAGAAGTCAGGATGTAGTTCTGATGGATTTCATCTCCAGCATTGTGGCCCTTGGGCCCCTCCGCATTCCACCCTGGTATACAGGACCCAATGGCAAGCCCCTTTAGCTCCTATCTGGTCCATGGGGATAGGTTACATACCCTTTGCTAGAGAGTGAAGATGAATCCCAATGTCATTTTGATCCGGCTTTCGTGGGCTGATTCAGCTTTCTCAGGCTGAGTCAGGAACCAGTCCTCTGTATCCTCCAACTGCCCATTTCTAGATCTTCCAATGGTCTAGTCTAGGCTCGAGGTGACAGCGGATGCTCTCTCTTCCACCCCACCCCTTTCTGAATGAGCAGACTCAAGGCATAGCAACTGTCGTCTGCAGAAGAATCTTTTTACTATTGCTTCTTGACTCTTCTATGTCCATTCTTTTGTATTTTCGAAGTAAGTGAGAGGCTTCAGGAGTTACAGGACAAACCCTTTTGTAACTCTGCATTTAAGGATCTGTTTCATATTTTTTATGATATCTGTTAATATATTGGCACCTTAGTCGAGAGCAAGATACGATGAGGCCTAATTTAACATCCTGTTACACTTTTCCTTATTGTGTAATACTGCTATAGCGACAGCAATTCAGATGTAGTAATTTGTGTTTTGCCCTTATTATAGTAAATCAGATGGCATCTTGCAGCTATTTACTCTTTACATAAAGATTAACTCACCCAGGGGTTATTTTTTTCTGATGTAAGAATCTTAATTTCCTTAACTTTTCCCACAGGTGTCACATGCCATTCTTCTGATTTTCATGAATATCCTCTAAAAGGCAGCTAAGCAGTCACTGTCTTCTTCCTTTTGCCTCATCAAGCACGGGGGCCACTGGAAGGAAGAGGCACCTCATACATTTTACACTGACTTAAATCTTAGAGAAGTTTATCTTGGGTTGAAACTAGGGATTTGAAAAGAGGCGCTGGTTGTGTCCCTTGTGTCTCAAAAACCAACCAAAGTTTTCCATTTGGTCCCCTACCAAAGAAAATACTGTCTGTTCCAGTGAGTCAAATACAAGACCATCTGTGCCAGTCCATTAAAAAAAATCATCCAATTGCTATTAATAGATGACCGTTTCCAAGGGCAAATCCAAAGGATAAAAAAAAAGGTGTGTAGTGATTTTGTATTGATGTAGGCATGCCTATTTTTGTTTATCACAAAGAAGAAAAGACTGCTCCCTGTACCATTCTGTATGTATGTATGTACACAATGGAAGCCATATTTCTCATACATCAGTGTGCCAAGAAAGCTAGTCAACAAGCAAGGGCTAAGAACAGAACTGGGTGGTCATCCCGACACTCTCCCTATACTTGGGAGATTCTTGTTGAGTGGATTGGGAATTGTATAGTTGTTCCTGCTTTTGCTGATCCATGCAATTTTAGGCAGGTGTTTCTCTGTGGTCCAGTTATTTCAGCTGTGAAATGAGTGGTAACAACAGGATTATTGGATAGTTTGTTAATGAAATGGAGTCATTGCTAAGCAAGATATATGCAGGAAATACCTGCAAGTAAGCTGAAAAGCTGGAAGTGAAGCAAGTCTGTTTTTTTCTTTAAGGGGTGGTTCATAAATGGCCATCTTCAGGGACTGTTGTCAAGAAGGGGCTGCAGGCCATCTGAAGCTCTAGGGCATCTGCAAAGTTTTTCTCTCCCTTTCACAAATTCCTTTGAAGAAGCTTTGTGGCAGTGCCAAGGGCATTTACTTTCCTGCAGAAGACAAGAGCACAATGAACTTTCTCATGTTTTCCAGTGAGAGTCAAATATTTCCATCCTCTTCCTTGCACTTGAAGTCATCATTTCTCGTGAAAGATTTTATAATACCAAAGGTGAGGCACAAAACCAATAATCACGGTGCATCAAGAATATGTATTACATGACTACTCCCCTAACTATGAGAATCATTAAGCCTTTTCCAATGAGATAATGTGGATAGTCTCCTGTCAGTGTAATGACTTTGCTGCATCTTCTTTATCTAGCCACATCCCCACTTTCAGAGTTTAGGGAAACCCACCTTCTATTCTCAGCTCCACTATCCAGAGTGATCACCTGGATAGGTGATCACGTCTAACACCTTTTTACATTCTGACATGGACCATACTCTCATCATCAAATACTTGGCACTCAATCCTGTGCTGGTTTGTGTTAAGTTGGCTAGTTTTCTTACCATTTTACATTGTATTGAATATGCACTGTACCTTTATGACACTTCTACAGAGATTTATTCTTCTGGTTAAACTGAAAGTCTGATAACTATGGTGATTTAGTCCTCTACTTGACTCTAAACCTTGGACCAGTCACACATACCATGGAAGTTCTTGAGTTGTTTCTTTAGCATCCCCTGACAGTCGTTATCATTTATGTTACAATGCAAAACATGATTGCTGAAAAGGAGGACCTGGGATGCACTAAGCATACCAGTGCTGAAGATGCATTTACTGGAACCCCATTTGAACATGGGTCATGAATGGACTGCAATATGGCACCTTGATAGCCATGGTTTGATGACTTGACATAACTGCAAACAGCAACATTAAAAAGGAAGCCTGGAGTACACTTTAAAATAACAAAATATAAAACTGTTGAATGCTCAAAATGAACAAAGACATTCTTGTGAAATATCCAATTAGAAACAGTGAAGATATGTCTAAAAACTAGTTCAGTGGGGCATGGTGGCTCATGCCTGTAATCTCAGCACTTTAGGAGGGTGAGGTGGGAGGATTGTATGAAGTCAAGAGTTGGAGATCAGCCTGGGCAACAGTGAGACCCAATCTCTACAAAAATAAAAATAAAAATAAATTAACTGAGCATGGTGGCATGCAGTTGCAGTCTCAGCTACTTGGGAGGCTAAAGGAAGAGGATCAGTTGAGCCCAGGAATTCAAGGTTTCAATAAGCTATGAGCACACCACTGCACTTCAGCCTGGGTGACAGAGTGAGACCCTGTCTTTAAAAAAATAAAAGATCCAAAAAAATTCCAGAATAAACCACTTCTACTTGTTCAAATTCAATCAAATTTATTTGTGCACAATGTGTAAATAAAAGCCAGTTATACATTACCACTTAATGCCACATATATATGCAAAGTCATTAGTATAATAAAAAAAATTGTGTGCTTATATAGCACCTATTATCCATTGTCCTCTGAGGATAAAAACTCTGTTTTGGCCTCTATCATTCTCAATTTGGCATTTGGTTCACTTAAATATCTTCATAAGAGATTTTTATAATATCAAAAACAAGGCAGAAAATGAATATTCATTATGCATCAAGATTGTGTTAGGCACTATGCTGTATAATTTCAATTTTCATGTTATCATCACGACAGTGGTCTAAGATTAGATATAATTACCTCCATTTACTTTCAGAAGAGAAAAGCAAAGCTCTGTGGGGTTAAGTAAATTGTCTATGGCTACCCTTGGGAAATAATGGAACCAGGGTGCAATACCAGGTGTGTAAACCCCAAGATCCATTAAATCCCATTACAGCAACAAAAACACGTTGAGGAAATCACAAGTTCTCATGATGCCATACTTAATAAAGACATTTTTTTTGGCCGGGTGCGGTGGCTCACATCTGTAATCCCAGCTCTTTGGAAGGCTAAGGCAAGCAGTAGATCACCTGAGGTCAGGAGTTTGAGGCCAGCCTGGCCAACACGGTGAAACCCCGTCTCTACCAAACATACAAAAGTTAACTGGACGTGGTGGCATGTGCCTGTAATCCCAGCTACTAGGGAGGCTGAGGCAGGAGAATCCCTCAAACCTGGGAGGCAGAGGTTGCAGTGAGCCAAGATCGAGCCACTGCACTCCACCGTGGGTGATAGAGCAAGACCCTATCTCAAAAAAAAAGGCTTAAAAAAAATTTTTTTTAATACTTTAAGTTCTAGGGTACATGTGCACAACGTGCAGGTTTGTTACATAGGTATACATGTGCCATGTTGATTTGCTGCACCCATTAACTAGTCATTCACATTAGGTATTTTTCTTAATGCTATCCCTCCCCACTCCCCCCACTCCACGACAGGCCCCGGTGTGTGATGTTCCCTGCCCTGTGTCCAAGTGTTCTCATTGGTCAATTCCCACCTATGCATGAGAACATGCGGTGTTTGGTTTTCTGTCCTTGTGATAGTTTGCTGAGAATGATGGTTTCCAGCTTCATCCATGTCCCTACAAAGGACATGAACTCATCTTTTTTTATGGCTGCATAGTATTCCATGGTGTATATGTGCCACATTTTCTTAATCCAGTCTATCACTGATGGACATTTGGGTTGGTTCCAAGTCTTTGCTATTGTGAATAGTGCCGCAATAAACATACGTGTGCATGTGTCTTTATAACAGCATGATTTATAATCCTTTGGGTATATACCCAGTAATGGGATGGCTGGGTCAAATGGTATTTCTAGTTTTGGATCCTTAAGGAATCACCACACTGTCTTCCACAATGGTTGAACTAGTTTACACTGCCACCAACAGTGTAAAAGCATTCCTGTTTGTCCACATCCTCTCCAGCATCTGTTGTTCTCTCACTTTTTAATGATCACCATTCTAACTGGTGTGAGATGGTATCTCATTGTGGTTTTGATTTGCATTTCTCTGATGACCAGTGATGATGAGCATTTTTTCATGTGTCTGTTGGCTGCATAAATGTCTTCTTTTGAGAGGTGTCTGTTCATATCCTTTGCCTACTTTTTGATGGGGTTGTTTTTTTCTTGTAAATTTGTTTAAATTCTTTGTAGATTCTGGATATTAGCCCTTTGTCAGATGAGTAGATTGCAAAAATTTTCTCCCATTCTGTAGGTTGCCTGTTCACTCTGATGGTAGTTTCTTTTGCTGTGCAGAAGCTCTTTAGTTTAATTAGATCCCATTTGTCGATTTTGGCTTTTGTTGCCATTGCTTTTGGTGTTTTAGACATGAAGTCCTTGCCCATGCCTATGTCCTGAATGGTATTGCCTAGGTTTTCTTCTAAGGTTTTTATGGTTTTAGGTCTAACATTTAAGTCTTTAATCCATCTTGAATTAATTTTTGTATAAGGTGTGAGGAAGGGATCCAGTTTCAGCTTTCTACATATGGCTAGCCAGTTTTCCCAGCACCATTTATTAAATAGGGAATCCTTTCCCCATTGCTTATTTTTCTCAGGTTTGTCAAAGATCAGATGGTTGTAGATGTGTGGTGTTATTTCTGAGTGCTCTGTTCTGTTCCATTGGTCTATCTCTCTGTTTTGGTACCAGTACCATGCTGTTTTGGTTACTGTAGACTTGTAGTATAGTTTGAAGTCAGGTAGCGTGATGCCTCCAGCTTTGTTCTTTTGGCTTAGGATTGTCTTGGCAATGCGGGCTCTTTTTTGGTTCCATATGAACTTTAAAGTAGTTTTTTCCAATTATGTGAAGAAAGTCATTGGTAGCTTGATGAGGATGGCATTGAATCTGTAAATTACCTTGGGCAGTATGGCCATTTTCATGATACTGATACTTCTTATCCATGAGCATGGAATGTTCTTTCGCTTGTTTGTGTCCTCTTTTATTTTGTTGAGCAGTTGTTTATAGTTCTCCTTGAAGAGGTCCTTCACATCCCTTGTAAGTTGGATTCCTAGGTATTTTATTCTCTTTGAAGCAATTGTGAATGGGAGTTCACTCATAATTTGGCTCTCTGTCTGTTATTCGTGTATAGGAATGCTTGTGATTTTTGTACATTGATTTTGTATCCTGAGACTTTGCTGAAGTTGCTTATCAGCTTAAGGAGATTTTGGGCTGAGACAATGGGGTTTTCTAGATATACAATCATGTCATCTGCAAACAGGGACAATTTGACTTCCCCTTTTCCTAATTGAATACCCTTTATTTCTTTCTCTTGCCTGATTGCCCTGGCCAGAACTTCCAACACTATGTTGAATAGGAGTGGTGAGAGAGGGCATTCCTGTCTTGAGCCAGTTTTCAAAGGGAATGCTTCCAGTTTTTGCCCATTCAGTATGATATTGACTGTGGGTTTGTCATAAATAGCTCTTATTATTTTGAGATATGTTCCATCAATACCTAATTTATTCAGCGTTTTTAGCATGAAAGGTTGTTGAATTTTGTCAGAGGCCTAAAAAAGGCATTTTTAATGTGCAACATGTTCTTTAATAGAAACAATAAACTTCAGTTAAAGAAATTAATGTGTCAATAACAGATTAATTTTTCATGCCCAGATTGACACTGGTCTGATATTTCATACCCTGCCTACCCACTTTTCTTTGCCCTGCCCAGGCTCCAGGGACCTACCTGACTTCCTATTCATGCTGATCCCACTGAGACCCTTATCAACCTTGACCTGTTCCCCATGTGCCTCTTGGATCTGCCTTATGTTCCAGGTATAGTTCCTTTTTTTTGAGATGGAGCCTCACACTGTCACCTGGGCTGGAGTGCGATGGTGCGATCTCGGCTCACATCAACCTCCGCCTCCCGGGTTCAAGCGATTATCCTGCCTTAGCCTCCCGAGTAGCTGGGATTACAAGTGCACACCACCATACCCGGCTAATTTTTTTGTATTTTTAATAGAAAAAGGGTTTCACTATGTTGGCCAGACTGGTCTCGAACTTCTGACCTCATGTGCCTGCCTCAGCCTCCCAAAGTGCTAGGATTACAGATGTGAGTCACCGTGCCCAGCCTCAAGGTATAGTTCTTTAACACAGAATAGATGCATTCTCTGTAGCCAGGCGTGGTGGCCAGCACCTGTAGTCTCAGCTATTCAGGAGGCTGAAACGTGAGAATCCCTTGAACCCAGGAGGTGGAGGTTGCAGTGAGCCGAGATCGCACCACTGCACTCCAACCTGGGGGACAGCGAGACTCCGTCTCAAATAAATAAAAATAAAAAATGAAAAAAAAGAGAGATTTATTCTCTGAAGAAACTGAACAGGAGAGGAGGTTACAGACTCAGAAACCAGGCGCCACTGTAGGTGAGGGTGAGGCAGTTGTGTTGAAAAGGGACTTGAATGAAAGTCTGCATAATGATGAATAGGAAACAAGGCACAGGGTGCAGTACTCAGATCGGCTCTGTGCTTGACTTAATGCTCTCTTCTGCCATCTTGAAATTCTGAATAATTTTATCTTTGAACTTGTGTTTTATAAGTGAAGTTTGATGGGATGATGAAGCATGAATGTGAGCAGAGGAAATATGCATAATATGTGTGTCCACTGTTCCTTGCTGCCATATTTAAATATAGTGTTTCTGATGTCCCATGAGCACAGAACTTCAGTGGACCCAAGGTGTATGGTAGGTTAGCAAGCCTCAAAGTGAGTGCAAAGCAAGATGTTGAGTCTCTGAGTGAGTATGCTACTGCTGACAGGCCTGAGAAGCCATACTGCCTGTTCCAATAATGACTTTCGAAGGCAGGAACAAGGCAATGCATTCTAAGAACGATGACCACCGAGGAACCCCATCATGTCTTTTCTACTCCTGTTACTTTGTTGTATTAGCCAAACTACCTACAATAAAAATGATGACATAGAAGGAATGGGACAGGTAGTAAAACTCAGTTTCTTTTCCGTCCTAATTTATTCTTCAGTAAGGAATGTAGAGTGTTAGTAGAATATGTGTCTATTAAGAAGCGAGATAGCTTGGCTTCCCAGCCTGGCCACCATGGCTCACTCCTGTAATCCCAGCATTTTGGGAGGCCAAGGTGGGTGGATCACATGAGGCTGGGAGTTCAAGACTAGCCTGGTCAACATGGCGAAACCCTGTCTACTAAAAATTACAAAAATTAGCCAGGCATGATGGCACACACCTGTGATCCCAGCTACTTGGGAGGCTGAGGCATGAGAATCGCTCGAACCCAGGAGGTGAAGGTTGCAGTGAGCCGAGATCGTGCCATTTCACTCCAGCCTGAGCCACAGAGTGAGATTCTGTCTTTTAAAAAAGGAAAAGAAAGTAAGATAAAAATGATTGAGTCTTTACTTATTTATTTTTTGTGCAGCATTTCCATTTTTCTGGTAAGAATGAAACTTATATTCAAGTACACACTATGAAATACAAATTGTGTAATTTCAGTCATCCTGTTTAAGCGTTAAATGTGCTTATATTTGCATTTAAAGCTGGCATTACACAACATAAAGATGAACACTGAAAAATTCATGCTAATTATTTAAATTTTTAATCTTTTAAAACTTAGAATAACTTTAAATAGCAAAAACAAAACACTATGACAATTCAAGAAAGACTGCAGAAGAAAAGAAAAAGTTTTATATTTTAGTAACATTGGTGCCATTTCCCCTGCTTTTGGAACAAGGGGTCCACATTTCCGTTTTGTACTGGGCCTTGCCATTTACGTAGCTGACCCTGGTAGGATGCCTTGCTTCTCTCTCCTGAGAAGGTCAGGGGCCAGGCTTACACCCCAATGAGAAAGAGTGGTGGATTCTATTCTGGAGACATTAAACAGTCCCAGAAAACAAAAACAAAAACAAAACAAAACAAAACTTCCATGAACTTAGGAGTTCACCAAGAAGCAGTAGACTTTCCCCATTCACTCTAGAGAGAATCCAGGGCATGTGCCCGCCCATATGCATGGGATTTCCCATTGGTTTTAGGCCATCACTCTATGGATGTCTTATAGTTCTCAGATGACGAATGACTTGCAAATATCAGAGAAAATCTTTCAAATGGAAAGAGAGCCACCAGATAAACATCAAATCCCTAAGGAAAAAAGGGGGCATGAAGAGATTATCTGATGTGATAGAGCATCTGGAAAAAGACACAGAAATTATTGTACAATCAAACATTTGGGAAAATATCAACGACTGGTATACAGAAAACTACCTGCAACTCTAAAAAGGTGAGACAAAAATTGATGGCACAAAAGATAATCAGAATGCACTACATGCCTTTATATAAACCTTATAATGTGGACACAATATGTTGGTTTAAATAAAGTGGTTATGTAACTGTATTTGGAGGATTGGGTGAAGGAAAGTAGAGAAGGGATAGAGAGGCTAAATCCTCATCTAACCTTTAGAGGAAGTCAATTATTAATGTCTAATATTGGTGAATCAAAGACTAGTAGTGTAAGCATGTTATTTTGGAACATGGAGATAAGTTCCAGGAGAAATAGATAAAGAAGTTAAAAGTGCCTAGGGAGCATGGTTGGAGGATGAGAGGAACTAACAGCAGAAGCAGGGGATAGTTGCTTTTCCTCCTAACTCTTTTACTTCTACTTGATTTTTCAACTCCATACATGTGTTGTACTGATAAACATTTATAGTAAAAGAAAATAAAAAGAAAAACTACTGATTATCTCACAGAATTTCCAGGAAGCCTGGATAACCATGCTTGGTAGTTGGGCAGGAGCAAATGAAGTGTCCTGATGAGGACAATACTGCTACCCTAGCTGGCACTGCCTTTACCACTGCAGTGGTCACTGGATGTTAATGGCGGCACACGTTTTCCACCATCTCTGTGTCTTTTCATCATGGACACCAGGTTAAATGTCTTGGGTGGTAGCATCTGATTGGCTGAGGTTAGGTCATATGTCCGTGAGCGAACCTTGGCCAGTTTGGCAGAGGTCACAGAAAAATGGTCTTTTAGGCTTCTAAAGGGGAGATGAGCTCTGCCTTCTGTAAAGATTCATATAGTAGAAGCTGCCTTGATTTTAGGAAGGGGATTCAGACACTGGGCAGCTGAAAATAACATCAAATGCACACTAGGGTCACTTTCTGGTGAAAGTGCAGATCACTTGCAAAAATTTGATTTTTTTCTCTTCTTTCAGGCACTTTTTGGGGGAATTTAAAGCTTTTGAGGACTGGAATATAGCAGAGGGTACATGATTCTCTCTCTCTCTCTCTCTCTCTCTCTTTCTCTTTCTCTCTCTATCACCTTTCTATCCAACAATCTATTTAACATTAAGTCCAAGGAGTGTAATTAATAAAACAATGATATGATACAGCAGATACTCTGGAAAAGTGTGTGTGTGTGTCCAATGTAGTGATTAGAAACACAACTTCCCAAGGAAGCCAGAAACTCTCTACAAAGCAAAAATTCACCAGCAAGCAAGCAAGCAGATCACAATACCCACAGGAGAAAAAGGTGTAATTCTCCCCTCCCAGAAAAATGCCCTGTTCTGTTTTCCCCTTCATTAAGACTCTGATGAGTGAACAGCACCTTTCTGAATAATTTCAGGAACTAATGTTCACTACAGAGAACTTCAGGTTGCATCAAGGAACATATATACACAGAAGTCAACTCAAGAAGATCTGTCATTTCTTCAACCAGCACACAGTTGGGGGTTTCATGAAAAAGGACAATTTTAACTTTTATATGCTTTTCATTGATTTGGTGTATTAAACATGATTTCCTATTAACTTTTATTCTGGTGATTTGGGGCTTTCAATTAGAAACTAGGCAAGCTGACAGACACATTTGTTGCATATTTTATGTATTCCCAAAAGGTTTGCCATTGTGAAGAGCCAGGTTTTGGGGAGCAAAGACGTAAATTTGCTAGCGTAGTCAGCTTTCCACAAAAACAACCTGAGGGACGTGCTTCGGGGGCTAGCCCTGACTGTTCGAGACAATGAATGTGTATTACATATTCCTATGTATTTACAGAATATATGTATATATGCAAATGCACACAGGCAATATTTTGAATTTGAGCAGGTAAAAAATTTTCATCTCTCTAGCTCTTACTGATTTTCTAAGCTGCTACATTTGTTTTGCTGTAGAATTTTCAATAAACACATCCGAGAATACTCTTCCACCTGGATTCAAAGTAATTTGCATTCCCTCTAGTGTGAAACCAATTCACTGCAGGTATAGGCCTAAGAAATTACAAATATCAGATATAATTTTTGTAATTGCATTTCTTGTCTGAAAGTGGTATTCACAGAAAATGTAACTTTAGGTGAGCATAGCAAGAGTGTGTGTTTGCCAGCAAAAGAAACTATCATCAGAGTGAACAGGCAACCTACAGAATAGGAGAAAATTTCTGCAATCTATCCATCTGACAAAGGGCTAATATCCAGAATCAACAAAGAACTTAAATTTACAAGAAGAAAACAACCCCATCAAAAAGTGGGCAAAGATACGAACTTTTCAAAAGAAAACATTTATGCGGCCAATAAACATATGAAAAAAAGCTCATCATCACTGGTCATTAGAGAAATGCAAATCAAAACCACAATGAGATACCATCTCATGCCAGTTAGAATGGCGATCATTGAAAAGTCAGGAAACCACAGATACTGGAGAGGAAGTGTAGAAATAGGAATGCCTTTACACTGTTGGTGGGAGTGTAAATTAGTTCAACCATTGTGGAAGACAGTGTGGTGATTCCTCAAGGATCTAGAACTAGAAATACCATTTGATCCAGTAATCCCATTACTGAGTATATACCCAAAGGATTATAAATCATTCTACTATAAAGACACATGCACACGTATGTTTATTGCAGCGCTATTCACCATAGCAAAGACTTGGAACCAACCGAAATGCCCATCAATGTTAGACTGGATAAAGAAATATGGCACATATACACCATGGAATACTATGCAGCCATAAAAAAGAATGAGTTCATGTCCTTTGCAGGGACATGGATGAAGCTGGAAACCATCATTCTCAGCAAACTAATCAGGAACAGAAAACCAAACGCCGCATGTTCTCACTCGTAAGTGGTAGTTGAACAATGAGAACATATGGGCACAGGGAGGGGAACAGCACACCCTGGGGCCTGTCAAGGGTTGGGGGCAAGGGGAGGGATAGCATTAGGAGAAATACCTAATGTAGATGATGAGTTGATGGGTGCAGCAAAACACGATGGCACATGTATCTATGTAACAAACCTGCACATTCTGCACATGTATCCCAGGACTTAAAGTATAATAATAATAAAAAAGTGTGTGTTTGCATGAGGAGCAACACCCTTGCAGTATTTGTAGATGGTGAACTCTGATCAGGTTAAAAAATCAGCCTAATCTCTACATTTAATGAAGTTGATGAAGAGAAAAAGTCATTAATTCAATTTTATGAAGAAATATTTTCATGCTGGTCAGAGAGGAAAAGAAGACATAAACAGGTGGCCATGATATTTGGGAAGAAGAAGGACTGATTTTAAACTGCAATTTGGAATGAAGAGCAGAATGTTGATACTAGCAGTGTCTGGCAGGCAGCTTAGTGGCATATTTAGCCTTTCTAGAATCAGGCTTCATACCAACCTGCTGAGGTTTATTTCCATAATTGAAATTCTGATGGAGATGTGGGAAGTAGTATGTACACGGTTATAACTCTAAGCTGGCCCCAGACAGTTCTTGACCATCCACTGTATTAGAGTCCTGTACTGTCTTCGGGTGGTTTGGGGCTGAAGTAGAGGTTCATGTATGGGAAGAAAGACAGGAAGATGCATTATTAATTTGAAAGAAGTAAGAGGTACTTCTTACCTATAAACAATTTAAATAGAAGCTTACGGGGAAGGAAAGCTCCTAATAAATCAAGTAATCCTATTGGCTCTACTGCTACTCGAATCTTAATCTGCTTACGTTATGTACTTTGGTCTAAATTCTATTCCATGGGTCTATACAGAAAAATCTAATCTTCCCTTCCCATGACGGACCTATACACTTTTTTTTTTTTTATTTTTTATTTTTATTATTTTTTTTTTTTTAGAGACAGGGTTTTTCTCTGTCCCTCAAGCTGGAGTGCAGCCCATACACTTTTGAAGGCAGACAACTATGGTGTGTTCTGCAATCATTTGTTTTGAAGAGTAGGCTGGGCACGGTGGTTGACACCTGTAATCCCAGCACTTTGGGAGACCAAGGCCAGTGGATCACCTGAGGTCAGGAGTTCGAGACCAGCCTGGCCAACGTGGCGAAACCCCATCTCTACTAAAAATACAAAAATTAGCTGGGCATGGTAGCGGGTGCCTGTAATCCCAGCTACTCAGGAGGTTGAGGCAGGAGAATCACTTGAACCCAGGAGGCGGAGGTTGCAGTGAGCCAAGATCGCACCATTGCACTCCAGCCTGGGCAACAAGAGTGAAACTGTGTCTTAAAAATTAAAAAAAAAAAAAAAAAGAGTAGATAGCCTCATTTCCTTCCTCATCATGAAATTTTCATGTTTCATCAGCCTGTTAGTCTTCTCTGAATGTATTCATTTATCAAATATTTATTATATATTAACTGTATCCCAGGCATGCCTAGAGCTACAGTACAGAAATAAGTAAGATATATTCCCTTCTATAAAATAATTTTGGAGCTAGTAAGTGAGAAAAATAAAAAAAGTATATACCCTGATGAAGTGCTATAATAGAGCTATGCCTAGAGTATTATGAGAGGGTCCCTTGTCTTTGTTGGGCAGAAATAAGCAAAAGTTTCAGGTAGGGTTTGACTGGCACAGAGCACAGAGCGCAGAGGATCTCCTTTACTGTAGAATTTAAAAAATCTCATCTGTAACTATACCTATGTGCCCCTTTTTATACCTGATGTTATTTATTTATGACTTTGATGACTTTTTTATATCATTCTTCTCAAAAACTGCCTATTTTATTGCTTTTTAATTAATATCCATTTTTATTCTTATAGTTTCCTTCTCCTTTTAAAAAATTACTCTTTTTTTTCTAGATTTTTGAGTTTATTAATCTTCATTCTTTTTGATCTCTAGTAGATTCTTTTGAGTCTATATATTTCCTCTGGGTACTGCTGTGGCCACACTCCAGAGGATTGGGTGTATGACGTTGCGTGGCTGCTTAATTATAAGGAATTTATAAAGTTAGGTTTGAGTAGCTCCAAGATTCTCCGAATGACTCTCCTTGGATCCTGTGATGCAATATGCCCTTCACCAGATCCCAATGTTCCTGCTAAGAGGACACATGGGGTAATCACCACTGCAGAGGGTTTTCCTTTCAGCATCCCCTTGACCTCAACAGCCATTTTCAAAGGAGCAGCACAATCCTCTTTAATTAGGGCCGGCAATGAGGGGAGCTGGCAAATGGGTATGTTTTTCTTAGCTATGTTGCCAACATGAGAAATTTCAGTTCTGGAGAAAGACCCCCTTGCCAGCACAACTAGTTAAGACAAGAATATGATTGCATCTAGATTTCATCAGAATACGATGAGGTGCATCATTAAGCCAGGCAGAGGGAGGCGGACTTGCGTAAATCTATTCTCCTACTCATTCAAAGCAGTAAATTTCAGAGTGTGCACAGGTGATCCCCATAAAGCTATGTTTCAGGCGGATGCCTGCTGGGCTGGCACTTAAGCAAATACCATAACCCATTTGTTACTCTGTCTCTGTTCCCTTTCCTTCTTAAAAGCACTTTTCTTTTATCAACCTTCCTTCAGGAGATAGTGGTTTCAGGCTCTCCTTATCTTCTCCACTGTGAAAATTTACCCTTAAGAAAAGATCTAGAGACTTCAACATATATAAATGACTGATACTTAATATAGTGCCTCGCCCAGGCCAACACTCATTTTAAAGGGAACACAAAGCCTGCATTGAAGGAAATCAGTGTGTATGTCTACAATTTTCATCAGTAGTAGTATGAAGGGCTATTTGGGGGCAGTAGGAGATGCGGACTCCAGTACTGATTGATGTGGGCTTGGCTAGTACCTGAAATGATTGACGAGGGCTGCATGTATGCAGAGCTGGAGTTCTCGACCCGGGGAAATTTGTCTCCAACTCCCAAAAAGCGAACATTTGGCAATGACTGGAGATATTTTGGAACAACTAGGGGTGGGGGGTGCTACTGGTATCTAGTGGGCAGAGACCAGGAATGCTGCTTAACATCCTGCAATGTACAGGACAGTCCCCCACAGCAAAGAATAGGCCGGCCCCAAATGCCAACAGTGCTGAGGCTGAGAGACCCTGGTGTAGAATGATAGATATTTGACAGGCAACACTGACCCTCATGTTGGAAAGACAGCAGGGAGAGCTTTTGTGGGCCAGCTGGAGACCACCTTCCCTGATTCGAGGCACTCCCACTGCCCAGGACATAGAGGGATTATCCCACGGTGTAGTACAGCCAGATCTTCTGACTTCTTTGGAGAATTCAAAAATCCAGATTTTTATGTGACATCTCTAGATGTTAAAACACCAGCAGTGAATCCAAATGAACAAAGTTGAGAGAGCCACACACACTTGGCCAAGGGCTGGACTTAGCTTGCTGGCAGCTGACAAGTTGTGACCAGATCGTCCTGGCCCATCAAGGTGACTGTGGGTTATAAATCCAGGGCTACAAGCTACCAGGGCAAGGTTCTGGCGGTCAGTCTTTCTGTCTGCAAAGACCAGGACTGTCCCACTGAGGCACAAGCCAAGGAGAGGTCTGTTTTAGCTGCGTGGAAAATAAAAAGTATAGATTGCTCTGAAAACTGTTCCAGCAGTATTTAACAGAGTTTACCAAAGCAATTTTAGCTTTTCCTCTTGTAAAAATTTCTTTCTTGGGCTCAATAGGCACATTTCAGATTCTGGAGTTTTCTCTTACTAATTCCAGTATCTACCAGACAGGGTTGGTTGTTGAACAGATCAAATAAGATAATATATGTGAAAGTTCATAGTGTAGAGTTGTCTGCTGTGAAAAGAAGTGTTAGTCGACTCTAAATACAAAGATAAAACTCTACTCTCTGAATGGGACCGTAGGCATTTTTGTGAACTGGATAGACTCAGTGGCCGGCTCCTGGGATAATGAGCTGCGTTCACTTGCTTGAATTTGGAGAGTAAACACATGTTCTTTGTGTCTGGGAGGTGTGCTTGGGATTTCCTTTGTCTCTCTCTGCTTTGGGGAAAAGCAAATTTGGCATGGCCTTTGAACGCTTGCCTCCCCCACACTTCTTTTTTTTCAGTATGGAAGCTTTGTAAATTTTCCTTGTTAAAAACAAGCACCATCTTCATACCTGCTGAAACCTAATTCTCATCCAGAGGGATGTGAGGAATAAAGGGGGCAGTGATACCAACAGCGGGCGTAGACAGCCCATCCATCCCACGCAGGTACCCTGGCGTGGCTACATCAACCCGGGAGGGAGGCCGTTTGTAAAGAACCCTTTTTATTGGGACTCTCACCTCCCTCAGCTCATCCTGAGCCATGAGAAGAGCGTTGTCAATGAGACAGGCCAATTTTACCCATCTTACACAATAGTGCATTACAGACTTTCCAAGAAGACACCATTCAGGGTGAATCACCAAATTCAGGATGAAAAGGTTTTGATTTGCAAAAGCGCTCAAGCATTTCTCTTTAGAGCTGGAGATGGCAGGGAAGGAACCGACGTGCATGCAGCTGCATCACCTTTGGGCCAGGTGTGCTGGCAAGCTCTCCACGCTAGAGCAGGGCAAAGGCACCTAGCATTCACAGGCGCCTTTGTCCCATCGTGGGTGCTGGGACTCGTGAATGCCCTATTTAAGGCAGAAAAGAATAAGAAGGTGCCAGTGATGGTGGGGTATTGAAGTGAGAGGAATCTAGTCAAAGCGTGAACTGCATGCAGGTTAACAGCAACTGAAATTAATGTTAAAATTTTTAGGTCCTTAAATAGATTCATCAACACAGGTAAGAGAGGATGAGAGAAAATACTAGATTGAGAGTTGTGTCATTTAGGATGATTTCAGCTACTAGTCACTGAATATCTATCTAAAGTGAATTAAACTCTTCTTACTCAGAGTTCGGGCTCAGAACTGGCAGTGTCACCTTCACCTGGGAGCTTGTCAGAACTGCAGAATCCCCAGACCCAGCCCAGGGCCTCCTATAATACATCAGAACCTGCATTTTAATCAGACACACAGGTTATTTGAAGTCACATTACAGTTTGAGAAACAACCATGAAAAAGGACTATTTTAAATCTCAGATAACAAGTAGACAAGTTAACTAATCAGAGTCAGTTAACTCAGCAACTCAATAATGTCAAGAAGGGCCTGGGTGTTTTCCAGTTTTCTGCTTTGCTGTGTTTGATGTCTTTACTTTCATATTCAGGTTTATGGTCCTGTGATCACAAGATGGCTGCAGAAGCTCTGAGCATCACCTCATATAGCTCAACAAAGGGGTAGGAAAAAGGAGCTTCCTCTCAAATATGCCTTTTTCACAGCAAACCAATCCTAAACCAGCCATTGGCAAGGGGATTAAAATAATGCTGACTTGGCCAACAAACGTTTAACCCCTGGGACCAGGTGGGGCTTGGCCTCCTTTGAAGCTCGTGGCAATTAAATATATGAACAAAATGGGCTTCTGTAACTTGAAAGAAATAGGAATGAGGAGGGAAGATAGCTGGTAGGAAAAGCAGCACTGTGTGCTGCAGGAATTTTTTTGAGGCTGGTTTCGTATATTTTGGGACATCAGGAATTTCCTCTAGAATATTTGTTAGAGAGTTAACAAAGAAATCAGCTTTTGATTTGATTCTATGATGACTAACCCAAGGGCTATTATCCTAGGACATACATAGATGGGTAGTTTGTGTTACAGGAAATTCTTTTTTTTTTTTTTTTTTTGTAGACGGAGTTTCACTCTTGTAGGCTGGAGTGCAGTGGCGTGATCTCGGCTGATTGCAACCTCCGCCTCCCGGGTTCAAGTGATTCTCTTGCCTCAGCCTCCTGAGTAGCTGGGATTACAGGCACCTGCCCCCACACCCAGCTAATTTTTGTCTTTTTAGTAGAGATGGGGTTTCACCATGTTGGCCAGGCTGGTCTCAAACTCCTGACCTCAGGTGATCCACCTGCCTTGGCCTCCCAAAGTGCTGGGGTTACAGGCTGGAGCCACTGCGCCCAGCCTGGAAATTCTTAATGATAGAATAATGCAGTTATACAATATTCGAATGAGAAGGCTAGAAGGGACTTTTTACACTACTTAGAATGGTGCCCTTATTCTATAGATGAGGGAAAAGTCCAGGTGATTTATGCACTGGTTAGCTGTGTTGGGATTGGAATATATTGCCCTTTCATATGCTACCATCTTGATGGGAGGTAGTTCAACCTTTTCAATTTGAAATCTGTATTTCGAAGACCTACATAATGTTACCTCTCTGGGAAACATGAATAATTATGTAGAGCAAATCACACAAAGGTCATTTTAAGGCCATCTAAGAGAAATAGGATTCTGTTAAACAGGTCATAGGATCCCAGATGCCCCTGAATCATGAGACCTAGAAAGCTAGAGAGTAAGGCTATGCTTGATGCAGTCTGTAGGCACTTGGCAAGTGTTTGTACAGTAATTACTGGACTGGATAAATAAGTATAAATACGTCTTTTTCAAAAGAGAATTCTCATGCGACTCACCTTCACTGTTGACATTCCTATATGGTGTATGTTGTTTTTAATTGAATTATTCTGAATAAGTGGGGTAGGACCAATGGATTCCAGAGTATGTATTTTCTCTTGCATACTCTTATTTCTAAGGGTCTGAAAGAAGAAAAACAAATACAATGTTAGACTGTATTAAAGAATGTACAATAGTCCCCCCACCCCTTATCCACAGGGGATATACTTCAAGACCCTCAGTGGATGCCTGAAACTGCAGATGGCACCGAACCCGATTGCCATCAATCGGAACATGTTTCTGTTCACGTCTTCCACCTACACATTTAATGCCTTTTCATCTTAATTAAGCACTTATGCACTGTGGCCATAACTTTTGCAGTTTGAGGTGCAACCACAGAACTAGTATAAAGCTCTTTTTCCTTCTTCACAATTTCATGGATAAACGATTTTCATCATAGACTTTAGCAACATCAGTATATATAGTTTTTCTTTCCTTATTAAGTTGAGAACTTTCATCTTTTCACTTAAAGGATGCGCTTTACTTTTCTTTGGCATAGCCAGATTGCTAGCATCACTACTCTCATGCTTTGGGGACGTTACTAAGTAAAATATGGGTTAGTTGAACACAAGCACTGTGAAATGGCGACAGCCGATCTGCTCATCGAGATGGTCTCTATGTGATTCATGGGCAAGGAGTGCGTACAGTGTGGATATGCTGGACAAAGAGATGATTCATGTCCCAGGCAGGATGGAGCGGGATGGTGTAAGATTTCATCACACTACTCAGAACGGTGTGCAATTTAAAACTTATGAATTGTTTATTTCTGGAATTTTCCATTTAATATTTCCAGATGACAGTTGGGCCAGGGTAACTGAAACTGCAGAAGGCAAAACCATGGATGGTGCAGGGGGCTGTGGGGGTGGTGGGGGACTGTGGGGGGAGTGGCAGGACTACTGTATCATGTTTAGGGTCAAGGGAGACAGTCTTCACGCTACCCTTTGGGCTGATTCTGACTACTTTGGAATTGTTTTTATCAGTTGCAGGCAATATAATTTAAGGAGGACATTGATTAAGTGTTCATTGGTGACAATGGACGATAAAAATATTAGAGCCAAATATCAGCCACTTAAAATTTTTTTCATTAAATCTTACAAAACCCTTGTGAGATAGACATCTCAAAGATAAAAAAAAAAAAAAGAAGCTCAGGTAAATTTATTAATCTAAGGACAGCTACTAAACAGTGGAGCTGGGATTTGAACTCAGGGCTGTCTGACACCTAAACACCATCAAAACAGCTAATGTAGTTAAGCATTAGTTAAATTCTAGGCATTGTTCTAAGTGCATTATTTCATTAACCCTAACAAAAAATCCTTTTTCTGAGGATTGGAAATACCTATTATTTCCTTTTACAGGTAATAAAGCTGACACTTAGAGAGATTGAGTAATCTACCCATGTCTCTCTGACCCAGGTCTGACCACCATACTATTGCCTGCAGATGAAGAGGAGCAACATATTGTATCCTGTGTTGCTCTAGAGAGTAGAATTAGGACTTAGAAGAGCATTCTAAGAATTGCTCTGTGCCACCAAATGGGTGGCAGACTTCTAGACAAGTCTTCTAGACTTGTCAGCATCAACTACAAGTGAGCTGGTGAGAGAAAACAAACATCACTATCCAGGGGCTTTTGCTGGACTTACTGAATGTAATAGAGATGGGATTGGATTGTCTCGAATGTCTGTTTCACGAATAGAGTTCTGTAAATAGTCTGTCTTTTCTGAGGCCATTGTATTTTCAGTATTAGGTCATTTAGTTGACTAAACTGTGTATTCTGTAAAGAGAGAAAGGGATAGGGAGAGAAAAGAGACTGTTACTTTTATCTTCATGTCCTTTGCTCTCCCACATGCATACCCCACCTCTAGCTCTTACACTCAAACATCTACACTTGCAGCTTACTGTAGATGCCACTGTCCTTTTCCACATTTGGATGAGTAGATTTCTCACTCCCAACCCTTATTTTGAAAATAAGGTGTTTCTACATCTTTCATTTTATTTTTAAAAATAAAAGTTGGACCACTGTTTAGATATATTAATCACTTTTCCCAAAACTCATGTTTGGTCATCTAAAAGCCTGTGTCTAGAAGTTGTGAGGAATAGTTGAAGCTTTCATCAATGTAAAGCTTGGGTAATACTCTACTGCCAAAAGTAGTTAATTAATTTCTGCAAAGTTAAGGTAGTAGAAATGGGAGCTCTGATCTGTTTTGAGAAATGCGTACAAAATTAATGTTTTCCCAGAGAAGCATTTTCCAATGTCTCCATCTAATTTGGTTCCATTCTGAAGAGAAGCACAATGATGCTTCAGCAACTTGAGATTTTACTAAGTGAACTAACTAATCCTGCCTTTGAAACAGTGGACTGGGGCTCAAAAGACAAGCTTCTTAGACTAATACTGGGCACTTTCTCTTTTCTCACTCTCTCTTTAGTCCCTTTTCTTTCTCCTTCTCTTATCTTTTCACTTTGGAAACTATTAAGTTTCAAAAATGCATCTGTAGCTGTTTATTTTACATGTGTCTGATTTTATGAGTTTATGGGCTCCTGAAAATTAAATTAATTTTAAATGAGCTTTAATTACTAATGCTTTGGGCCATTGCCTTTAACAAAGTCAACATAACAATCAGGGTTACCTTAGTTTGTCTCTTTGAAGAATGTAGTCATTCATTTGGGCTCTTATTTAACAGAGCAGCTTTCTAACTGGAAAAACAAATAAATAAAACCACTGCTATATTTGAATGTCTGAATTTATTTCTTTTCCAGAAATAGCCACCTTTGATTTAAGAAACAGGATTTTAAGTGTGCATTAAAGGATTCTTTTTGTTAATAATATCTTGTTATTTTTCAGAAGAGGAGAGGATCCTATTCATAATATTATGCTATGTAAATGCAGAGGCCGAGGTTGAATCATGACCTGAAGGTCTGAATTCTGTTCCTAGCTTGGTGCAGAGTGCTTTATATGTAACATTAGCAAAATCGGCTTACTTCTCAATACAGTGCCCCCTTGCAAATTAAGGGTAATCAACTCCTAGTTCAAAAGTGAAGGGATAATGAGATAATGTTCAAAATGGCTTTTAAGTTTCTACCTATAGAGGTTGAAGGTGAAAAAAAGAACATTGCAATGTCTGTGGATATCCCCCCTCCCAGGAGGGAAGGCTACTCATGTTGTTCCCCATGGAATGTTCTCTTCAATCAGGGGCCATCACTTGAGTGGTTTGATAATAATAAGCTTAGATTGACTGCAGATAAAAATGGGAAAGGTTGATTAAGTCATTTAGTCCCTTGACAATTTTGCAAACGAAGCGATTCTTATAAGCATCAGTTTTAAACTGTGCAATACAGGGACCCGACAAATAATCAACGTCCTTGATTCCACATATTGCAGGATTTCAGCTATTTCTCCCCAAAATTAATATCAAATTTCCATTATCTAAATATACCCTATTATTATCCCTGATTCCCAAGTGGTTTCTACCTCTTTTATCTCTCTCAGTTGAAAATGTGCTAAAATACCCAAGTAATGAAAACACCCATGGTTGCCAGTAGGTTAATTCTTTAATCAGTTAAACTGATGGTATAGTATCACAGAAATACAATTCTTTCTAAGCAGAATATTACATCTACACTCCCGTCGTCACTTCATGTCCAGGCATATTAGACTAGAAGATAATTAGAATAGAAGACATATTAGTATAGAAAAGAAACACAGTGATTTAAAATAAAAAAACTTCAACTATAAACATTCTAAGACAAGTTCAGAAAGAAAAAAGTAATTCTTCTAGATTCTCTGTCAAATTTACTTCACACTTATATTTAAAGCGGCTCCCAGGCCTGGCACGGTGGCTCAAGCCTGTAATCCCAGCACTTTGGGAGGCTGAGGCGGGCGGATCACGAGGTCAGGAGATCGAGACCATCCTGGCTAACAGGGTGAAACCCCGTCTCTACTAAAAATACAAAAAATCAGCCGGGCGTGGTGGCGGGCGCCTGTAGTCCCAGCTACTCGGGAGGCTGAGGCAGGAGAATGGCGTGAACCCGGGAGGCGGAGCTTGCAGTGAGCCGAGATAGCGCCACTGCACTCCAGCCTGGGGGACAGAGCAAGACTCCGTCTCAAAAAGAAAAAAAAAAGCGGCTCCCAATAATAATGTTTCAGTCACACAGTATATCTAAATGTGCAAAGCCAAGTAATGTACAAGTCATTATTTATTAATAAGAGTAACATATTGCATGTGTCTAATACCTTACAGTTTCCAAAATGCTTAAACTTACTCTTTTTATAATATCTGCTTATTTTTTCTCAAAAGATTTTTAAAATAAGTTATCTGTGTAATTGCCTCACCTATAGTGGAAGTCATCTCTTATTTATTCATTACTTGTTGGGTTCATGACTATTTCAAAATTTTAAAAGTAGGCGATGTCTAAGAATACCTCAGAAGCCGATTCCATGTTATGTATAAATACTGTCATAAGCAGACACACGTATACATGCACACACACTTACATACACTCAGCTTCTTCTTTGTCGTGGCTGGTATTCCTAGAAAGAAATTACTTTTCTTTCCAATCCCCCTTGATAACTCACATTCTATGTGATTTCTTTCAGCAGTTACTCACCATTGAGGACTTTTCTATAAAGGCAAAGAACCTGGATAGAAGAAAATTGAGTCATAGGAAGGAAAAAAATACTGTGAAGAAGAAAATTTAGTTGGGTACAAGAGGGAAAAGCTAATGGCATCTTTTTTTTTTTTTTTCTTGAGATGCAGTCTTGCTTTGTCACCAGACTGGAGTGCTGTGGTGTGATCTCAGCTCACTGCAACCTCCGCTTCCTGGGTTCAAGCGATTCTCCTGACTCAGCCTCCAGAGTATCTGGGATTACAGGTGCCTGCCACCACAACTGGCTAATTTTTGTATTTTTATAGTAGAGGTGGGGTTTCACTATGTTGGCCAGGCTGGTCTGGAACTCCTGACCTCAGGTGATCCACCCGCCTCGGCCTCCCTAAGTGCTGGGGGATTACAGGCTTGAGCCACTGTGCCCGGCCCATCTTTTTAAAGTTATATGGCCACTTCCAAAAACTGTGCTTTCCTCTGTTATATATAATTTAAGTTCCATGTGGATTCTTAACACTTTAAAATAAAACTGTATTTTCTTGTTCTGAATAATGTTATATAGCGATCACCATTTTAAAAAATAAACAATGCCTGATAATTGGTTTTGTGAAGTAAGCAGGAGCAGTGAAATTGACCATAGGGGAACCTCAGAAAGGATGCAACGGTTGGCGGGGGGTGGGGGGGGCACTTTACACAGTGAAATAAAGGTGTTTGGGACACAGACATGAGCACCATTTAGACAGTATGCTTGTGATATTAAATCACAGAACTTTATTGATGAAGGGGCATCAAGTTCATCTTTAATTTTTTGCCCACACATCTTAGATAATTGTATACACATAAGGGGTGTCCGGTAAAGATTTCTTCACCAGCATATTTTATCATTGTTGCACCCCTCACTCCTCATCCCAGCCACACTGGACTTTCACCACTTCCCTAAACGTTCAAGGCTTTTTCCTGCATCAATGCCTTTGCAAATGTTGAAACCGTCACCAGCAACAGCACTGACCTAGACGTGGTAGGTCTGCCACAAGGATGAATAATACAGCTGGTTCTGCAGATGTGAGGTGTGACGTACTGAATTTTGTGCTATTGGGGCCACGGAAGTGGGACACTAAAACATGCTGTCAAAGAGAGCACAGAGCAATGGGATGGCATAGCATCAAGGGGGGAATCTTGGAAGTAGCCAGGCAGTAAGAGGAAGAAGAGGAGGCATCAAAGGAGACAGAGAAGTGGTCACGGAAATAGGAGTATCAGGTTGGAGCAGCATCTTGGGAGACAAAAAGTTGTAAGAAAGCATATACTACCAGTACTGGAAAGATACTGTGCTAACTCAGCACAGTGCCTGCTACTAGAAAGCACTTCATAGGCCCCGTTTCCCTTCATTTATTCACTTATCCTTTTATTCATTCAACGAATATGCCTGTGTAGCTACTGAGTACTAGGTACTAATAAGATGGAAGTGAACAAGACAGAAATTGTTCCTATTCTATCATAATGCTTACAATCTGGAGGAAAGGGAGTGGGGCGAGAAGAGACAATGAAAAAATTAAAATTAACGTAAATAATATTGGGTGGCAAAAAATGCTATAAAGAGAAACAAGAGGATGGAAAGATCAGATGGTGTTACATTGGGTAGGGTAGCCAGGAGAAACCTCTCTGATAGGGGGATTTATTTATTTATTTACTTACTTATGTATTTATGGTTTTGTTATTTTTTTAAATGTATTTCCCTAAGTTATTGGGGTACAGGTGCAATTTGGTTAGAGTTCTTCAGTGGTGATTTGTGAGATTTTGATGCACCCATCACCTGAGCAGTACACATCGCACCCACCATATGTGTAGTCTTTTATCTCTCCCCCCTCCCACTTTCCCCCCAAGTCCCCAAAGTCCATTGTATCATTCGTATGCCTCTGTGTCCTCATAGCTTAGCCCTCACATATCGGTGAGAACATACGATGTTTGGTTTTCCATTCCTGGGTTACCTCACTTAGAATAATAGTCTCCAGTCTCATCCAGGTCACTCACTGCAAATGCTGTTAATTCAATCCTTTTTATGGCTGTGTAGTATTCCATTGTACATGTACACCACAGTTTCTTTATCCACTCATTGATTGATGGGCATTTGGGTTGGTTCCAGGATTTTGCAACTGTGACTTGTGCTGCTATAAACATACATGTGCAAGTGTCTTCCTCAAATAATGACTTATTTCCCTCTGGGTAGATACCCAGTAATGGGATTGCTGGATCAAATGGTAGTTCTATTTTTAGTTCTTTAAGGAACCTCCACACTGTTTTCCATAGTGGCTGTACTAGTTTACATTCCCATCAGCAGTGTAGAAGTATTCCTGATAGGGGGATTTAAATGGAGAACAGAATGAAGTGACGCATGTGATGTTAGGAGTTGTGATGATGGACTGATGATGATGATGATTATGACGACAAGGATGAAGACTTGAAGAGGATTGTGTCAATGTGCAAAGAGAAAGAGACAAGACTATTATAAGAAGGAGAAAAAGACCAACAGTTTGAATGCAATAGAGATGTCAAAATAAGATAAGGATGGGAAAAATGTTTATTGGATTGTTTGATTTGACAATTAAGGAGGTTGGTGACCCTAAAGAGAGCAGTTGCAGTGATTTGCTTGGAAGGAAAATCAGCTGCAGAAGATTAGGGCATAATAGAATGTGGATGCAGGGGAGATGTCTTAGAAAAGTTTAGCAATGGGCTGGGTGCAGGGGCTCACGCCTGTAATCCCAGCACTTTGGGAGGCTGAGGTGGATGGATCATTTGAGCTCAGGAGTTTGAGACCAGCCTGAGCAAAAATGCAAAACTCCATCTCTATTAAAAAAAAAAAAAAAAGCAAAAAAAGGCTGGGTGTGGTGGCTCAAGCCTGTAATCCCAGCACTGTGGGAGGCTGAGGCGGGCAGATCACGAGGTCAGGAGATCAAGACCATCCTGGCTAACACGGTGAAACCCCATCTCTACTAAAAATACAAAAAATTAACCTGGCGTGGTGGCAGGCACCTGTAGTCCCAGCTACTCGGGAGGCTGAGGCAGGAGAATGGCGTGAACCTGGGAGGCGGAGTTTGCACTGAGCCGAGATCAATGCAAACTGCACTCGAGCCTGGGCGACAGAGCAAGACTTCGTCTCCAAAAAAAATAAAAATTAAAAAAAAAAATAAAAGGAGAAAAGTTTAGCAATGAAATAAAGGATGTGTAGGGAGTAGCTAGATGCAAAAATTATATAAAACTAGTTTTTAAAAACATTTGTTTTCCCCTCTAGACGAGGGCTTCTCCACTTTGAAACAATTGATATTTTGAGCCGGATGATTCTTTGTTGTGGGGGCAGGCAATGGGGCTACCCTGTGCATTGTAGGAAATTCTGCAACAGCTCTGACCTCTATCCACCAGATGCCAGTATCACCCCTCCACCCAACTTGACAACCAAAATGATTCCAGACATTGCTAAATGTCCCCTATAGGTAAAATTGTCCCCAGTTTAGAACAACTGCTCTAGACTGAGGATATCTATGTATGTTTGAAACGATGAAGAAAGAGCCCATGGAGAAGAGAAAAAAGATATTGAAAAGGGAAAATCTTAAATGTGAAGATCTACAGTCAGTAAGTTCAACATGTTTCCCTGCAAGTGACAAAAAGCAGAATTATAGGGACTGTTAATAAATGCTTTGTTTTATGAGTTAAGGAACAAATGTTGTCATTCTAAATTAAGAAGGGGCATTCAAGCTGAAAATTAAAAGAAAAAAATATATTTGTTGTAACAATTTGGAAACCAGCATGCAAACTCTCAAGGAAATGCAGTATTATTAAGAAATGGAAACCATTAGCTATTTTTTATATATTCATAGAATTAAGACAAATAAGCAAATAGTCCAAATTGGAGAGCGGATCATGTGATCCACAAGTTGTCCCTTATTCTGGGAAGTCCTTAATTTGGGATTGAAGACAGATGTTTCTAATGTGACTCATGTATTTTTACCACTTTCTCATGGGCATGGACTGAGATTCTTCCTCTGTCTCCTGGTGATGTCAGCATCATGTTTACATAGAATGGGCCTGCCTAAGTCAAAGCTAGCCCTAAGTCACATGTCACATGGTAAAAATACATAAGCAGGCTTCTCTTTAGATGGATGATATTGTGACCTCTAGGAGAATAAACTTATTTTCTGGGTTGAGTATATAAAGTTTAGAAATTGGGGAATGTTCTAGAATAACAGCATTTCAAAGTTGGGAGGAATCATTGTGATTACTTCACAATCATAAGTTCTCAGGTTGTCAAGTATGGTGCATTAAAAATAAAAAATTATGTCTCCTGTAAGAGAACGAATGTGAACATGCTACTTGGCAATTAAGTTCTTTTCTTCCTAAATTAAAATCAAATGTTAATCTGCATCTGAAAAGGCAAGTGGCACTTATTGTGAACCTACTATATATGGGAAATTATTGGAGTTATTTTATACATATAATGTTTTTGAAGCTTAATGACAACTCGGTGAGCCAAGTATTATTCCCATGCAAGGGAGGAAAAGTAGCAATCACACAGGCATACTGCAAAACCCGGCGATATAGAAACAGCTGTTTTATGTCCACAGTTTATCTTTGGACATTCTCTCCCCAGTGATTTTTACTAGTCTCTGATGAGATCTCAGCTTCTTTTTAAGAGTGAACACATGAACTGAACTGCTTTGGGACTGATAATCAGGTGGTTTATTTTGTTCAGCCAGTCCCTATCCAGTACAGTTAATTCTACAGATCTGACTTCTTCCGCTCACTTTGTGCCTGTCAGAGCACCCTTCTACATCTCCTGGCACACCTTTCCAGCAACACACTCTGGCAATGATCCATTGAGAGTCAAACGAAGTGTCACAAAGAAGCAATTTTCTTTGAGATTTGAAATAAGGACTTGAGTTTGCCCATTGGCCTTCCTGTAGATAGTCATGATATTTTAATCTGGTACAGTTTTTATAAGCAAGTTCATTGGGTGAAAGATTTGTTGGAATTTGTTAAATCCAAAAGAATAAAAAACCTTTAGGCCATCATTAATTTCTTATAAGTGACCGATTTCCATTACAAGGACCCTTTCATTGGATGAGTAGTTCTGGTCTAATGTATATATTTTCTTAACTTTCATAGGAAGCATGACTATGTGCTATAGCTATATATTTACATTTTCATCTATATCTGCTGCTCCAAATATTTTCTTGGTTTTCTTCCTTGCTTGCTTTTCACTTGGCTCTTAGGAGCCCAAACAACCCACAATAACTTGCTGACTATATTTAACCCAGAAAAAAAGAATGTCTGGGATAAGCTTCACTTCTCATAAAAAAGTAAAAAGTGACATACCAAATTGATTTTAAAAATATACGTATCTGTGGATGTAAGCATCAGGACATTCAGTGTAAAAGCATCCCATGAGTCTCTAATCCAACATCTCACTCAATCCCCAGTGGGCTTGCAGATGAAGTAATTTCCAAGGAATAGTTGGGTGGGCAAGTGGAGAAAGATAGAAGAATGGCCGCCGTGGCTATGAGGTGGTCAGTGAGAGAGACAAATCCCTTCCCCCACTCCCATGGCCGGGTGTGCCACTCTTCCTCTATACAAAGACAATTTGCTTTTCATGTAGTAATGAAGAACAATGTTTAACAGACAAAGGAGCTTCTAGTTTATTATTGTGCTGTCTTTGACTAGAGCTAGATGCTGGGAAAAATGGTAATTCACAGTGTGAATGCTTCTTTTCCAGCCGTACGGGTTATGGCTGAGCATGTACATTGTATATTGCAGATGGTACAATAGTGAACACTGTGAGAACGAGGAAAGAATGAATTACGACCTTTTTTTCTTGCTAGCCAAGAAACCAGGAATTTCTTCACAGTGATTTTTATTTATATCTGTGTGTGTGTGTGTGTGTGTGTGTGTGTGTCTGTGTCTGTGTGTGCGCGCGCAGTCATTCATGGGTTATTCCTTAGCAATATGCGCTGCTGGATTCTGATAAATGATTTTAGGTTTTAGAATTTTTAAATTAATGTATAAAATCTACCATGATGCTCTTAGAACACCTGTGTTCTCCTGCTTTTTTCCCTCTAGTTGACTGATACAAGGCACAGGTGGTGCCTAATTAACTTATTTCATGCAAATAAAAACATACTGCATGATTTCTTCTCCTTAACTATATAACCACTGACACACGATGGTGCTGATTAAAGCAACAAACTTTGGGAGGGGAGAATTTAGCATCTTTAGTCAGTTCTCCTATGCTGAAGGGATTTATGATCCATGTAAATCTGATTTAAATGGAAAAGTGATGGGAATGTGTATTTCCTATGCAAGAAAATGATTTTCCTCTATTTAGTCTTTTCTCTATGTCATAGGACACTCAGTGATACAGAATTGAAAAAGAGAAAGACCAGATTTCCCATGGAGATGGAGAAATTGGAAGCTCAGATGAGGAACCATCTCATATAAGCAAGCTTATGTGTTTTGATTTCATGTTCAGATATTCTTATCAATGATTTCCAGAAAGTGACATTGATTTGCTTTGGAAACAATGATAGAAAAACAGCGAATGTGTACCGGAATGTTTTTAGAGTTCTAAAATCATACTGGAAAATGTCCGAGCATTCCAACACAGCTATAAACAGTACCATGCTGTATTTATGGGGGGTGGCAAGTCTGTTTTTAAAAGTCTTTGCGATATTATTTCTATGTTTTTAATTTATTGAATTAAAGCCAGATTTATTCAATTAAGATAATACACTTCAAGGTTAACTGCCATTTGCTGTTCATTTAGGCAAGCTATTGTACAGTTATGTAAATTTCATGAACAGAGACACTACTTGAGCGTCTTAATTACAAGCAAAAAGTGTCATTTAAATATGAATTAAGTGAATAGTTGCCTGTATTTCCTGTTTCTGTATTTTCTGTCTTCTACCCAATGATCCATACTGTGTTATAAGATTTTTCTTTTTCCTGTGAAAGAAAAACACCTCCACTATGAAATATTAAAAAAAAGAAGTAGGGAAACGTGTAAAAACGCCATTGTTATTGCATTGATTAGTACTCAGAGCCATTTCTGAATAATAGGGTACCCGGTTTTTTCAGTTGGCCACTGATAGTCATTCTCATATTGTTACTGAGATCTAAAAATTATTTCAGCTTATGCTGGGGGAAATAATTTGCTACATGTGTCATTTGCTCCAATTCATTATATATGTGAGTTCATTTTTTTAAAAAATCCTCTTTTAAAAGTACTAATTTATAACACATCCAAACATTTAGTCTTCCTTACTCCAATGCCGGGCTGTGCATATTTTTATCATTCTTTTATCTTTGTCAAAAGCAACATTTATTTTCAATTTAGAACTGTCACACCCATATTTGTCTTTAGCAAATGTGACCCATGACCTGATACTTTGCTGATTTCTGTGAAACAATTCCCATGCATCTTGGACTTACTGACCAACATTGTTTTTGTTTGTTTCTGTGTTTTGGATGATTCTTGTGTATATATAAAAATGACCTAGAGACAAATCTGGCATTAATCATGAAGAAAGGCAAGGATTCACAATTAGTTAATGAAAACCACACCTCTGTTCTGTGGAGTCAGTTCCCAGCTCCTGTCTCCAGCCTGGGACGTAGATGCAGCCTGGGAAGATATTCCCAGCACCCCCCAAGGTAGATCCTGCGTGCTCCCCCAGGAGTGAGAAGTTCACTATTCACTCAGTGCTTGCATCATCTTTTCCAACATGTTCCCACTGATACATTAAAGGAATTAATTGCTCATAATGATCTCACCATCTGTTAACAGAGGTTCATACCTACAGGCTGGTGGCATGCGGTGGTTCTATTCAGGGATCAATAGGCAATGCCGGGCGAACGCTTTCCCACATTGCCTGCCTTTGCACGCTGAAAGGGGGAGGAGGGCTCGGTGCCGGCCATCTGCTCCTTGTCTTTCTGTGCGAGACCTTGATGCGGTCCAGCACAGCTCTGATCTGACTCCAGTCCGATTGGAATGTGGCTGATCTGAGAGCCTCTCAAAGCTCTGAAAGTGAGTCAAAAGGAGATGCCCATTGTCCGGCATGGCTGAAAGAAAATGATCACTTTAAAATTCATAACTCCCAGGTGCCTGCCATCTATTCATGGGAAAAACCCTCTGAACTTCTCTTCATTAAAGAGAGGGGAGTCTTGCTAAAAAGAGAGAAAAGGAAGTAGTTTGTGGGAATGTGCAGGGGATTTTCAAGCTAAACAAATGAGGAATTTGGAATTTTTCACTTGTATTAAAAGAACTGTGTAGGAAGGAGAAGCCCTTATTTAAAAAAAAAAAAAGGCGGGGAGAGAGGAGGCTTTCCTCGGACACTATAGCAACTAATAAAGAACATTTTAGTTTTTCTCCAGAGGAATTCAAAGATCACCCTGTCTTTTTACTTTTATTACCTGGAGCTGTGGAAACTTTCCCATTTGATTCTAAATAACATTCTTAGTCAATTTTCACTTCTATTCCACAGGGGTGCAGTTTGGGTGGGAATTTGGGGAAGAATGAGAGTCTGGGAAATTCCTAAATATGGTGTAGGACATCTATGGACACAGGGAAACTCAAATCCATCAGCTGTTGCATAGGAGAAGTTTATGCAGCAGGGCTACTTGCACCCAGTGGAAGCATCTGTCAGGAGAATTCTTTCTGTCCCTTGAAAACCAAAAGAGCCATTAGGAAATAGTAAAGAAATAATAAGAGAATCTCTGTGCCTTGGCAACTTAAGATTCAGAGCTGAGTCTCAGAGCTGTGGGAATCACAGGCCTGGTAGATCTTGGCTATTGGTCATTGTAGACAATCAGTGTTGCATCAGAGTCACACAGGAGCTCAAAGAGGATTTATGGATTAATGGATTGAGAGCCAAACAAAAGTAGAAATAGAGAGACCTATGTTCTGTCTCTTGAAAATCTTTTAACATACAGATGATGACACTTAAGGCCCAAAGAGGTTAAGTGGCACATGCTCAAAGTCACCCAGAGTTCGTTACAGGACCTGGGTTATAACCTCCACTTACAAGCAATTTAATTTCTAACACTTCATGCTGCCTCCGTTAATGGTGTGGGGTTTAAAATTATTTTTCCCCAGCTTTCCATCATTAAAACATAGATCAGTATCGCCAACCTAAAGATTTAATAGTTCCCTTTAAAATAAATTATGAGCTTTAAAGAAGATTAAAAACACTAATATTCATTACTAACACAAAATAGAAAATCCGTCAAGTCAGGTACTAATATCTGACAGGAAATATTGAAATAAATGATAGAATCTATTGGCAAAACAGGATGGCAAAGTTTAGCTCTCTTGGACAACAATGGCCAAATAAAACAAGAAAGAAGAAAAGTAAAAATTGGCGGTGATCAACGCAAAGCCAGAAAAGCACTCATTTGATAAGCAGGGAACCAAAAGGAGTAGGTGATGAGAAAGAGGTAGAAGAATCTAGAAATAATTCAAATTTCTGGAAATGAGAGAAGGTATGTCTGACAGAATCAGTGTTACTGGTCCTTCTTAATGGATAAGAAGTTACCACCTGGACCATATTTTTTCTAGAAATTTCCATTCAGTCTGTTGAGGGTCTTTGTTTTGCATGGCTTTTCCTCTGTGAGAGCCTATCTCTAATTTTCAGTGCAGTGGACAGGAACATAAAATTCTTTGGACAGAATTGTGACATTTATAGGAGGTTTAGGTAGAAAAAAAGAAATCCAAGTTAATTGTAGATTTGTTTCCTAATCCAATGTGATTTTTTTTTTCTTTATTTTTTGAGACAGAGTCTTGCTCTGTTGCCTAGGCTGGAGTGCAGGGTTGCGATCTCGGCTCACTGCAAGCTCCGCCTCCAGGGTTCACACCATTCTCCTGCCTCAGCCTCTCAAGTAGCTGGGACTACAGTCGCCCGCCACCACGCCCGGCTAATTTTTTGTATTTTTTTAGTACAGACGGGGTTTCACCGTGTTAGCCAGGATGGTCTCGATCTCCTGACCTTGTCATCCGCCCACCTCGGCCTCCCAAAGTGCTGGGATTACAGGCGTGAGCCACCGCGCCTGGCCCCAGTGTGATTTTTAAGTTATCAGATTGTTTGACTCGTTGTAGTGTCAAACCCTACGGGTTATGTATTAATAGTTGGAATTGCTGAAATATGGGTAGGGAAAAAACTCAACAACCCTGAAGAGTACAAGTAGGCTGAGAACGGAGATGAAGATTGACAGCAGCCACAAGGAAATGACTAATATTTTCTCAAATATTTTAGCTAGCTTCGGACTGGAGCTTGAGGGTAAACCCAGAGATTTATTCCTGAAGAAGTAAAAAATATAGGTAAGCCAAAAGAGGAAATGAATTAAAAGTGACCCATAATCCCATCCCAAGGATAACTGCTGCTATTTTCAGAGTATATATTAAAAAACAACAAAATCAGATTATAATATTCATATTGTCTTGCATAATATTTAAGTTAAAATAGGAAATTGCAAATATTTGAACATTTTTGACCCGCCAAACAATGACAACTTTCAAGTGGGTCCGTTTAAAAGCTTTTTCCTCAGTGATGGATTGTGAATCTCTTTCCTTTTCAATAAATACACATCCAAATTTATTTTTTAGGGACTCATATGGTTTAGGAACTATTTCAATAAGTGTTGAAGGTTCTGGGCACCTCAGCTCTTTTCATGATTGGATTTAGACCTATATATAGATTTCACAGTAGAATTAAAACTATTTGAACCAGCACCGTGGTTCACACCTGTTATCCCAGAACTTTAGGAGGCTGAGGTGGGCAGATCACTTGAGGTCAGGAGTTCGAGACCAGCCTGGCCAACATGGCGAAACCCCGTCTCTCGCTACTAAAAATACAAAAATTAGCCGAGTGTGGTAGGAGGTGCCTGTAATCCAAGCTACTTGGGAGGCTAAGGCAGGAGAACTGCTGTACCCGGGAGGCGGAGGTTGCAATGAGTAGATTGTGCCACTGCACTCCAGCCTGGGCTACAGAGCGAGATTCTGTCTCAAAAATAAATAAATAAATAAATAAGCAAACACAAAATAAAATAACAATTTTTTGCTCTGGGAATAGAGCTTATTAAACAATTACTTAAAAATTTACTTTTTTCTCTTGCAATGAAATGATAGCCTCTTCCTACTGATCAATACTCCCTCCTCATAGTAAAAAGCTGAGACTATCTTCTCAATTATTAGACAATCAGGAAAATAGTTAATGAGAATGTATCTTAAGAATGAGACATACAAAAGTACCTAGCTCAAACAATGACAATAATACAAGCAATACACTTAAAAACAATAACAACAAATCCCCAAACCGACAAAGAAACAAAAAAATAACCAATGAAGCACAGTACAGAATTCAAAGGCAGTTTGTTTCTTTAGGAGATTTCGGTGAAGAATGCAGTTGGTGGGACTACAGGGAACAGTTGATAACTGGCTGTGTTATGACTTGTGGGTCTCAAAGTTTTGACTTCAAGACTCACACCCTTAGGGTGTTCTGACTCCCAGAGCAATATGTAATCGTGACTGTGTTTATATCAAATGTCATCTGACACATAATCCTGTCCTTGTTTTTCAGGGTATTCCCCCCACCCCACACTGTTATTAGGGCTGGAGTTGCCCATCTTTTCTATTGATGAATGCATTTTTTTTTCCTTTGAAGGATTCTATAGGGAAATTGCCTCTTCTTTTAATTACTCAGGTTTTGAAAATACGATTTCTTTTAAACTTTCCATTGCCATTGTAATCACTTTACATTTGCACAATCCTCTGACTCAATTTTGTTCCCAATTCTTGTGTTCAAAATTAATACATAGGAAAGATTTTTAAAGCACACAGCAAAAGCAAACACACTTTAATGCTACCCCTATCCTTCAATTCCCACAAACACAGGGCTTGTAGGGTTAGCTGATCTCTGGGTTTTATTATTTTCCCGTCTCCTTTCTTTCTTTTTTAAAAAACTGTGCATGGAAAGCAAAAGTTTATTGGGGGCAAGGGTTCAATGACTATTTTTCCCTCGAACAAATTAATCTTGTATAACCTGCATTATAAAGGCTATTTTTAAAAAGAGGAGGAAATAATCATTGGGGCCTTATTTGGAACTCTTGTGGGTTTGAGCTCACATTTGCACCAGCCAGAGATTTTCAATTAGCAGTGCCTTAGAAAACAGGGACCCCTGCCTTTGTCAGTGTCCTGTGGAAGAAGAAGAGCAAATAGATTGGAAATGGTCTTATGGCTCAAGCTCCTGGGAAAATGTAACAGGTGTTACAGCTCAGCTGGGTGTGAGATTTATGAAAAAAGCCCACTCAGACTTTGCCCATAGAATTCTGCTTTCTAGCCAGGGCTTCAAGTAGGAAGAAACTAATGACTTCATTACCATCTCAATTCTGGGAAATGCCTGGTCCAGACCTGACTCATTAAAGGAAAGGTATAGCACTCTGGGTGACCTTACAAGATCAAAATGTTATTTAGAGCAATTCCATTAGTCAGGGCCATAAACCTGAAAGAACACACCCTTTAGGAATAACACTTTGGCCATAAAATGAGAAAACAAAAACAAAAACAAAGCTCATACAAAAAAGGAGGGAGAAAGAAGGAAAAGAAAAAACATATTCTGTAATCATCATGCTTCACTATTTCCTCCACTCTTTGAAAAGCCTCCACTTCCAGCACTTCTTCCCCTCACTCTGTGTTGTGACACATTAAATGGCTCTTGTCGCTGTCCCATTTCCAGTGGATTATAATTGGGGGGGCGGGGTGAGGTGAAAGCCAGGGATGATGTCAAATTTCCAAACAGCAGAAGATGAAATAAATCTCTTCTGTACTAATAGTACTTAATAGTACTAACAGTAGTAGTACTTAACTGATATCAATTAACAGTACATTTTTATTAGATAATTGGTTTTTAAATTAATCTGCAATGGGAAAAACATAGCACATGAGAGTCTGTCTCCAGTCCTATTTATCCTTACAAACAATCCTTCGGAGCCATTGTATTGCGTTTTATTTCACATTGCTACTCCAGTGAAAGAGAACTTAGCCAGTCAAATGCAATTTCAGTAACCTTCTCACAATCTATTTATCTCCAAATGCCAGGCCCCTAGTGGGGGGTCCTCCACCCCCATATGACTCATGTTTATTATGTTCCCACATTCTCTGCTTTCCAGAACACCTTTGAGAAAAAAAAAAAGTCAAAAGATAGATTGTTCTTAAGACTGAAGCTATAGGGCTTGTGAACTTGCTTTGGAAAACCTAGCTATCCTGTACTACAACCCCATTCCTGAGAAAATAAACTTGACATTAAAGCCTCTAGTCATCATTCTCTTATTCCTAGTAAAGTATGTGATGATGTCTTTCTGGTAGATCTGAGACTTCCTATGTCCTAGGGGACATGCTGCCTCTTGAACTAGAGCTAGTCACCAAGAAAGCATTAGGCTGGGTTGGTCTGATGCCATAGGAGTTAAAGCCAAATGGGGTGATCCTTGTTTGAGCAAAGTAATTTGGATAACAAAAGCTGCTGAGTATGGCAAAATTACCTAATAAGGATTTGTAACTCTTGGTCATTACATATCAAATTAGTGCCTGCCCATCATCATGAGTATTAATTAGGGTTATAATATGATTTTTGACTTATTGTAGGAACAACGAAGTGGCCTATTTAGTGGTCAAAACAAATTGGTTATGATATTTGGGACTTTATTTCAGGATGAGAGCTTTAGGGTAGAGATTAGAGAGTCCCTTAAAGAAATGTTTGTTTGACAGTAGACCATATTGCTACAGAAGGATGTCAAAGGAAATCTTGCAGAGAATTATTGGTACATCTATGACATTTCTCTCCTTCCCTTTTATTTTACTTCTACTCATTTCTCTCTTTTCCCAAGGTAAATATGTATGAATGAAAAGGTATAAAAAGCTTACGTGAGTAAATTTTACCACTTATCAATTAATTTCACCTGCAGCTCTTCACGACAGTTCCTGGAGGTAGGTAGATGAGGAAACTAGGCTTAGATAATTTGTTATTTAGGCTTAAAACTCACATTTCCTGGTGATTCATCCAATGCTCTTGCATTGTCCTGAACTTCTGAGGACAGTGGGGTATTAGGTGATGTTAACCATCTGTGGTTTTGATATAATTTAAAAAATACTTCTAAGCACAGTTCCATACAGCAGTCCTTTTTTGTTTGTTTTTTGACAAAGAATCTTACTCTGTTGCCCAGGCTGTAGTGCAGTGGCGTGATCATGGCTCACTGTAGCCTCAACCTCTCAGGCTCAAGCGATCCTCCTACCTCAGCCACCCAAGTAGCTGGGACCACAGGTGTGGGCCACCATGCCCAGCTAATTAAAAAAAAAAAAAAAAAAAAATATATATATATATATATATAAAATAGAGGGATCTCACTATGTTGTCCAGGCTGGTCTCCAACGTCTGGACTAAATTGATCCTCCTGCCTCAGCTTCCCAAAGTGCTGGAATTACAGGCATGAGCCATCACGCCTTGTCAGCATTTAATAAATTCTTGATGATCACAGTAGATAAACTCTTTAAAAAATTGTTTTACTTACTGTTTCTTCCTTAGGCTGTGTAGCAGGGTTTTGAGCTGAAAAAGAGTGATTTTAAGGGCGTCTGAGGGTTAATGATTCATAAAATCCTTAAACGTCCAGTGGAACACATGAAGAGTAGGATCTCTGGCTTCAAAGGATAAGCAAGTAAGGGATGGAGTGCTTAGGTGGAGGAAAATGCTTTGATTATGATGGGAACATCCTGAAGATGTCTTACTGGGAAATGCGTCCTGTAAATGAGTGGCCCCCAACCTTTTTGGCACCAGGGATTGGTTTTGTGGAAGACAATTTTTCCACGGATCAGTGGAGGGGGGATTGTTTCAGGATGATTCAAGAGCATTACATTTATTGTGCACTTTATTTCTATTATTAATACATTGTAATATATAATGAAATAATTGTACAACTCACCATAATGTAGAATGAGTAGGAGACCTGAGCTTGTTTTCCTGAAACTAGCTGGTCCCATCTGGAGGTGATGGGAGACAGTGACAGCTTATCAGGCATTAGATTCTTCTAAGAAGCATGCAACCTAGATCCCTTGCATGTGTAGTTCACAATAGGGTTCACGCTTCTCTGAGAATTTAATGCCACCACTGATATGACAGGGGGCAGTGCTTAGGCGGTAATGCAAGCAATGGGGAGCGGCTGTAAATACAGATGAAGCTTCATATGTGAGTTGCTTGCCTGCCACTCACCTCCTGCTGTGTGGCCCGGTTCCCAGTTCCTGACAGGCCACAGACTGGTACCATCTGTGGCCTGGGGGTTGGGGACCCCTAGTGTAAATAACCATTAACACTCAGTTTTCCCTACTTCTGACTGTGAAAATTAAAAAAAAACAAAAAGCAAAAACAAAAAAAACCCGTCCTGGGTGCTGAGTGAGTGATCAGGAGCACTGGCAATATAACTAAGGTCTTTGCCGAGCAAGCAGAAAGCAGACACAGGGCTCAGCATCCTGGCTTGGGTTGTCACTTTCCCAGTGGAGAAAAAAGCCACAGGGCTTTGGACAACTTTTGAAGCTGATAAGAGAGTGATAGAAGTATGGATAAGCTAGAGCTGGAATAAAAGCCCAAGGGAGGCGGGAGAGAGAGAGAGAGAGAGAGACAAAATAAAAGTAAATGACAAACAGAGCTAGAAAAGTTGTTTGTTATTCAAACCTGAGGCAAACCTGGTTTATTAATAAATTAAGGACCTGATTAAGGACCTATTGTTATTAACTAAATAATAACACTCACTGTGTTTTGAAAGTTTGCACCAGCCCAAAGAAAATAGAGATAAGTAAGATACTCCTTTGGCTTAAAGGAGGCAAATGAGAGTTTGTAAAGCATTAACCATTGCACAGTGCTATACCTGAAGGGTTAGCTTATTGTTGTGTATTGGGATGAGCTTCAGATTGGATTTTGCAGATCGGCTCACAAAAGCTCAGATACATGGGCTAAGAGACTTAAGGCTTGTTCAAAATAAGTGTGCAAAAAATGAAACATTAAGTGGAGGGTAGTAATATGTGGGCCCCATTCTCCTTCTGCTCAGTGTTTTGTACGGGCCACAGAACCTTTCTGGTTCTTTGTAAAAACTGTGCCTCTGAGTCATAGAGTAAGCTATGCCTGCATAAGAATCACTTGACCATTTCCCAACAATGGAAACAATGTCAATATGAGCTTCTTGGCATTTTTACTCTTGCTAATGATGTGCAATTAAGTAGCTCAAAATGATGCTATTGGTCAATTATCAGAATGGTATTATGATTTTTAGAAGCAGGTTAGAGAATTTTTAAAAATGTATTATTTTAATTTCCACTGATATACTGAAGCTGAGTTGGTTTTTATTTTAGAAGTTGGCAGAAACAGAAACTGTGCTGTTATTTTAGGTATTATTTCTACATTGGAATTTTGGTGACATGATCTAATCAAAGTGTTTGCTATATTTCCTTCATGCTTTTTTTTATCCTCACTTGTCAGTGTAAATGGTAAAACAACACATTGAAACTGCAGTTTTATTCTAGTGTCCATTTAATGTTATTTGACCTAACTTTTCTGCAGTTATCATTGGCTCAGATAATGAGGCACAAAGACAACAATATTTACATAGTCCTTTTTCTCTGTGGTTTACAAAGCAGAGATTTGAAAGGCTTATTACATTTATATTCCTCTGTAAGTTTAGGACAACATTGTCAATCCTATTTTATAGATAAACAGATACAGAAGTCAGACAGTTACATCCAATATTTTGATTCTTCTTGATTACTTTTAGTTTGTTTCTTAAAATAATCAAAAAGACTTAAAAAACTATTTTCCATGAATTAAAGCATAAAGTAACCTATTTATATACATTTGGTTTTAGATTTTCCATTTATTTCATAATAACAAGATGGCAGTGAGAATGTCAAATCACAAACTCTTAGAGTAAATGATTCAGATTATGAATGATTAAAAGCTGTGAAATGTTGGGGGGGTGTTGAACAACCCAATAAATTCATATTATATTTTGTATTTCCTAGGTACTAGATATCTCATCAAAGCTCACTTTTGTGGAAAGCACTGATGAACTGTATTCAGGGGGAATTATGTCTATACCCCATTTTCCATGAAACATCATTGCATCCCAGTCATGCTCCCTCTCAAACTGGGTTTTGTGTTGTTTGCTACGTGCCAGGTTGTATGTAGGTGAAGAGATTACCCAGTCCCTGAATCTTAGGAAGTGCTGAATGTGGCGTTCAAATCTTATTATTATAATCTAAGGTTCTCGCTCCACTGTGGATCTCCGAAGGCCCAGGATTAGATAGCTGGGAGCAAGATTCTAGCAGCACTTACAAAAAGAATCCTGACGCAAAAGGAAGAGGGACTAAAATGATTAGGTTTTTGGTGGGTTGTTTTTTTTTTTTTTTTCTTTGAGACGGAGTCTTGCTCTGTTGCCCAGGCTGGAGTGCAGTGGCACGATCTCAGCTCACTGCAAACTCTACCTCCCGGGTTCAAGCAATTCTCTGCCTTAGCCTCCCGAGTAGCTAAGATTACAGGTGCCTGCCACCATGCCTGGCTAATTTTTTTTTTGTATTTTTTGTAGAGATGAGGTTTCACCATGTTGGCCAGGTTGGTCTTGAACTCCTGACCTCGTGATCCGCCCACCTCGGCCTCCCAAAGTGCTGGGATTACAGGTGTGAGCCACCGCGCCCAGCCAGTTATTTTCTTTTTTTTCAATTTGGTCTTTCGTTTCTGCAGCTTTGCATAAACTGCCATTTTGACTGCCTCTCTAGACTATCTCCAATTGATAAGGTTATGACTTGGTAACACATTATTAAACCCAACACATATCATCAGGTTAAGTGAAGTGTGCATACCCAATATCTTTAAAAGATATTATAAATGTTTTCCCAAAATGTAATGGGGCAAGAGTGAGGTGGAGTGGAAATGACTCTTTGTAAACTGTCCATGCTCACAGCATCAATGTGTTCACATGGAAAAATGTCTATGTTTTTAATAATATTAAATCTTCATAATTATTTTTCATTGTATAATTTTCATGTTCCTGAAATATGGTCAGTGGTTTTGTTGTATTTGAGTTCTGTAAATAAGAAAATAAAAAATTTAAAAACTGATTATATAAAGAACATTTTTTAAAACTGAGATTTTCTGTATCCAGTTGTCCTTATTTGCAGAAGCAAATGTATACACAGGTTCTTTACCTGCCTATTTGCTTCTCCTGGGAACTGTGGAGATGCCGATTATTTCAGATGCTTGTTTGGAAAACTTATTGTTTAATTTGTGTTTTACTCAAATGAACTAAGCTTTGCTTAAATGATTTTTTTTGGATCAGCTTTGTAACTAAGCTTATTACTGAATCATAACCCATTCCTGTGTCTAGATGTGCGTGGAATTGTTCCATTCATTTGTGTCATTTCCTACATATGGTTATCTAGGGTAGACAGAGTGAAAAAGATTTAAAGTCTTCTGCAATGCTAGAAAGTAACATGAAGCTATATTAGAATTTCAGCAATATAGATGTAGCTTTGTGTAAAGTACGGGGCTTTCATCCTGAAGGTAAAAATGCTGAGATATATGTGAATTAATGTGACTTCTGCTTAGGGGAAGGTTGGTAAAAGCAATCTCTTTCTTTCTTTTTTCTTTTTTTTTTTTTTGAGGCGGAGTTTCGCTCTTGTTGCCCAGGCTGGAGTGCAATGGCGAGATCTCGGTTTACTGCAACCTCTGCCTCCCAGGTTCAAGCGATTCTCCTATCTCAGCTTCCCGAGTAGCTGGGATTACAGGCATGCACCACCACGTCCAGCTGATTTTGTATTTTTAATAGAGACGGGGTTTCTCCATGTTTGTCAGGCTGGTCTTGAACTCCCGACCTCAGGTGATCCGCCAGCCTCAGCCTCCCAAAGTGCTGGGATTACAGGTGTGAGCCACCACACCTGGCCAAGCAATCACTTTCTTGAAGTGTCACCGTTGATGATGAAGAGTAGAGAGTAAATTCCATATGTATTGTGAGACCACATCATGTCTAGAAAGGAGCATCCTGGATGATCTGGGCCACAGGTCTAGCTTTGTACTTACTGGCTCTGTAATCCTAGAAAGACACTTTTCCTGAACCTTGGAATCATAAGCTCTTTGAACTATTTTTCTCATCTCTAATATGGGGAGATGAATTCCTTTTATCTCAGAGGAATTGTGGGGAACAAATGTACTCTATTGTACTGTGATGTACTATATAAAATGTGTTTTTATTACTGTATTATTTTGAGCTCAGACATGAGAAATGGAGTACAAGAAATGTAAAGTAATTCAAGTTTGCTACCAAATGTGGAAAAAGGGATTTTATTTCATTATATTCTTATAGTTTGCCTATTTTTTTTTCACAGATCCAGCAGATAAGCCAGTACTTAATGCCAATAATTGCTCCAACTGGGTTGGAAAATGGATATTTATACTTCAAATTTGTGGATATCAGTTTTCCAGAAGGGGAAGACAGGATTGGCTCCTACTCCAGAAAATGATCTAGGGGCGAAGAGGTCCTTACTGGCCTTTTCCCCACTGAGTCCCAGCTGGTCTCCTGACAGGGAATTTTGGGGACCGATTCACTAATGTGTGACAGTATCCATGCATAAAGATGTGAACTATCTTCTCCCCAAACTTTTAATCTATGTAAATGCAACACTACATTACAATGTATTTCTAAGACAGTTTTGCTTTATGCCAATCAGCAGATGAGCTGGGGCGCAGTTTTTGTGGGATCCGGTTCTTACCTGTTTCCTCTGAAATCCTGTAACATTTTATTTTTTCTTCTCTTGGACATATCACATATTTCCTTGATTTCTACTTATCGCGGTAACTGTCTTTTCATTCACATTAAGATAACTTTATACTGTGGCGTCAGACAGTTCTCTCTCTGCTACTTACTGTCGGATCTTGTTTGAGCAAACTAATTACATTCTTTGAGCCTCAGTTTCTTTATCTATCAAACGGGGATAATTATTTCCAAGCTCAAAATGCTGTTGTAAGTATGAATTGGAATAATGAGTATAAAATATAGTACATGCTAGTCATTCATAAGTTTTTTCTTAAAAGTAGACTGTTCAAGAGCAGCCTGGCCAACAAGGCAGAACCCCATCTCTACTAAAAATATAAAAATTAGCCGGGCATGGTGGCAGGTGCCTGTAATCCCAGATACAGGAGAATTGCTTGATCCCAGGAGGTGGATGTTGCAGTGAGCTGAGATCACCCCACTGTACACAGCCTGGGCGACAAAGTGAGACTCCGTCTCAAACAAACAAATAAATAAATGTCTGTTGAATGAAAGAATGATGATGACTTCTGGTAACCCCCATGTATGCAGTGATAGTCTTCCTTTCTTAGTTATGAGTAGATCATTGCTATGGGGATCTGTTTGACTGTACCATGGCTTCCACCCTTTCAGATTCCGTGGACATCAAAATATTGTGCCCTACTTTTTACTTAAGACTTTGACACACCTGGGGCCAGTGAAATAAGATATGGAAGAAAAATGCTGTGTCCCTTGGGACTAGAAAAAACAGCCACAGCCATCAGAAATTTCTGAAAATGCCAAGTAAATGTTGGTAATGAGGAGAACCTAACACACTCACTCAATGGCACTGGGTACAGCATTGTCTAAAAAAGAAAGACGTGAGATGTGCTAGGATCAAATTTATTTACATGGGTCTACCTCTGGACTCATAATTCACCAATCAATACACTCCAAACGCTTTCTGGAGGAACAGTTCTTTAACAGCATTCAAGGAAATTGATAAGCATTTGGAGACTTCATATATTTGCTACGACTGAGATAGTCTCACGGCTGGTGTCATGAAACAGGAAAGCCCCCTTTAGGGGTTAGAGAGGTTCACTCTTCAAACTCATGGGATCCAGTGGAAGTAAATCTGCTAAAGGCTTTTACAGAGTAACCAACATGTTTCCCCAAATTTTCACATGTAGCACAAAGAGACAAGAATGGAGTCACAACACTAGAACTTACTTTGTGATTGAAAAGTGTGGGATAGGGAATGAGTTGGTGAAAGTTACATGCTAGCATGCATGCTAAGCTGTCCACTATTAGTCCACCAGTTTCATGAAGGCTTCTCTGACCTTTGACTTCTGTTTTTCTTTCTCCAAACAAAAGAACCGTAAAATCTTGGGAATCCCTTGAATAGAGAGCCACAGTTGTTCTTAATAAAAATTACAGTAGAAGGATCATGGCAACATGTAGAGTCTGCTGATACTCATACTGTGGACATGAGTTTGATTTTTAAATGTGTAATTAAGGTAATTCAGAATGATGACGAACAGGAGAACTCCCGATAGATGACACAAAGGCCTACTGGCATTCTCCTTCAGGTAAGGAAGGAAAAGTCTGTTTGGCATCGGTAGAGCGTTTGATGCCAAACAGGATGTCTCAGCATTATGATTCAGTAATTACTCTCACCATCTTTAAATAGAACAAAAACTTATTCTCAGTTACTGGTTAAGAATCTTCTAAGAATGAAGTTATATGACTAAAATGGTTGTCTAGGCAATTGCTTCCAGACTCATCTAGGAAAGAACAGAACATCTAATATGCGAGTCAGAGAATCTGCATGACAAGGTGCCCCAAATTTGGGGCCAAGACCTAACTGTCTCTACTCAGTCTTTTTTTTTTTTTTTCGAGATAGAGTCTCGCTCTGTTGCCCAGGCTGGAGGGCCGTGGGCCGATCTCAGCTCACTGCTGCCTCTGCCTCCCAGGTTCCAACTATTCTCCTGCCTCAGCCGAATAGCTGGGATTATAGGTGCCCACCACCAAGCCCAGCTAATGTTTTGTATTTTTAGTAGAGACATGTTTTGGCATGTTGGCCAGGCTGGTCTTGAACTCCTGGCCTCAGGTGATCCACCCACCTTGGCCTCCCCAAAGTGCTAGGATTATAGTTATGAGCCACCGCACCTGGCCTCAGTCACATTTTAAAACTAGCTTAGCTGTGCAATGAATACTCCTATATGTCCATTTTTTTTTTTTTTAAATCAGAGCCTGTGTCTACTGTAGAATCTATTCAACTGAAGAGTCTAACCTCTAATAACATCATCCTTTTTTGCCTACTCTAAGTTCTATATAAAATTTCCTCCAGTTTCTCTCCCCAACTATGGCCCCATCTCTCAAGGAGAGACCTGCTGAAAGCCTCGGACTCTATGACACTTTTCCATATGTTCAGCATCCTCACTCTACCACCAGCTTGTCCCCTCCAGGTGCATCCACAGTCCTGCTGCAGTCCGTGTTCTTCCTGCTACATTTGGGACCATCTCTCTGTGGAAGTAGAGAAATACACTTCTCGGTTTCAAAAAGCAAAAGCTAGTATTTCTTCTGTCTCAGAAGCCTGTGCTTACTTTGAACCACAGTGATTAAAGATCCTAGGTGACCAGGGATAGTTTGGGTCTAGACATGATAAAGGTTCATTGACAAGATTTTCACAGTGGAGCAGAGACAGGAGAAACGATGGGAAATCATTGCAGCCATATGTGACTCTATGAAGCTGTATGGCATCCATAGGCTTATGTCTGGAAGTTATTCATCTTTTTGTTTCCTTTTTTTTGAGATGGAGTTTCGCTCTTGTTGCTCAGGCTGGAGTGTAGTGGCGCGATCTCGGCTCACTGCAACCTCCGCCTCCCGGGTTCAAGTGATTCTCCTGCCTCAGGCTCTCAAGTAACTGGGGTTACAGGTGTCTGCCACCACGCCTGGCTAATTTTTTGTCTTTTTAGTAGAGATTGGGTTTCACCATGTTGGCCAGGCTGGTCTCGAACTCCTGACCTCAGGTGATCCACCCGCCTCGGCCTCCCAAAGTGCTAGGATTACAGGCGTGAGCCACCTTGCCCGGCCCATTGTTTCCTTAGAATGATTATACAAAATATATTCTTTGTGATAGCTGAAATAACACAAAGACTGCTACATATTTTAGCAATAATACTAAAATTTAAGCAAAATGTATTTGACAATATAAAGAATAAATAATAACATTTATTCTTACTATTAATTCTGAATGAACAATAGTGATCATTATTACCAGCAATACATTATTTAAGTCATAAAAATCAACATTTACTACTTCATGCCCTGCGCCGTACCAAGCACATCACACATATTATCTCATTTAATATTCATAATTCCATATGGCTATTATTATTACTACTACTACCCCTCATTTCCAGATGAGGACGTTAAAGTATACAGAGTTTAAATTAAATGCCAAGGTCTGGCTCCTTTAAAATGCATGAGCCAGGGATCAGACAGAAACCTTATGGTAGCAAAGCCTTTACTCTGAATCTCTGGGCCATTGATAGCCAGGCAGAGCATTTTCAGAGTGATTTCTGTGCTTAAGGATTTTTTGATGCACAAAATACAAAATACAAAAAGACAAATGAAGTCTTTGTCTTTGTGACTTGTCCTCCTGTAACCTTAACTGAATGGCACTAATACAAGACTTTTTAAATTCTGGGCTTGAGATATAAAAAGCCAGTATTATTATTATCATTATTTATTTATTTATTTATTTTTCTTTGAGACAGAGTCTCTCTCTGTCATCCAGGCTGGAGTGCAGTGGCGCAATCTCGGCTCACTGCAAGCTCTGCCTCCAGGGTTCACGCCATTCTCCTGCCTCAGCCTCTCCGAGTAGCTGGGACTACACGCGCCCACCACCACGCCCGGCTAATTTTTTGTATTTTTAGTAGAGACGGGGTTTCACCGTGTTAGCCAGGGTTGTCTTGATCTCCTGACCTCATGATCCACCCACCTCGGCCTCCCAAAGTGCTGGGATTACAGGCGTGAGCCACCATGCCCGGCCAAAGCCAGTATTATTAAGGGGGTGATGATTCATTACAAATCTGTACCTCATCAAATCAGGATATTTAAGTGTAATGTAACTTGAGTAAGTTTCCATGTGACTCCTCTGCTCCACATTTATTGTGTGGCCTTCCCGACATGGGGGCCCTCTACCAAGATCTGGCTTGTAGGGGCTACAGTGCTCTGAGAAACAGTATCATCAATTGCATAAAGGAAGGCAGGGAGTCCAAATCTGGACAGAAATGCATTGAAATGACCAAGGCAATGGTAACTAGTGGCAAAAGAGAAGAAGCTGGACAGTCAGGAACTGTTGGAGACATTGGAGATGTTTACGGAATCTTGATTACTTCCCATCTACGAGGATAAAGGAATTGTTCTGAAGGATAGAAAACTGGTTTTCTATCTTGATTCTGCATATACAAAGACACTTCCTGCGGTGTTTGTTTATTCCTTTGGCTTTGTTCTCAAACTACAGACCAAGATGATTTTTTTCTTTGATACATAATTTTGAATTAATACCACCTGTCACCATCCTGTAACACCACCCGTCCCCATCCTACATTGGCTCTTATTTCTCCCTATGATCTCCAAACACCCCCACCAATCTCCAAGTTGCCCTGTGGAATGACACAGTAAAGTTGTTTGGAATAGCATGATTTTTAAAACTATAAACCAATGTATCTGGTTTTATTGTTACCAAATCTCATTCTGCTTTTGTGCTGCATTTACATGTTGGAGGGGAGAACAGCTGCGCCATCAGTGGAAGGGTGGCTGCTGGGCTGGTTCACATGACTGCAGCCCCCCCAAGCTCAAATCAGATACTGAGACTGAAAAGCAGAGATGTTCTGGTTGGAAACAAGACAGGATAGGAAACAAAATAGCCAAAAGGCCCAAGTGGTGGAAATGAGTATTTCCAGTCTATCCTAAGTGCCTTCACATGGCTTCAGTTGTTGAAACCTATGTTCCCATAGGTTGGAAATTCAGGTCAGAAGAGGTCTACACCTCAGTAGAGTAGGCTACTGAAGAGATCATTTAAACAAACTTCTGTCCTTCAAAGTTCCCAGTGTGGGAGACTGCCACTTACTCACTATGCACATAATATTATCTAATATATACATATTGTATATTATGTAGTATATATGCCATATTTATAATATACACTAATATATATCACCTTTAATATGTCAACTATAATGACACATTTATAATAAATAATTATAATAATTATTAATATAAAATTATAATTAACATATGTATTACTAGTAGATAAAATATATTCTACTTATGTATATATTAATATTTATATGTGATATTAATATATACATAATATCTATTTATGTATATATTGTATTAATATGTATCCATCTATACAGCTATTACATATATATACCATCTATCAACATATATATACATACGCACACACATAGAGATAGCATAGGAAATACGTCTTCGGACTGAATTTCTGCCCTGTCCCTTGATTTAGTCTCTCTTTCCCTAATCCTGGACTAGTGGAGAATTTTTTTGAGAATGTAAAATAAACTCTTTGTACTTCCTTTAAATTCCAGCAAGAGTTTGATTTATTATGAAGCAGAAAAGTCATTTAATTTTTTATTTGAATTTGATACTATGGCTACCATAAAACAACTGTTTAGCAAAGGCAAAAATCGCAACTACATAGATTTTGTATATTTGTTTATGGTTTTGGATGTAAATCAAAGTTAATTTTTGGGTAGAATTTGAGCACTGGCTAAATGTCGTGCTATGTATCATCTTGCTTATCTGTTTGTGCACACGAGTAGAAAGCTTGTCACTTTTCACAATACATAGGGTACTGATATTTTGTTATGTGGATTATACTTACAGAAGCTGTTTGGAAACCTTCTTAGCAGTTTGAAAGTATGAGTCCATATTTTTAAAAATTGAATGACTTTTTACCTTAATCACTGATAACTTTTGTATTCTTCTGATATTCAAAAAAATTCACAAAAAGCATTCAAGTAAAAACAAAACAAAACAAGAAATCATTGCATAAGGAGAAAACATATGCTGAGCACTTTTTACAAAAGTAGTAAGCAGGTCTCTTTTAAGAGTTTCATTACAGTAAAACAGATTTTTTTCCTCTATACCTACTGAGACACTAGCAGTTTGAGACTCCTGAATTATATTATGTTTGATAATTTCCTGTTGCATTAGTGAGTTTCCATTTGGTTATACAAATTTCCTGATAAAGCACCATTATTCCTATGGCTATGAGGAAAGTATAATCTGATTATATAGCCACTTTTATTATAACTGTAGCTAATGTGATAATATACACCATGTTATTACAGAAATGTTTTGTGGTGTTTTCACTTTTGAAAAAGGGCTGACAGGCTCAGAGAATGAACAGGAAAGACAAGGAAGATTGGAACAGATCAACAAAGTATGCCCTTGAAAAAGCATGTCGACCCCACAGTTGTGTAATGCAATTTATTCTACTGGGAAGAATGAAGAAAACTGGGGGCTGTTCCTCTTGTCACAAATCAGGAAGACACACTGTGTCTGAAGGCAGAAATCACCTGTCTCTTGTGTCTGGGAGGAAACCTGTCAACAGGGTAGGCAATGAAGATTAGCTCATTAGACCAGATGGGTTCTCTCACTGAGACAGAGTACACCACTAAGTCATTCAAGTCCAACACATCTTACACCAACCAAGTATGATGCTATATGGTGTAAATACAACAGTGAGAAAAACATGCTCCCTGTTTTTTAAGCAGCTTATGTCATTTAATAATGACAAGACAATGTCGTGAGAGACATGCAAACTAATAATTATAATGCATTGTAATGAATGCTATAAAAGAGGTTTTGACCAGATGTCTGAAAGGTGGAGTATGAGCTCCAGGTCGGGGAGATAGCCAGGGGTGTGTCGGGCAGGGGGAGTGAGCATTGTGGTAGGAGCATGTGCGGAGACATTGGGGTTGGCAGGCTAAGGCGAGATGTGAGGACATGACGTGCTCTGACAAATATTCTGAACGTTATTCCATAGTGGGGTGGGGAAGGTGGCCCACAAAGGTTTTCAGGAAGAGCAATAATAGTTCAAATTTGTGTTCTGGAGTTTTGGAAAGATGAGCCTGGCAACAATATGCAGGATGGGAAAGGAGGAGCAACTCCCCATTGAACAACTGGAAAGAGGAAAACCAGAGGAAAAGGGTGACCATCTAAACGAATGCCACATACCAGATTTGAGGAAAAGTGTATTTTTACAAATATATACATGTATAAAAACATAAATCTGCAGATTGTTATAAGTACTTAAGGTAAAATCAGCTGAGTGTAGGAGTTGAAGGGAAAGGGGGATTCAAAGGAACTATGAGATTTCTGGCTTGGGTGACTAGATAACTGGTTGGTTCCAATAATTCATAAGGAAACAGCTTGGCCACTGGGTTTGATTTGAGATGTAGTAATTTTGAGGTAACTTCCAGGACATCCAGGTAGAGATGCCCAGAGGTTACTAAATATATGCACGTGGAGCTCAAGAAACTTCTGGGTTCAGGGTATTGGTGGTAATTAGGGCTTGGGAAACGGATGAAATAACTCACAGAGAGTAGAAGAAGCAGAGGAGAGGCCTGAGGATGAAACTCTGGGAAGACAGATCTTCAGGCAGCACACCGGGAAGAACTAGTGAGGGAGACCAAGAAGTGGGCAGAGGGGAAGGAGGAGAAAAGAGCAGTGGTCATGCCTGTAATCCAGATTTGGAGGCCGAGGGCCGGATCACCTGAGGTCGATTTGAGATGCCTGACCAACATGAGAAAGCCGTCTCTATAAAATACAAAATTAGCCAGGGTGGTGGCATGCCTGTAATCCAGTATAGGAGGTGAGGCAAGAGGATCGTTGAACCGGGGTGAATTGCAATGAGTGAGTTGCCATGATCCAGCCTGGTGACAGAGCAAGATCTGTCTCAAAAAAAGGAAAGGAAAAGATAAAATGGTGCTTTAGAGAAGAGAGTTAGAGAGTTAGTTTCCAGATGAAAGATTCAACTATGTCAGAGACCCCTGGGAAATTAAGAAAAATAAAGACTGAGAAGGGTCTCTACATGGAAAATTAGGAGGAATCAGAGACAGTGGATGCAAAGTACTTTTTTCCAGAGGTGTGGTAGCAAAAGGAAGATATGGGGTAAGGAAGGGGTGAGGGAAGTTTATAGCTGGTGAGACCTGAGCTAGTGTGTACTGTGAGAAAACAAATAAGGTGTGATATAAGGATCAGCCTTGGACTGGGGAAGGTGCTGATGTGGAACTGGAGTGGAAAAAAGGTATGTGGTCAAGTTCACATATATCTTTCTTCTGTGATACCAAGTAATTCATCTGAGTCCACTTGTATGTGAAAGCATGCCTCTTTGTGGCCACAGAATGACTCAACTCAGCGTAGTCATCTTGTGAAGATGTATTACTGTTCATGACAATTTCTAAGTGAGGGATGTGGAAAAATCACCACAAACACATCAGCAGTATAACAACAACAAAAACAAAACCGCAAACCCAAACCCCCTAACATATGTTGTATTTTTGATGAGTTAGCAGTATTGTATCATTTTAGTGTTCAAGAGATAGAAAAAAGGTGATAAGACTTGAATTCACAGGTAACCTCCTTATCTGACACTGTATTCTACCTTACCTTTTTGAGATTAAAAAAAGCAAATAAAATAAGTATGGTATTATACTACGAAGTTTATAGAAATAAACAATGTAAAATATCCCTCCCTATATTCACTATATATCTAGCACTTAGGTGCTAGATATATAGTGAGATTTTATTGAACATGATGCTCTGAGGCACTGAAAAATATTGAATCATTAAAAATATCAAATTATGTTCAATTTCGTACATGGTAAGGAAAGGAAAACAAGACATTTAAAGATTTTCAATAGGGTTGGGATAAAAAAAACATGTTTTTTTGGCCTCAGGATAAGCAGAAAACCAAATTTACTACATCTAACATAGGAATTATCCAGACTATAAGAAAATGGGCAAATGACTTGATGAGACATCTCTCAAAAGAAGACATACAAATGGCCAAAAGGGCCAGGCATGGTGGCTCTCGCCTGTAATCCCAGCATTTTGGGAGGCCAAGGCAGGTGGATCACCTGAGCTCAGGAGTTCAAGACCAGCCTGACTAATATGGTGAAACCCTGTCTCTACTAAATATACAAAAATTAGCCGGGTGTGGTGGCGTGCACCTGTAGTCCCAGCTACTCGGGAGGCTGAACTGCTTGAACTCGGGAGGTGGAGGTTGCAGTGAGCCAAGATTGCGCGACTATACTCCAGCCTGGGTGACAGAGGGAGACTGCCTCAAAAAAACAAAAAACAAAGAAACAAACAAAAAACCAAATGGCCAACAGGTATATGAAAAAGTCCTCAACATTGCTAATCATCAGGAAAATGCAAATCAGAACCACAATGAAATATCATTTCATCCTACTTAGAATGGCTATTACCAAAAAGAAAAAAAAGCAAAGAATGCAGAGAAGGGAAAACTCTCATACACTGTTGGTGGGGATGTAAATTAATACAATCATTATGGAAAACAGTATGAAGTTTCCTCAAAAACTTCAAATAGAACTGTCACATGATCCAGCAATCCAACTAATGGGTATGTATCCAAAGTAAAGGAAATCAATATATCAAAGAGATATATACACTTCCATGTTTATTGTAGCACTATTCGTAATAGCCAAGACATGAAATCAACCTGTGTGCATCAATGGATGAATGGATAAAGAAAATGTGGTATGTAAATGTACACAATGGAATACTATTCAGTCATAAATAAGAACAAAATCCTGTCATTCAATGCAACATGGATGAGCTTGGAGGACATTAAGTGAAATAAGCCAGGCACAGAACAACAAATACTGCATGTTCTTAATCTTATACAGAAGCTACAAAAGTTTATTTTATAGAAGTAGAGAATAGAATAGTGCTTACTAGAGGCTGGGAAGTGAGGGATAGCCAGAAGTTGGTTGATAAATACAAAATTACAGCTAGATAAAAGGAATAAGTTCTAGTGTTCTATAGTACTATAGGGTGACAGTAATTAACAATTTATTGTATATTTTCAAATAGCTAGAAGAGCAGATTTTGAATGTTTTCAACACAAAGAAATGATAAATGTTTGAAATGATGTATATGCTAATTACTCTGATTTGATTATTACACATTGTATACTTATATTGAAATAACACTCTGTATCCCATAATTGTATACAATTATTATTTATCAATTAAAAATAATTGACACATAAGGCCGGTGACTCATGCCTGTAATCCCAGCACTTTGGGAGGCCAAGGCCAGTGGATTGCTTGAGGCCTGGAGTTGGAGACCAGCCTGGCCAACATAGTGAAACCCTGTCTCTACTAAAAATACAAAAATTAGCTGAGCATGGGGATGTGTGCCTGTAATCCCAGCTACCTGAGAGGCTGAGGCAGGAGAATCACTTCAACCCAGGACGCAGAGGTTGCAGTGAGCCGAGATTGCACCACCGCACTTAATGTTAGCTCTTAACGAACCACTAGAAATCATGGAAATATCCTGCTTTATGAGGCAAAAAGTGTTTGGGTCAAATATATTAGAATTTGAAAATGTTTGTCTCTGCAGAAATGAACTCAATTCAAGCAAGTGTTCATTTGTAGGTGTTGTTTCTGATTCGGTTTCAGCTGTGATGTATGACATTGATCATTCACCTGTATGAACCTCAAAATTCTTAGTTGTAATGCAAAATGTTTGTGGAAGATGATCATCAAGGGCCTGCTCAGTTTTAGGACGCCGTGTTTCTATATTACATGCAGTTAGCCACGATTTTCCAGTTCAGGGTTATCTCTCCTGGATCATTTCCTTCAGTTGTCAAATATTCTTAAAACATATCTCCCATTAAATTTTTTTCCTCTCTTTACCTCCAGCAACCACAACTTCTCAGAGCGAAACATTTTTGATTGGCTTGTCTATGCTGGTTGTTTCTACGTCTTCACTTTTCATACTGACTTCAAACCCTCTCCAGTAGGGCTCCCATCCACACAATTTCGCCGAAACCACTCTTGTCAAGACTAAGAGTAATCTTCATTTTGGCAAATCCCTTGGTCAGTTCTCCATCTGTATTTCATTCATTCAATCTGGTTAGCTGTTCTCTCCTATATGAAACAATTATTTCTATAATCTTTTATGCACCGCGCTTGCCTCCTGTTTTCTCCTATCTCACTGGACAGAATCCCCTGCTGGCTCTTCTTCCCATTCTCTAAACCAGTGTGTCTAATAGAAATATGACACGAGCCACATATGTGATTTTCAATATCCTAGGATTTAATTTACATGTTAAAAATGTAAAAGGAAATCAATAAAATTGATTTTAATATGATATGTAATTAATTCAATATATACAAATACTGTAATTTCAACAAGTAATTGATACAATTGAGATACTTTGCATTCTCCTTTTAAAAATAAATACCTAAGTTTTCAAAATCCCGTGACTTAACCGTACATCTCAGTTGAGATGAGCATATTTCAAAAGTTCTAAAATAGCCACATATGGCTGCCATATTGGACAGTGAGGTTCTGAATGTTGGATGGCCCAGGGCTGCCATATTGGACAGTGAGGTTCTGAATGTTGGATGGCCCAGGGCTCAATCCTGGAGCCTCTCCTATTTTCTGTCTACAGCCTTTCTCTCTGGTTAACCTGGCTGAGTATCTATTATCTATATGCTGCTTCAGGCATTCAGTAAGTAGAGTGCCTAATATGTATCAGGGTACTGTGTTTTTGGTACTAGAGGATACAATAGTAAGCAAAATAGTCATAAATCCCCACCCTAAGGGAGACTATTTTCTACTAAGAGAGAGATAGACAATAAATAAAATAACTGAGTTAATTATACGGTACAGTAGAAGGTGAAAAGTGCTACGGTAGGAACAGAAAAGTGTGAAGCCATGTCAGAGAGGCAAAGAGGGGGCTTTTTGGGCACTATTGGAAGGACTTTGGGTTTTACTGTGTCAAGATGGGGAGTCATTATATGGCTTTAAGTAGAGGAAATACCTGGTATGAGTTTCATGATAAATGAACATCAAGTTGTGAAGATCATTTTGGCTGCTGTTTTGAGAATATACAATAGAAGTGACGAGGGTGGGTGGAGGACACTGTAAACAGTAGGAGGCCGTTGCAATACTCTAGACTGGAGATGATAGTGGCTTTGACCTGTTACTAGGGGAAATGGTGAGAAGTTGCCAGATTCTGAAAGAAGTTCAGGCCAAATATATAAATATGGGAATCATCAATACATACCTAATTTGTCAAATAGGATAGCCACCTGCCACATATGGCTATTTAAATTTAAGCCAATTAAAATAAAATAAAATCAAAATTCAGTTCCTCAGCCACACCAGCCTAACCTGATTTGAGGTGCTCAATATGCACACATGGCTGGTGGCTGCTGTACTGGACAGTGCAGATTTAGAGTATTTTCATCTTCACAGAAAGTTCTTTTTGGCAATGCTCAGACACATGACATTTAGTGTTCTGGCTTCTTTGCAAATCAACCGCCTGCTGGATTTGTCCACTTACAAATTAGGTTAATGTTATATTAATATATGTCCAATAAGCATCTCATACATAACATGGTCAGTATTTTTGTTCCAGTCTTCAGCTCTGTGATTTCCATTCCCCAGCCTGTATTCCCTTCGTTTTCTCCATCCTGGGAAATGGAATCATCATCTGTACTATCGTCCCAAACTAGGGGGTTCCTGATTCCTCTCTTTGTCTCCCCACCCATCCTCATCACTTTCAATCCATTAGCAGGTTGATTTGCTTCTACCTCTAATACGTATCCTGACTATGACCATCTCTGAGCATCTCCACTTCTATCACTCTGATAAAAGCTACCAGCATCTCCCACTTGGGTAATGGTGACAGCTTCTAAGTTAGTGGTTTTTAACCTGATTGTACATTAGAATCACCTGGGAGTTGAAAACAACACCACGAAAAACAAGCCTGGGTGCTATTCCATGCAAACAGGTGGGACTTGGTTTTGCAAAAGCTTTCCAGGTGATTCAGATGTGCAACCATGGCTGAGGACCCCTTTCATCCTATCCTCCCCTCCACCTTCATTGTCTGCCCTCTACAAAGGAGCTGTTTATCTCCAGCAGCTAGAAAAGAATTTGGCAACAAATAAATATGTTTGGATGCCTTCTTCATTTGCTTCATTTGAGTTATAAAAGATCCTTTTAAAGTCTTCAGAGAAAAGACAGTGACCACAATGATGATGAAGATGATTTATGGGGCGCTTACTATGTGCTAGGCACTGAGCTTATTTAATCCTGAAAATAGTCCCCTGAGATGGGCACAAACCACCCATTTTACAGATGAAAACACTGAGATTCAGCAAGGCTAAGTAACTGTTTTGGGGCCTCTAAGGTAATGAAGCATGAGAACCCAGGTCTGCCTGAGGCCAAGTTCTGACTCCTAAGAACCAAACAAACAAAACACGTAGCCCTTAATAAATACTTATGAAGTAAATAGAATAAATAGCAACTGGTGCATTTTAGAGACTTGTCAAACACTGATATTTAGTTTATGGCTAAGAAAAACAAAAAACTCTCCTTTTTTTATCCTAACATTTTCTGCAGGGTCACTCCTGCATCTTTTCTGCTCCTGTGGAGGACTCAAGTGCTGCCCTGCATTCCTCTTTTTGCCAGTTATTTGTGCAACATGCAGTTTTAGCCTGAAGAATTCCATCTCCTAGCAGCTACCAGGGTTACTTGCAGCCTCAATGATCTTCCTTTGAGGAGAGGGAAAAAAAAATCCCCTAACTTTGTAATACAGTCCAGCGATGCATGAGAAGCCTTTGTCAAATCATGGGGGGGAAAAAAGGAAAATAAAAATGCTGTTCTCCTCTGGAATGTCTCCTAGGACTAGTGAAAAATGCTAATTCTGACAACAGAAAAATCATTTTAAAATCAAAGCACCTTTGAGTTATATTAGAAATGAGATTAAAATGAGAAGTGGTGAAAGAAAATAATTACATTCTTTCAATCTAGCAGCATCTTATCCCCTCCAGCTCTGTTCTGGTTTATGATGCCCTAGATATTCTCCCAGGAATGATTTCCCCGTGACTCCCTATAGACATGCTTTGTGCGCAGGTTGCATGAAAAGGTAAAGGGATGCATGGGCTCTCTGGATTCCCCCAGAATAGGCTGATGGGAGGTTGGAACCTTTTTTCTCCCCTCTTTAACAAAACCCCATAGCTCGCTGTTTTTATTTTTAATTACTCCAAGATTAATGCGCGAAAGTGTGCTGATGCTATTAGCCTTCACTATACTGGCTGCATCTGAGTACTCCACGAGATCAAGTTAAAAGTGGGCCAGAGAGCTTATAAAAGATGGATTTTTCCTTAAGGGCGCGCGCGCGCGCGTACACACACACACAGACACACACACACACACACACACACACACACACACACACACACACACACGCCACACACACCGGAGCCCCTCACCCTGCAGCCTGGAACGCCCCTCTCCACCGCGAATGGGGCTCGTGGAGCCTGCAAAGGAGTCGGCCTTTGGTATGCGCTCTGGGAAAAGGGAGAGCCCTCGGGACGCGCTGTCACCAGGGACGCCTCGCTCCTGGCGCGCCTCTCCCACGTCCCCTGGCCTCCCCCGCCCTGAGTGTGGAAGTGGCGCTCATTCAGCCTTAGGGGGGCATTTCTGCATTCTTTTCCAACAAGATGACGGCCCTTCGCGGCGCCCCTTCCTCCGGCGCCTCTGCCAAGGAGCTGGGGGCGGGAGCCGCGCGCCCAGCCCGCGGCCCAGATGGCGGAGCAGCCTCGAGCGGGGACATTTTCTCAGGCTTTCAAAAAGAGCACTTTCTTTCCTGCCTAATATTTAGCTCCTTCAAATGCAAATGGAGAGGTTGCGCTCCAAGGTTAGCATAACAATTATGGGAAAGCTTTAAATCTGATGCGTTTGTTTACATGATGAAAGGCGGGCAGGATCCGAAAGCTCCAAGGCCCCAGCTTTTCAGCAACTATTTTCTAACTAGTGAACTGCGAGTCAATTTTAGATCACAAAGAAAACCAATTTATATCACGGTGTAGGCTAATTTTGGAGGGAGTTCCACATTATTATCAATGTGTGTGTGTGTGTGTGTGTGTTTCTTAAATGACCGCTGCTGGAAGAGTGATTTTTCCTTTTCCTTGGCGTCCTGAAGTTTGGTGTAAGCTAATTGGTGTTAGTGATAGGCAAGGAGGTCTTCATTACTGAGAACGATGCGAACCAGGGGATGGGGCGAACGCAGGTAGAGAGTTTTACAGACTTAGTAGGGTTTTAGCATAAAATGCATGAAAAGCATCTTAGTTTGCCTGTTAAAGTTTTTATTTTTTATTCGGCTTAGCTATTCTGGTATTTCAAAAAGGGTTGTGTGGTTTTAAATACCGCGGATGGGTATCAGACCTAGACTTCAGAGGAATGGCATTATCCCACTATAAAATGATTAATTTCTAGGCATCGACACTGAGAACTGGGCCAAGCACATGAGATGTCTAAGATCTGCCAGGAAAAAGACCATGAAGAACCTGCCTGTGGTCCAGAAAGAAATCTCACGTCTTTTTTCCCCACTTCCTCTTTCCCTCTCTCCCTCCCTCCCTCCCTCCCTTCCTCTCTTCCACTTCCAGTCCAGGAGACTTTTTTCCAGACTTTCTTCCTGGGGCCATCCTCTCACCTGTCATACACAGAAAAGTGAATTCTTGTTACCGGAAAGGGGCCCAATCCAGACCCCAAGAGAAGGCTCTTGGATCTCACACAAGAAAGTATTCCAGGCAAGTTTATTAAGAAAGCAAGTTTATTGAAAGCAAATCTATTAAGAAAGCAAAGAAATAAAGGATGGCAACTCCACAGACAGAGCAGCAGCTTGGGCTGCTTCACGGTTAATACTTAACAGTTATTTCTTCGTTATATGTTAAGCAAAGAGTGTATTCTTCATGAGTCTTCTGGGAAAGGGGTGGACAATTCCTGGAACTGAGGTTTCCTCCCTCTTTTAGACCATATAGGGTAGCTTCCTGATGTTGCCATGGCATCTGTAAACTGCCATGATGCTGTTGGGTGTGTCTTTTAGCATGCTAATGCATTATAATTAGCATATAATGAGCAGTGAGGACAATCAGAGGTCACTTTCTTTGCCATCTTGGCTTTGGTGGGATTTGGTAGCTTCCTTACTGCATGCTGTTTTATCAGCAAGGTCTTTATGACCTGTACCTTGTGCTGACCTCCCATCTCATCTTGTTAGTAATACCACCTGGGAATACAGCCCGGTGGGATCTCAGTGTTATTTTACCCAACCCCTATTCAAGATGGAGTTGCTTTGGTTCAAATACCTCTGACACTCTTATTGAAATTCTGTGAGATCTCACCCTATTAGGGTCCTCATCACTGGGAGACCCAGGGGACGAAGACCCTTGGGAGCTTATTGTCTATTGTCTTCATTGGCAATGTATTGGAAAATAGTTTATAAAACACCACTATTTACAATGCTGACTACTCTGAAAGTTTACAGATGCATAGTATTTAACAATGTTTTCCCATTTGAGAGAGTATTTATGACCAACAGAAATACGCCATTTCAATGTTAATATTCAGCTACAAAACCGTTTTTTTTTTCTTGCAGTATTTGTACAGTTGAGCCGAAATGCCTGTTCTAACAAAGAGAGCCTGGGTAAGTGTGCATGCTCCATTGCCTGACAGGTATAATGCAGTTGTTTTCAACTTCAGTGTGCAGCAGAATCACTTGAAGAACTTCTAGCCTAAAAGAATCAAAGAACTATATAATTTCGAGAGAACACAAGATACCAAAATTTTCCTAGTGTAGATGGCTCAATCAGTGTTGACTGAACCATTCACACTAGAAATTAAGTGAAATTGAGGGACTATTCTTAAATGTAAATATTTTTCTAATATAGGTTTTTAGAGATTGCTGACTTGACCTACTTAAGAACTCAAAACAAATAGTCTTCTGGAGTAACAGATAAGCATTAGAAAACACGAGGTCTACCTGGCCGAATGAATGGATTCACAAAGGGGGGTGGTATATAAATGAAATATATTTAACTGATCTTGAACTACATCGAGAGTCACTGCACTGAAGATTCCCCTTGGCTCTCTTAGTAATCATGCCCCTTTTATCAGTTACTGTATGCTTTGGTCTCTTCTGGAGTGTTCCTTTTCTCTGAAACCCTTGACAAGCTCCTTCTGATTAATGATTAAGGCAACTCTTCAAACCCAACTCCTCAAATAAGCCTTCAGGACAGAGAGGTTGCTATTTTCTTTTTTTTTTTTTGAGACAGAGTCTTGCTCTGTCGCCCAGGCTGGAGTGCATTGGCGCGATCTCGGCTCACTGCAAGCTCCGCCTCCCAGGTTCTTGCCATTCTTCTGCCTCAGCCTCCCGAGTAGCTGGGACTACAGGCGCCCACCACCACGCCCAGCTAATTTTTTGTATTTTTTTAGTAGAGACGGAGTTTCACCATGTTAGCCAGGATGGTCTCGATCTCCCGACCTCAGGATCCACCCGCCTCGGCCTCCCAAAGTGCTGGGATTACAGGCGTGAGCCACTGCGCCTGGCCTGAGAAGTTGATATTTTCATGTGAGACCCTAACCATCCTGAAGTGAAATCTTATAACTCCTTTTCATTCATCTAACCATTTAATATAATAAAACATACTAATACTCTGCTTCTGCTTAGTGTCTATATGAGTATGCTGATTTTTCCCATTTTGTTTTAAATTGCATATCCTGAAAGGGCTAGACATTTTCATTCTGACTTTTCATAATGCCTAGTATAGAGCCACACAGAAATAGATACATGAAAACAATAATTTTGATGATGATGCCTCATGAAGTAGCTTGGCAGTAAGTTACTGTCTGTTTACATGCTACTAAGCTAAATGGATGAAATGTATCTTCTGCATAAAGCCTACTTTACGGCCGGCCCGGTGGCTCATGCCTGTAATCCCAGCACTTTGGGAGGCCCAGGTGGGCAGATCACCTGAGGTCAGGAGTTCAAGACCAGCCTGACCAAGATGGAGAAACACTGTCTATACTAAAAACACAAAAAATTAGCCGGGCGTGGTGGCGCATGCCTGTAATCCCAGCTACTCAGGAGGCTGAGGCAGAAGAGTCGCTTGAACCTAGGAAGCGGAGGTTGCAGTGAGCCTAGATCGTGTCACTGCACTCCAGCCTGGGCAACAAGAGCAAAACTCCATCTCAAAAACCAAAAAACCCCAAAACAACAACAACAACAAAACAAAACAAAAAACCTACTTTAGGCTAGCCACTTGGGCATGGACACGTCAGGCTAGTTGAGAGGCAGGTAGTAAAACTGCAGGAGACGTTTCACTCAAGTCATATTTTTATGTGCACTAAGGAAATATACAGCATGAGAAGTCATATGTAAATCATTGTAAAATAAACAAACACCTATAATTTATCTTTCATTTAATGGGTATCATAACATGCTGGAGAATAGTGATCTAGAAGACAAGGGATCCTCACCAATGACTGCCTTTGTCATGAAGATGAGATGAGAGGCAATGCTGTTGAAATATAATGTTCAGTAAGTCATTTATTTCACCCTTTTCTCATTGACAGCAAGAGGAGTAGACGACCCTTCCAGTTCTTTCTGAATTATATGTATTGCATCTGCTTCGGTTTACTTAAACCACATTATACATACACATACAGTAGGGTCAGCATTGGTTTAAACAGGCGACTCTATTATGATAATATTGTCAACACCCATTAAAATTATTGTGAGCTCCTCTCTATGTGTTACCGTCTCCTTGGATTTGTGGGAAATGCTCTGTTGATTGTTTTTCGTGTAAAGGAGTCATTTTCTTTGAGCAACTGCTATTTCTACTTGAACATTCGAGTCATTGAGGAGACATTTAATTTAGGGACGGAGCAGATCTTCTTTACCCTTGCCGTTATCCTGTGTCACAGCTGACTGCTTTAGTGCCAATAAAATGCTAAGGGCTCTGGTTTTACTGGGCAAAGCAGTGAGTGTCAAAGTCATTCCTATTAAATATTAACATCATTTACTAAGAATATAATTAGAAATAAAATAAACTAGCATATAAAATTTGTATCTTAATCATCCTCTGCTCTTGTTCAGGTATTGAAAAATTGTTTTCTTGTTCCTAAAGGTAGAGCTAGGAGTGAGGGTTTTAAGGGCATTAAACCACCACTGCAGAGAGACAGTGATAGTATTTTTTCCACAGGTATTTTGAAAGACCTGAGGTTTTTGGAGGTCAAATTACGAGTATGTCAAGAAATGTGTGTGTGAGTATGTGTGTGTATTTTGAGGTGAGGGAGGAAATGGATGTGGGAAATTAGATGGAAGAAACGGGAAAGTGATAGAATAAATAAGGATCTTGGGTATTTTCTAGTTCTGAAATAAAACCATGGATTGAATTCAATAGGTCAATTTTATGTAAATACAGTGTAGAGGGCAGATATCCAGAAATAAGAGATTTTTATTCTCCAGAGGAAAAGGGAGAATTAACAAGAGCAGAAACTTCTGGAACAGGGTATTCCATATCCTTACTGATAAGAACAGTAAGGCTTGAATTTATTTATTTTGTTTAACTGTTTTGTTTACCAATTTTCCTGCTGGTGGACATTTGGGTTGTTTCCATTTATTTTGCTATTATAAAAAAATGCTGCTACAATCATTATTATATTTGTTTCTTGGCACACAGGTGCAACATCATCCCTAGGGCATCTTGCCTTTGTGATGCATTATTAATTTCTATTCTGTCTAATCTATAATTTTTATTAACAAAATAGTAACCCCTAAACTGATTTCATGTGTTTGCACAGTAGAATTAAATTGGCATGTACTTCTTCAGCTTTGCACGATAATGGCAAAATTATTTTCTAAAAAGAAAACACTCCTACAACAGTGTATACGAGTTTCAGTTACTCTATATTCTTCCTAACACATTGTGTTGTCAGAATTTTAAGTTTTGTCAACCTGAGGGTGGTAAAATTTTACCTCATTTTGGTTTTTATTTTCCTCTCCTTGATTATTAATGAGGTTGATCATTTTTCATGTTTATTGGTCATTGATGTTTTGGCGTTTCCATATAGTTTGCTACCCTTCTACTGAGCTATTTTTTTTTTTACTGATTATTAGGAATAATCTCACACTGATCCTCAGATGATTATATACATTACAAATAATCTTTATTACTCTGTGGCTGGGATTTTCATTCTTCTTAAGATATCTTTTGATAAACTGAAGTTCTTAGCTTTCAATGACATCAACCACTTTTTTATGATTTTACTTTTTTGGGGTCTTATTTAAGAAATCCTTCTATCAAAACGACATCACATTCTTTTTTAAAAAGTGTTAAGCCCTCAATCAGTCTGAAACTGTTTTTTTGCCTCTGATGTGAGGAAGAGGTCCAATTGCACTTTTTCTAAAGGGGTAACTGGTCATCCATGTTTTATTAAGCATTATTTATTAAGTGGCCCCTGCTTTCCTGTTGGTGTATGATGTTACTTCTATCATATGTTAGATTTGCATATATACCTGGGTCTACCTCATGGCCCTCAGTTGTGTTCTGTTAGTGTATTTCACTATATATGTCCTAATTCTACATCATCTTAATTAAGAATGGCTTGTTTGTGTTCACATCAGGGAGAGGATGAACACTTACTTGACTCTTCTTCATGAGCGTCTTGACTATTCTTGATCCTTTGCTCTTTCATGTACATTTTAGAATCAGCTTCATAGATTCCATATAAAGTCCTTTCTGAGTTTTGGTTGAAATTGCCATGAACCTGAAGTTCAATTGGAGGAGTTGACATACTCTTTGATATCACAATATTGGATTTTCTAATCCATGAATATGTTAAATCTCTCCATTTATTTATACCTTCTTTAAACAAAAGTTGATAATTTTCTCTTTAAAGATCTCACATGGGTTTTGTTCTGGATACATAATATTTTGATGGCATTAGAAATGTGATATTTTAAATCCATTAAATGCTCTATGTATTGCTCTTCTATGGTAATGCGATTGACTTTTATGTATCAACCGTATCTAGCAACTTTATTGAACTGTCTTACTAAATTTGATAGTTTATCTATAGATTGATGGGTTATTTTTTGAAGAGCATCTTGTAAGAAAAATAATATCATGTAAGAAAAATAATAACTTTATTATTTCCTTTCCTTACGACTTTAACTTTTCTTTTTTTTCTGCTTCCCTCCTTCCCTGCCTCTCTTTTCTTCCTTATTTCCTTCTTTTCTTCTTCCCCTCTGCTGCTTCCTGTTTGTCTCCTACATCCACCATATCTTTTTTTTTTTTTTTTTTGGTATTAGGACCTTCAGAATAGAGTTAATATAAAAGTGGTAATAGCATATGTCTTTCCAAGATTTTAAAAGGAGTTCTTTGGGCCGGGCATGGTGGCTCACGCCTGTCATCCCAGCACTTTGGGAGGCCGAGGCAGGCGGATCACTGGAGGTCAGGGGTTCGAGACCAACCTGGCCAACATGGCGAAACCCCGTCTCTACTAAAAATACAAAAATTAGCCGAGCGTGGTGGTAGGTGCCTGTAATCCCACCTACTCGGGAGGCTGAGGCAGGAGAATCCCTTGAACCTGGAAGGCAGAGGTTGCAGTGAGCCAAGATTGCGCCACTGCACTCCAGTCTGGGCAGCAAGCAAGACTCCTTCTCAAAAAACAACAAAAAGGAGTTCTTTTAATGTTTTGCCATTAAGTATGATGTTTGTTGTAAAGTACGTATGTATGTGTAACTATATGAAGACAAGTTTTGACAAAGAGCTTAGGTTGTTTTTTTTTTTTTTTTTTTTGAGACAGAATCTTGCTCTCTTGCCCAGGCTGGAGTGCAGTGGCATGATCTTGGCTCACTGAAACTTCCGCCTCCCAGGTTCAAGCGATTCTTGCCTCAGTCTCTCAAGTAGCTGGGATTACAGGCGCCTGCCACCATGCTGGCTCATATTTGTATTACTAGTAGAGACAGGGTTTCACCATGTTGGCCAGGCTGGTCTCAAACTCAAGCTTAGGCTGTTTAAAACTCAAGAATGAACATTGATTTTTATCAACGCTTTTTTCCCTATCTCTTTAATCATATTTTTCCTATAATTTTAATGTGGTAAATTATATTAATAAGTTTTCTAAAGTTGAAGGAAATTTACATTTTTCAAGAAATTAAAATTGGAATTTTAAATTTTGTATTATAGCAGCAAAAAAGCACATACAAAAATTTACCATCTTAACCATGTCTAAGTGTACAGTCAGTGGTGTTAAATATGTCCACTTTGTTGTGCAACCAATCTCCAGAACTTTTTCATCTTGCAAAACTGAAATTCTATACCTATTAAACAACTCCCCATTTCACCTGTTCCTCCAGTGCCTGGCAACCACCATTCTACTTTCTTCTGTTTCTTCCCAAAATTAAAATAGGACTATCATATGATCTGGCAATCCCACTGCAGGATATATTCCAAAGGAAATAAAATCAGTACGTTGAAGATATTTGCACTCCCATGTTCACTGCAGCATTATTCACAATAGCCAAGAGATAGAATCGATCTAAGGGTCCTTCAATGGGAGAATAAAGAAAATGTGGTATATACACACAATAGGACACTATTCAGCCTTACCAAAAAAAACCCAAATTCTATCATTTGCGACAACATGGGTGAAACTGGAGGATGTTATGTTATGTGAAATAAGCTAGGCAAAGAAAGGCAAATTATCATGTGATCTCGCTTACATGTGAAATCTAAAAAAGTTAAACTCACAGAATTCGAGAGCAGAATGCGGGTTGTCACGGGCTGGGTGGGCTGGGTAAATGTTAGTCAAAGGGTGTCAAGTTTCAGTTAAACAGGAGGAATAAGTTCAAAAGATCTATTGTGAAACATGGTGACTATAGTTAATAACAATGCATTCTCGAAAACCGTATTCTTGAAAATTGCTGAGAGTACAGTTTAAGTGTTCTCACCACACAAAAAAATTAGTATATGAGGTAATGCGTTTGTTAATTAGTTTGATTTAATCATTCCATAATGTATACAGATTTCAAAGCATAATGTTGTACACGATAAATATATACAATTTTCAGTTTGTCAAAAAACAAAAAAAGAGTTGTCAAAAAAAAGAGAAAAGAAAAAATAAAAAGAATGAGATACAATTATAATACTCTACCCCATCTAATTCTACTAAAGGCTGAAGAGACCAACATCTATCCAAAAGATCAGTAGTCCCCTAGGTTCCTCCTATGCCCAATCCATCCCAAAGGCCTTAGATGTATTAAAAATTGCCTCTAATTTTACTTGTGTCTGAATTTGTGGAGAGAAGTGAGGGGAGAATCATGCTTGTTACTTAATATACCCCAACCCAACGCAGAGGTCACGTTGCTACTAATGCTCATATAACTATAACTAGTACTACCAGTAACATTCCACGAAGTACTTTCTCCATAAATTATCTACATTTGAGCTGAAATGTACTTGGGAGTTACTTAATACCATCCCTGTTTACATATAAATGTTTATAACTAAACCAACATCACAGCTGCCTAATAAAATCAGGCTTCAAACCTTAAAAAGATTTTTTCTTTAATAGTTTTAAAACTATTCATGTGGTCTCTTTCTTCTTGAGTCCATGTTGTAAAGTAAGTAAAATATATTTTTTAAAGACTTTATCTATAACTTTATTGGTAGAATAAACTTGATAATATTCTTTTACTTTTTTTTAATTCTTGGAGCACATGTAGTTATATACCCATTTCATTACAATATTGTTTATTTGTATGATGTCTCTATTAATCAAACTTGGCAGAGGTGTGTGAATTTAATAGTCTTTTTTAAAGGGCCAACTTTGCATTTTTGATCCCCTATTGTATGTTTTAATTCTTTTTTATTTTCCACTTACTTTATTTGGGGCCATTCTATTTTTTTAATTTCTAAGTTTTTGCCTTAGTTCAGTATTTTTCAGTCTTTTCCTACTCATGATGTAGGCATTGAATGCATTAATTTTTTCTCTAAGTATTTTCTTACCAACATTACTGAGTTACTTACAAGCATATTTTTATTTTTCAAGTGTATGAGCATTTAATAAGTTTTCTGTGACTATCAATTTTTGTAATTGTTATATTTTCATAAAAGAACATTTTATAATTTGCAAATGATCTAGATGTGGTTTAAGAAAATCTGTATTTTCCAATTACTAGAAATAATTTAATATAGTTTATAATATTGAGGATACAAATTGTGTTCTATGTTCCTATTTCTTTCTTTTTCTTTTCTTTTTTCTTTCTTTTTTTTCTTTTTCTTTTCTTTTTTTTTTTTTTTTGAGTCAGAGTCTTGCTCTGTCACCCAGACTGGAGCACAGTGGCATGATCTCAGTTCTCTGCAACCTCTGCCTCCTGGGTTAAAGCAATTCTTATGCCTCAGCCTCCCAAGTAGCTGGGACCACAGGTGCATGCCACCATGCCTGGCTAATTTTTGTATTTTCAGTAGAGACAAGGTTTCACCATGTTGGCCAGGCTGGTCTCGAACTGCTGGCCTCAAGTGATCCTCCCACCTTGGACTCCCAAAGTGCTGGGACTAGAGGCATGAGCCACTGTGCCTGGCTATCTTTGCTTATTTCTTAATGAGGAAGGTGTTTTAAAATCTTACTATGAAAACAGATTTGTAAGTTTACCTTTATAGTTCTCTCAAATTTCATCAAATTTCATGAATTTCATGAAATTCAATTTTCATATTGAAATTATATTTTGAGCATATACAAACTTAAATTATCATATCTTTCTGGTAAATTTAACCTTTTACACTATTGTGTTCTCTTTATCTCTAGAATTATTTTTTGTCTTAAATTATATCATTGCTGACATTGGTTTTATATTTTATGTTGTCTAATGTAAACTGAATCAGAATATATATCTGAATTTTAATATATCTGAATATATGTTATATGTGATATATATTTTAATATATCTGAATATACATATATTCAGATATACTAAAATTAAAATACATGTATTAAAATACATATATTCAGATATATTAAAATATATTTGATATATTTAGTATATCTGAATTTTTTTAAATCTAGCCTGAAACACCTTGACTTTTAACATGTGTAGTCCATTTAAGTTTACTGGGATTAATCATACATTTGGATTTATTTCAAATGTGTTACTGTAAATCCTCTATTCTATTTTTACTCTAGTATTTGTTTTGACTTTAATGCTTACTCTGAATTTTTAATTTTATAATCTTAAAGTAATTCTTCACTTGCCCAACAATGTAGTGATTTTAGAATAGTTGAATTCCCATTACTTTTCTGCTTTCTTATTTGACAAACATGGCTCACTGTAGCCTCGACCTCTTGGCCTCAAGCAATCCTCCCACCTCAGCAGGCCGCCTGAGTAGCTGGGACTACAGGTGTGCACCACCACACTTGGCTAAAGATACTGTTTTATGTATTCAGGGTTGTTTATTAAAGATTAACCTATGTTTACTAGTTTCTTTTCTTGAGTTTCTCACCATTCTTTCTTGTCTCTTAGGCTTTACTTTTTTCCTCATTTTCATTTTTACTAAATTAAATCACATATGCATGTCTTTATTTAGCCTCTGTTAATAGTACAGACTTAAAGTCTTGTTTGTTGCCTTTATTGTGCCCATATTCCTACACTGTAATTTTACTGTCTATAAAATTGACATTTTTCAGTAGCACTTTTTGATATAATTTTGCTCTTTTCTGGCTTCTGTTATTGCTGTTGAAAAGTCAGCTGCCTAATTATTTTTTTAAAAATTTGTTTTGAACCTCTGATTTCTTTTAAGGTCTTTTTTTTGTTTTTGTTGCTCTGCAGGTTTTTCAGTGTGTCCAGAGATAGATTTCTATTTATTTATTCTACTTAGGGTATATTGGGAATCTGAAAACTTGCATTTTTTCTTAATTCTAAAACAAACCTTAGCAAATTTCTTTGAATAGTCTCTCCCTCATTCTCCTGTTATTTCTTTTATGCATGTCAGTTGATGAATATTAGATAACCTCTATTTATGGCCCACCTTTTTTTTTTTAAACCCTTCATTTCATATATTTTTTCTCTTTATCCTTCTGGACTTCATATTGTATAATTTCCCCAGATCTACTTTCCAGTGCATTGATTTTGTCTTCAGCTTTGTCTTTCCAGATATTTAACTAGTTTATTAAAGTTTTGATTTCAATTATTATATATTTCATTTCTATATAACCTATCCAGTTATATTTCAAATATACCTCATTTAGTCTCCCCTTCTTCTGAAAGAATTTAAGTGCCTTCTTATTTAAAAATATTCAATATAATTAATTTACTTTTTATTATTTATCTGATTATTCCAGTATCTGTAGGTTTGGGGATCTGATTTGTTATTTGTTATCCCTCCCAGCTCGAGGTAATAACAAATATACTGTTTTCTTTTTAGCTGTGAGAATTTAACTCTTGATTGTAGGATTCTTCTAGGCCTGAGTTGAAAGTGTTTCCGTTAAATCGTGATTCACCTTTGGTTTTACTCAGTTCTAGGAACCACTACCAATGAAGGACCATTTAAAAATAATTATCAGCTTAGAGTTTTAGGGTTAAATAGCATGAATTGTAGTCCCAATGCTACGTGATTGAAATCTTAATGGAGACTTTCCCCCTCTATCCCAAGTCAAGGAAGAGATAGGCAAAGTTCTATATCTATATCACATACACCTTGTGTGTGTATGTGAGTGTGTTTCCTTAATTCACTGTACTTGTTCACAGGGGATGACTGTAGGCTCGGTCTTCTGGCCTCCGTGAAAAAACAGGCCATTAAAACTGAAGTTACCTGACATCATGGTTTCGCAGAAGATCCTAAGGCCACTACTAATTCCAATGCTTGGTTAATTCTAGACTCAAGATTTCTGGATGTTTTCAGCCTTTGAGAATGTCTACCACACGCACATACACACACACACACAGAGTTCAGTTATATATTTAAATATCTAAAATATGTTAGTTCTATACCTGAAATATTTTCTTACTGTATTTTGTTCTACCATACACTCACACAAAGTTTTTTCTTTTTTTTTTTAAGAAAATAATTACACAGTAAAAAGCTAATACTAAGGCTTAATTCGGTTATGTTATATGGGTTAGAAAAAATAATGACCTCTCAGGTACTGGTTTATATAATCACAGTTATAAAAACAAAAACATTTTCTAATAATATGAAGATCATTTTTTAAGCACATTACTATTGTTTTCATTTAGGAGTATAAGAAAGTGCGACAAGTTTGTTTTCAAGTACTATATTAAAGAGACAACCCTTAAGAATGTCAAATGAACCATTAAAAAAATTAAAGTTCTTCCAATTTGCTGACCACAGGGAGGACAATGCATTTAGCACTGTTACTTGACTAGAGAAAGCCAAGTCTATGTTCTAATTCCAAGAATCAAATTTTTATCTTGAGTGTTTTTTGACCTCGCTTCACTTACAATGGCTTGGGTTGTATTTAATGTGTGGAACAGAGAGAAGGGATGAGAATGACTTTACCTGGTAAACTTGAATGTCTTGTTTCTTTAAAATTGACATTATTTTTTATGAAGACAGGGTATCATTGCATTTGTTTGTAAGGATTTCTGAATGTTTGTGTTTATTTATTCATTGTGGGGAAGAAACATTTCTTTAAAAAAGAAAGCACTTTGACAATAAAGGAAAAGAAATCAGCTTTCATCCTGGGGAAGTGGTGTGTATATCTGATTTCCTTTTAAGCAATTTCAGATTACTAGATATATTTATAATGGGTGGCGATTTTTAATCATTGAGGATAATAACCTCATGTTTTTTATTAGTTATTTGGCTTTAATAGGCCATTCAAGTAATGCTTTAGCTAATAGTTTTTTTGTTTTTAGAGGGAAGGAAACAACATTTTGTTATTATTCAAGAAAACCATATTGCTTCTTAATGATCTGTTATCACTGAGTTTCTTGTGTTATCTTATTCTGCATAGTGTCTGCCATTTGTTATTCAGAAGATTAATTATTATTTTTATAGACTTAATCATAAAGTTCTAGTTCAGATATACAGCAATCATTTGATTCTTTGGTCCTTATAGTCTTCTATTTAGAATGACCACAGTTTTAGCCTGTGCTACTTTAATAGAAAGCATGCCATTTTGGCTATGAGACAAAATATCTATATTAATTATTTGAAAAGGAAAAATGCAAAATTGTAGTGAATTACTTTATAGCTTGAATTTAGTGGCTTGTTTTTTCCTCATAGTTATACCTTTAACATTGGAAATCTCCTTGTCCATCTTTGAGGGGGTAGGCCGGGGTTTGGGATGGGAAGGATTGAGGATCATTATTTTTGGTTGGGGTTGGAACCTTGCCAATGTGTGCCTGGGGAGTCGCTGAGTCTCAGTTGTTTTGAATAAAGTGTTAACTTGGATTCCACTTTCACTTCATTTGGTAACAATACATAGTATCCCAGTGAAATTTTGATAATTTGCAGGGCTGCTAAAATACACAGATTTTTATCTGGAGTTTTGATTGCTTCTTTTGTGAATTGTTCCATAGAGCAATTTTAATAGAGCACATGGCAATACTTTTCTTCAAATAAAAAAGTAGACCAAAAACATTGTGGCTTTAAAAAAACTAACATTTGACCAATTTGGTCCTTTGGTTCTTTCATATTTGCAAAAGTACAAATGTTTGGATACAATGGCAATATGTGGAACAAAGTTATCATCAACCAGAACATAGTGGAATGTTGTTAGTGACCTCTCAGAAATAAAGTCTTACATATTGTGAAAAAACGCACAATGAGCTTAGCTAAAAGTAGCCCTTGTGAAAAGAAATAGGGTGCAAAGACAAAGTCATTGTCATATTTCTTTATTACCATGGGTGGGAGGGCGGCAAGGAGGAGGTAAAAGGAGCAGCCTGGGCGTGCCACACCATAAACTTGATACACTCACTAATGTTAATAATCTTTAAAAATGTCGCAAATATAAGGATTCAGTCTTTTGTTACTTGATTTTTTTCTAAGTTTCTTCTTTATTTCTTTTTTTTTTTTTTTTTTTTGAGACAGTCTCACTCTGTTGTCCAGGCTGGAATGCAGTGGCACGATCGTCACTGAAAGCTCCACCTCCCAAGTTCACGCCATTCTCCTGCCTCAGCCTCCCGAGTAGCTGGGACTACAGGCGCCCGCCACCATGCCCGGCTAATTTTTTCTATTTTTTAGTAGAGACGGGTTTTCACCGTGTTAGCTAGGATGGTCTCCATCTCCTGACCTCGTGATCCACCTGCCTTGGCCTCCCAAAGTGCTGGGATTACAGGCGTGAGCCACTGCGCCCGGCCCCAAGTTTTCTCATGCTTAAAAATACATATGATATTCCAATACCATTGAATCAGAATTTTTAGGACATCTGCATTTTTAAAAGTTTCTTCAGGTAAATATGATAGTTGTGAACCACTGGTCCATCATCTATTAAATACCTTCCAAAGTCTCTTCTTTTTGTTTGTAAATGAGTTCATGTCAGAAAAGCGATCAATTCAAAATATTTTCTCTCCCAGTTAACTATAGATCTAACGTATGCATTGTAGGATTTTGCCACAGATGAGATATGCAACAGTAAATAATCTCCAAAAGAAATTAAATTTTGATTCATTCATTCAAGACGTAGGTAAGGAGAGACAGTCCTGATTTTAAAAGCCAGTGAATCAAACACTTTGCCAAGGGTTATGGAGGCTTCTATTGACTGTGTCCTTTCTATGCCATACAAATTTATATTTCCTGTCAATTTTCTAAATAGAAAACAAAAGAGGTGTTTAGTAAACATCCTTAGGGTGTTCATGTAGATCCCTGTTTAGCAGAAAACTTGTGAAGAAAATGCCTATTTTGTATAAGGCTCTGTATGTAGGAACTCAGTCATGACAGAAATACATTCTTGGAAAAATATAAACCCATATTCAAATGATTTTCAATTTTCTTTTTTTAGTGTATTCAGCTGGAACTTGTCAGCATTTCAAGAGAAAGAAGTCACTCACTAATTAATGCTGGAGGTGGTGAGTGAATGTGTGTATGTGAGTGTACGTGCATGTGTAGGAGGGTATAAAAATTAAGGGAGAGTAGGTTTTTACTTTATTTAATTCCCATACTACTTTTCTCAGATTTATATTTCTTTGTGATTAATTTTTCTCAGACACAGTAATAAGATCTGAGTTTTTTCCTCCAATCCCATGTTTATTTATTTGATTTAGAGACAACACAGCAAGTCCTGCTTTGTTCTTCTGTCATCTTAGTTGTAGGTCTATTGGATCTTTGATCAATTTAGTCTTTTTTATATTGGATTTTCTCCAGATATTATAAATTGCAGCAGGTCGTTTGGAATTAATATAGTTTATCATCTCAATAGGTTCTAAATTAAGGTTCTGTAATAGTGCACAGGAAGTGTTTATGACCTTTAGAATGGGTCAGTGATTACAGGTTTTAAGAGGTTCAGAAAGTTCAAGGAGACCTTCCCCTCAAACTATTCTGCTTAAAAAGGGAAGGATCACCAGCCAGACCAGCAACAAAATTCCAAACAAAACAAAACAAACATAGAAAAAAAAAACCCTCAGTGTTATCGGGAAGGTAAAGCAACAAGAACCCTCGTGCATTGCTTGTGAGATGGAAATGGAGGAAAATTTTTGCTTGTGTCTAGTAGAACTAAACATACATATACCCTATGAGTCAGTAATTTCACTCTTCTGTATATGTTCACCATAAATTCCTGCTGATGTATATCAGAAGATATCTAACATTTTTCTTTTCTTTTTTTTTTTTTTCCTTTTCTTTTGAGATGGAGTCTTGCTCTGTCACCCAGGCTGGAGTGCAATGGTGCGATCTCAGCTCACTGCAACCTCTGCCTCCAGGGTTCAAGAAAATCTCCTGCCTCAGCCTCCCGAGTAGCTGGGACTGTAGGCATGTACCACCACGCCAGGCTAATTTTTGTATTTTCTTTAGAGACTGGGTTTCACCATGTTGTCCAGGCTGGCTTTGACCTCCTGACTGCAAGTGATCTGCCCACCTCAGCCTCCCAAAGTGTTGGGATTACAGGTGTCAGCCACCATGCCCAGCCTTAAGATTTTTCAAAGTAGCGTTGCAATGGACCAAAATATATGTGTGTATGCATATCTGTATGTATTAAAATGAGCCAAAATGCCCATCAACAATCAAATACATGAGTTAATTATGATATACTCATGCATTGGAGTAATATGCAACTATAAAAATGAATAAATTACAAATACACAAGAAATGTGGATCCACCTTAAGGGCATAATATTGAACAAAGAAAGGCCAGACATGATATATCCTATGCAAATGGGATCACGTCAATAAAACAGACATAATGTAATCATATTTTAGGCATGTATAATTATATATAAAATCTTTATTTTTTTTTTTTTTGAGATGGAGTCTCACTCTGTCGCCCAGGCTGGAGTGCAGTGGCGCGATCTCGGCTCACTGCTAGCTCTGCCTTCCCGGGTTCACGCCATTCTCCTGCCTCAGCCTCCCGAGTAGCTGGGACTACAGGTGCCCGCCACCACACCCGGCTAATTTTTTTGTATTTTTAGTAGAGACGGGGTTTCACCATGTTAGCCAGAATGGTCTCCATCTCCTGACCTCATAATCTGCCCGCCTCAGCCTCCCAAAGTGCTGGGATTACAGGTGTGAGCCACTGCACCCGGTGAATTATATATAAAATCTTAAAGCCAGGAAGCACATAGATATTTCAGGGATACTGGTTACAGCTGCAGGAAGGGAGGCATTTATATCGAAGAAGTGGCAAGTCTGGGACTCTCTTATAGTATGTCTTGCCATGAGTGCCAGTTACGTTGCTGTGCATGTCAATAGTTCATTAAGGTGTACATTTGTTTTAGGCACTTCTCTTTATGTATTACATTTGATAATTACACATAAAGTACCTGGACTATGTTTAAAAACAAAATGAAGACACAATCACATGTGTTGGTAAAGGGAGTTTCAGGGTTTCACCTAAACTTACAAAAGCAAGGACAGACTCTGCTAATTGAACTTTGCTCTTCACTCCTCCTGGTGCGCCTTGTTATTAGGGCACATGCGGCGAGCTGTGACATGCTGAGGAGCCCCCCTGCAATGGTTTCAGGGGGATGAAATAAGGTTGGAGAGGAAGCCTTACATTGGAATCTCATTACTTGGGTGAGGTTAAGTCAGACACTTCATGTTACTATAGCATAGTTGTGTGTGTGTTCATATGTTAATTCTATTCTAGTATAATGAGGGAAGTGCTGGAATTCAGCACCAGCCAAGTACCTAATGTGCCCTTCAACCCCTGACCATAATGAATATAAAATGCTGTTAGTAATAGATAGATTGAAATGAAAAACCCCTTCATCTTGGCATGTGAGAGATTTGCAGTCACATTTGGATTCTCAAAGTGCTGTTTGATTGGAGATTAACGTGTGGGTGGATTGACCTTTCTTGCAAGAGCTGTTGTTTTTACACTAGATGTGTGAAAAACAAATTTCAAATAGCTGCCCTATTGTACTTCTTTTGTGATTCATATTATCACCCTTTTAGATTTCTCAGCAATAATGGCGCTTGTTAAACTCACCGGGGCTTTTTTTCCCCCCTTAACTCTACTTAAACACTTTTTTTTTTTGTCTTCCATAGGGGTGGAATTTTCTACCAACAGAAAAGTTTCTTCACATTCTTATATTGTCAACATATCGTTTCTTGATTGGCTTGTGTTTTAGTCCCAAGAATATCTGCTTTAGAAATTAAGGGAAGCCTTGGGATATTTTGTATAGACATTTTTCACCAATTCCTAGGGAGGAAAACATCATATATTATTTTTATCAGCTTTAAAATTTATTGTTTACACATTTTCTTTCTTTCTTTTCTTTGAGGCAGAGGCTCACTCTGTTGCCCAGGCTGGAATGCAGTGGTGCGATCCCGGCTCACTGCAGCCTCCACCTGCTGGTTAAGTGATTCTCTTGCCTCAGCCTCCCGAGTAGCTGGGATCACAGGCCACACCCGCTAATTTTTGTCTTTTTAGTAGACTTGGTTTCACCATGTTGGCCAGGCTGGTCTCGTACCCCAGGCCTTAAGTGATACACCCACATTGGCCTCCGAAAGTGCTGGGATTACAGGAGTGATCTACTGTGCCAGGCCCATATTTTCTACATATAGATCTTTCTTTTGTCTTAGTTTTTTTCCCTTCGTAAGTGTTTCCTACATGTTACCTTGTAAACCAAGATGTCAATTTTTCTTGTTACAGCCATCAAATTGCAACAAAGTAGATTTAGGTTCTTGTCAAATTCTAAAATTTTTTTAATTAAAAAAATTTTAAAGATGATCAAAATTGACCTACACTTTTAAATCTCTGAGCAGAAAAATTATCTGAAACTATATGTTTTGTACTCCCAGTATGGATCAATTTATTTTAAGCTTTTTTGAGTTGAGATTGGGGTGTGGTTTAGGGAAGCAAATAATAGTTCTCAAAATTGAGGGCAAGTAATCATACCACTGTTGATATATCTGATATTCCTCCATATTTTATATAGGCTGAGATGTGAATTATTTTCCATCATGTATGCTTTGTTTGGTTACAGATACAATCTTTATTTTTTAATTAGTTTTTTTTTTTTTTTTTTTTTTGAGATAGAGTCTCACTGTGTCACCCAGGCTGGAGTGCCGTGGTACAATCTCGGCTCACTGCAGCCTTTGCCTCCTGGGTTCAAGCAATTCTCCTGCCTCAGCCTCCCAAGTAACTGGGACCACAGCGAGTGCCACCACACCTGGCTAATTTTTGTATTTTTAGTAGAGATGGTGTTTCACCATGTTGTCCAGGCTGGTCTCGAACTTCTGACCTCAAGTGATCCATCCACCTTGGCTTCCCAAAGTTCTGGGATTACAGGGATGAGCCACATTGCCTGGCCTTGGTTATAGATACAATCTTTATACCTGTAGCTGGTTTGAGCTTATTTTAAATATTTGGAAGCTATTAAATAGTTCCTACTCAATGGAGTAATGAATGCCAGCACAAAAATCAAATACACACGAGGAATATTTACCCAATCAAATCAACTAATAAACAGTAATATATCCCCTCTAGAAAGTTTAGACATTTTGATGTTAAGTGGTATCTTGTTCCGTTTCATAGTAACATCTTCTTTTGAAGAATGGGATGGGACAAAAGAGAATGCAAAAAGCCATTAAAATATTTAAATTTTAATTCCGGGGTCTAAGTTTCTTAAGTAGCATCTGTAAAGGAAGCCTTTCTGTTTTAATGTTTCCCCTGCATTATTCACATCATTTTAAGGACACACCACAAAATATGTTATTTCAATAGCTACATATTGAGTTTGTTCAAGAAGAATAGCTTTGAAAATCAACTTGTTTTTTCTTATTTGCTTTAAGGCTGACTTATAAAAGCAATATTCCCCTAGTTGGTTTCCTTTCTTTTCATAAGCTACCCAGGAAGAGATTTTATGAGTCATGTTGCATTAAAAAATGGCCCTTGTTCCTTAAGTGTCATATGGACTAGAGCAGATACTGATTTTAAGTGGTCTTAGGAGCAGACTGATGGGACATTTGTACATTGAAAAGCTATCTCTGGGGATTTGTAGAAACTCTTATTCAGAAAGTAGAAGTATGCACGTTCTTCAGGGTCACTGGGGAGTCTAAGCAAAATGCCATCCAACCAGTAGTGGCTGCCAAGAGTTAGCCACACTTTTGCCATCCAGTAGAATATGAAACAAAGCTAGAGTAAGCAACTTCCTGTGGCCCTTCTGCTGCTCTCACCAAGTGGCTTTCTTAGATGATAGCCTTTGTCATTGGTAAACATGACTTACTGTGGAGAAGAGACAAGTGATCTGCAAGTAGCATCAGGCTGAAATTCATCCTGGTTCCATCAAGATTTTTCAAAGTCAGAAGTTAAAATGCGGGTTGACCTACTTGAAACTTTCTTAGCTGAAATATGGAGGATAAAATGTGGATGACACAAGCAGGCAAGATCTGGGAGGATTCTCATGCATCTCAACATCGGTGGAACCACATTTGAAACCTGTATGAAAACCCAAGTCCTAGACTGAGTTACTCACAAACAATGGGACAAGTAAAGTTTTACAGGGGGTAGGGAGAGTGGTGACTTATAGGGATGTGGATAGTGTAGGGAGAAGAGACATAGACTCAGAAGAGCATCTATTAACGCTGCTAACATAAACTTTGCTGATAATGAGCTTAAAGATACTTGAGATGATGTCTTCCCCGCCATGATTCAGTCTGGCTTCTCTAGGCAGTGCACATACATTGGTGTAGGTGACAAGGAGTGTTACACGAGAATACACAGCCACTTTGTAGTGCTGGCCAGCCAGAGGAAAATCAGCTCTTGGTAATGCAGTATTGCTGTTAGGAATATCCCTGTTTCTGTCCTTGTGTGTGTATCTACTTATAGTTAGATATCAACATAGACACACACACACACACAAATACACACACAAACGACTTGGTGGCAATACACGGAGATTTTCATGATGATTAAGAAAAGTGGGCAGAACACACATACAATTTCCTTTTCCTGGGGTGCATATATGTCAGTGGCAGGGTGCCTGAGGTGCTGGGCCCGCTCTGCCCCTGTGGGTGAACTTGGGTGGTCTGTCTGAGGTGAAAGGCTTAGGTTGTGGGCTGGTGACCTATCTCAGCCTGTGCAGCTGACTAACAAGCAATTGTCTTCTAATCGAGTGTTGAACTGCATCCAGGTATGTGGAAGGCTAGTCTACTTCCCCTCCAGGATTCAAGGCTCAGACAAGTTTCTCTTTGCTTTCTATGATGCATAAAAAGATTTAAGAAAAAAAATTCTGAAAGCTTGCTGGCACCTTCATCTGGAAGGAAGTACAGTAGGTCCTTAGAAAGATACTCACCTCTCTGTGCCCTCTGTGAGGGGTGTGAGCCCTGACTCTGCAGGGGAGCAATTTGGTAAACGAAGCAGGAATTTTGGCAGTGAGAGTGCCAATGACTGGATGGAGTATATATGTCTTGGTCCCTCTGCCAGCAATTCCAGAAGTTCCTTCCTCTAGTTCTGTGGCTGCAAAAATGAGAGCTAGAAGAATGGGGCCAGAGGTGGATGTGGGGCTAAGGGATGGGACACTATTCATCTCCTTGCTTTGAGTATTAGCAAAAGAAAGTTGGGCACAACCACTGGGACTCCCTGGATGCTGTTTTTCATTAGAGCTACAGAAGATGTTTTATTTTGCGTCCTCTTTTAACTTGCAATCTGGCATATTCTAGCTCTGGATGTGTAAAATAACCTGGGTAAATCAGTCTTCAGCAAAATCTCCAAATGAATGACTTGTGTTGGGGGCTTGCTGTTCTCTTTTATTTATTTTAATTTTTCACATGCTTGTTACTCTGGTGCCACCCCAGTTTTTAGGATGACTAATGATTTCATGCAGCCAGGGATCCCTCCTCAGAGAGGTGGAAAACATCAGATTCAAAACAACCACAGCTATTTATAGGATGTGAAGATAGCTGAGTTTCTTGATAAAATCCAGAAGCATTTGCATTTTAAAAATGGAGACCTCGTTGCTGAGAAATCCAGAGGAACAGACCTTTAAAGACAGATTGCTGGGTATTTTTATGTCTGGGCAAGGGAGATATTTTGGGGCAAGGAAAGCTTCTTAAATTATACCATTCTGGCTTGCTGCCTTTATCTACTTGTAAGGTTAGTCCTAGTCATGGATGGGATGTATCCAGATGAATGGCATTGTTCACTAGCAAAATGAGGCCATCAAAACTGCCTGTGATTTTCCCATGGTCAGATGAAAGTTACTCTTAATCATTTACTTTTGCTTCTCATTTTATCAGCAGCCTCTAGAATGCTTTCCAGGGTTATTAAAAGGATGATTAATTAAAACACAGGTAAGAGTTAATGAGATTTGAAAAGTGCTTGGACATCATTGAGGCAGATAGTTCTAGGTAAGGAGATTCTGAATAAAAGTCATCATCATTCCATCATCATCTTGATCACCACCATTACCATTGATAATAACCGTTAGCATTTAAATGGTGCCTCTTTCCAGAGATTTCAGCATGTGACAGAAAATTTCCTTGTTCTCACAACATCCTGTTAATGACAGAAGGTGGTTGTGGTTTAAAAAATCGTGATGATTATCACCCACTATGTCCTGGCTGTCTAGTCATGCTGATGCGTCTGTTCTCTCTCCTTGACTTTTCTGTCCCTCTAGAGCTTGTAGCAACAGTTCAGTGAATGGGCAGAACTTTGTCACCCTGAGTCTGTGAAGAGCAGAGCTCTCTGTCCCGTCAGTTGCCATTCACACTCATCTTGGGGGAACATTACACCTAATTCATCTCAGCTCATTCTGTTCATCTGTTGCCTCATTCCTTTTTCTCAGCAATTTGTCTTTTTCCCTTTTTTTCTCCCATCTTTCCTAGCATTCTACTGCCTCCCCTATCTCCATTCTCTATTCTCTTTCTATTTTCATTAGCCAGTTCATGTCTGTATTGTTCCTTAGTTTTCCCTGTCTTGGAAGCTTATACAAGATAAACTAGAGATGTAGAGATACGTGTGGGGAAACAGGTCTCTTTGACTTTCTTTTCTTTCTTCTTTTTTTTTGAGATGGAGTCTCGCTCTGTTGCCCAGGCTGCAGTGCAGTGGCATGATCTTGGGCTCACTGCAACCTCTGCCTCCTGGGTTCAAGGAATTCTCCTGCCTCAGCCTCCTGAGTAGCTGGGATCACCGGCGCGTTCCACTACGCCCGACTAATTTTTGTATTTTTAGTAGAGACGGGGTTTCGCCATATTGGTCAGGCTGGTCTTGAACTCCTGACCTTGTGATCCGCTGCCTTGGCCTCCCAGAGTGCTGGGATTACAGGCGTGAGCCACCGTGCCCGGCCTGTTTGACTTTCAAGACTGGGGAATTAAGTATTTTGCTATGTTTCTAGTGTACGTGCTTCTATGTGTTGATACTTCTCAGCCTTTGGTGACTCTTAGCATGTTTTTAGTAACTTGGTTAGGTCACAGTGACTGATTTCTTTTTTAGTTCAGCTCTCTTGTTCTCTGTCTATTAAATTTCCGTATAAATTGGAGTGGGAGAGGAAATTTTGAGGGCTTCAAAGCAGAGTTTTGGCAGCATGTACATTCAAGGGAGGAGTAAGAAGGATTGTGGACTCTGCATGGTCAAGTGTGCATCCAAGCCATTGGAATAACAGACAACAGCTCACATGCATTGAGCATCTAGCAGCATGGTTGTAAGCACTTAATAAATAATAACTAATGTAGTTAGTAGGCATGGTCAACTCTGTATTATTAAATTACCTGTACTCTATGACTCCTTAGCTCCTGCCTTTTTGTATTTGTTTTTTTCTCCAGTTTTCTCGGTAAAAATTTCTTTCCCCTAATTTAAAATTCATCATGCCTGAAATATAAAGACAAGGACCCATCCATACCTTGGATGGGATTGAGAAGGTCACTCCCTATAATCTGTTACAGTGGATGGTGTTTCTGTGAAGGGCAAATTGAATTGCAACATTAAAGAATTAAATTAGGCAGTAAAAGTGAGCCTTTCTCTATTTGAAATAGTCTTTCTAGTCTATAATTTTAGTGTTTCTGAAGATGTTATGAAAAGAATTGTTCTTGCCTGGCACAGTAGCTGAGTCCCAGCTTCTCGGGAGTCTGAGAGGGGAGGATCACTTGAATTCAGGAGTTGGAGTCTAGCCTGGGCAACCCAGTAAGACTGAACCCCCCATCTCTAAAATATAAATATATATATATATTCTTTTGTAAAAATTGAATTTGTCCAGATGCTGATAGCCCCAGGAAAATTAGGAAGAATTGGTAAATCACTCAGGTAAAGTGATTCCTGTGGCTATGGATAGGTGATACTGGTGGTGGGTTATAAATAAACAAATGACCCTGCTTTGGCTAGAGTTTATTCTGGCCACTTTGAAAGCAAATAACTTTTCTGTAGGCATATTTTTTTACAGACATATTCATTTGTGAAGAAGAAAAACATTTTCTGTAGATGGTCAGAAGTTGCAACATCCTCCTGTTTTGAGAAACGGTAAATCTAAAAACATAAAACAAAACAAACAGAAATCCACAGCACCTTTACAATCTAAGATTTTTTTTTCACATGATAGAAACTTGGTTCTCTTGGCCTCTATTAGGGAGGTGTTTTGATGTTCTCCTCTTTATTTCTTTTTAAAATAACCTTTTATATCCTAGTGCTTGTGAAAAATACCTTTGATTCTCACTTGACCTCTTCCACTGAATTGGAAAATTTGCTTCCATTCTCTTAGCAGGTAAATAGCCTTAAAACCATTCATGGTTTTGTCAGGGTAGAGAAGAGCTGAAAAGCATTACATATGTTCCAAGTTAAGAGAGGCCAATCTTGCTGTTTTCAAGTGGTTCCTTCCCCTCCCTTCTTCTATTAAGGGCTCAACCACAATGGAGCTTTAATCAGCTTCATTGATTTAAAGCTAATTTGCACTTGGCTTCAAGGTTAAGGTCCACAGCATAAGCTGAAGACCTTTAAATCAGAAGTCAGACTGAAAAGCCTTAGGTATATCATATTGTCTGCTGTGCATAAGAATGACAGCTCTTGATGACTGCGAATTAACTATTGGGGAAAAAGGCACAAAGCCAGTTTTTCTTCTGTGTTAATATAACCTCTGCTAGCCGAATTTCACAGCATTGCTATCAACATTTCTGCTTCATCATGTAAATGGACGGAATTAGCTGAAAATACTTTGGTACTGTGATGTTTGTAGCCATCCATTTCTGCTTGGTTTCAGTTGGATTTCAACCTAATTGCCAAACTGATTCCATCTGTAATAACTTTTAACATTTATTTTTCCCAAAGGGAAAAAAAATGTCTTGTCTGTATTCCTCAATTAAGAAGGTGATGAAATATTCAGTGTATGTCTCCACTCTGACTAAATTCTTTTGTTAACTTTATCAGATAAACTATAAAATATTAACCAGGCTCATTGTTTGAGCATGTGCAGATGGCATAATATTTACCAGACATATTTTTAATACACATTTAATTTTATAAATTGAATTAACTATTACATGGCTAATTTTTTTCCTCTCTTTTCCAAATTGATGCAACAAGCATTCCTGTTGTTGGCTGTGTGTACTACACTAGAACATTTGTGGATAATTACATAAGCTTAGCTGTGGATATAATAAATAACATTTCCTCCAAACTTAACCACATGAAATCAAATCAAGCAGAAATAATGCTATTTTCTAAGCAAAATTATGCTGACTAGCAATATGTGGGTTCTTTGCTTTTTTTCTCTGACAGCTCAGTTTTTAAAATTTTCTGGCACATTTAAATAGGTAAGTTAATTTTACCCACCTCTCTTATCCTCCATACGGCTTGCTGTATATATCCATATCTTCTCTGCCATTCCCAAATGTACTAATATAATAGCCACATAATGCCTCACCTAAATCAGATTTTCTTAGAATGTGGTTTGGACTGAATCAAGGTCAAATTCTAAATCATGGCACATAGAGCCCTGAAAACCTTTTTTTTTTTTTTTTTTTTTTAAAATAATTAATAAAAGGCTTGGTTATTGGTGAGCTGCTAAAATATCTAAATGGTTTTACAAGATTGTCCCTCATTCAGCATCATCAAAGAGCTAAAGATGGAGCTGATAGGGAGAAAGACACATAAGGAAACATTACAATCCAGTGTGATACATGTTATACTAGAATTTCACCGTAGGGATTGGAGAAAGGAGGGCGGATAGCTAATTCTGAGAGTCAGGGATAGTGGTAAGGAGGACATAACAATTTGGCTAAGATTTAAATGTTTGCCCATTTGGACGAGGGGTGTGCAGTGTAGAAAGGACATTCTAAGCAGAGGGAATGGCCTGTGGGAAGTGGTGAATGTGTGACTACCAAGAAAGACCTGTGAAAATGCATGGAGTATGAAGGAGAGAGTGGTAGGAGAGGAAATTAGGAGGGTAGTTGCAGCCTAGAACCTAAAGGTAGAATTAGCAGGATGTGCTGACGTCACGGTTCAATGGTCCATGTAGCCACAGGAGTATGATGTGCGGGGAATAATGTGATGGTCCACAAAAGGCAAGCAATAGAGGGAATGGAGTCAGGAATGGTGACTGAATTCCTGGAGGTCCCCAGGACTCATTTAGAGAGCTGCATTTTGGAAAAGAATTCAGCTACGAGGAAGATGAAGAGAGCATGAGTATTCAAAATAACTCATTTTGAATATGAAACCTTATTTTGTACCCCAAGTTGATGAACAGAGGACTTAACAGCTCCATGCACGAATCACATTCAAATTTACACAAATGTCGAAGTTGTGGAATCTGATTTAATCATGTTTCACTATGCACTCAAAAGTGGTTTTGAGAGTCCCTCATCCCCTGCCCTCACTAATTGATTATAAACATAATTACTTAAAGTATCATACAGTGCAAAATTGTCAACCCTAAAAAGAGCAAGCACTCCCATCCATAACGAGTAATATGTAGTTAAGCCCGAAAAACTCAAGTATTTTCCTAAGTAAAGAGACTAGTGTTGGGTGCTGAGGGATAGAGGTGAATAAAGCCTCTAAGAGCTTTCACTGGCGTTGAGGACACAAAGCATGAATACATCACATTTTAAATAACAAAAGCGTTAAATTATTCAAAAGAACACAATTTAGCATGAGAGGGGATAGCTGCAGATGCAAAGAGGGTACTTACAACACTGAGGCAATATCATTGCATCTACTTATTTTAGAATATATCAGTCCATAGTAATGTTGACAACCCGCTTCAATTTGTACATGCAAGTTAAACATAAAACACATGTTTCATAGATAAGTGGAGACAATAATGATGGGTTATCTCAAGTGAAGGAAGGCAGTTGAAGCCAAAGAGACATTTGTGTAATAGAAGTGCAATGCAGAACTGAATTGAAGCTAAAATTTGTTCACACAAAGGAGCAGGGGCACGCACAATAACTGAATTCCCCCAAAAGCAAAAGGGTGAATTTGGGGAAACACTGTTTTAACATCGCTGTTTATTTTAACATTCGTTTTTAATTCTCCCTTGACCACATTTAGTTATTATTCAGAGTTTTATTGTCATGGTCAGCACTATCATCCTCAAGGGCAGCCTCAGGCAAAATTGCAGAAGAGAACCAACATTCAACACCCCCAGCCACCCCTTTTAATGTCCTTCTCTGCATCAGTGATGGTTGCCACCCACTTAGGGCTCAGAGCTCTTACTACCTTCCTGACAATCCCTTATGGACATCTGCTCTAGGAAAAACAAACAAGCAAATGTATTCACACAGAGGTGCTAAAATGTGAGAAGTTTAATTTTAACTCTCTCTGTGGGGTATTTACACTATCACAATGGACAAAGACTTTTGCTACAGGGAAGGCATCTGCTTGTATTTTGAGGATTCAGCTAGTTTAGGGAAGAAACAGTCTGAACAGATGTTGATCTTCCTTCACCCTTGAGCATACGTCACAGAATCAGTCACCTACTGCACCTACCGCCTTCGCCACCTCTTATCTGTGTGATGACAGCAGCCTTCGGGTGGGTTTCTTCCATTTTTTCAAGACTTTGTCTGTAATAGAACCTAGTAAGCTAAAAAAAAAAAAAAGATATAAACATGTATTGGGGTTCAGGATATAGTATCCCTGAATATTTTAGGCTAAAGGAGTTTGGGAAAACCACAAAAGCAGGAAGGTCTCCCTGACCTTCCCCCCAAAGCAGGTCATAAAACCTAGGGAGGATTTTCTGACCTTCCTCTGACGCAGTTCATAAGAACTTCATGTGGGAGGTACCCTCCCTATACCCAGAGGAAAGGGCTATCCTTATTTCTGAAGACAAAGGGTCACAGAGAGGAATCTGAACAAACAGGCCCTGCTAGGTTTTCCCCAGTTTATTACCATTAGATCATACCCCCTTTGTCATACTATATTTCTTCACAACTATCCACCCTTCAAATTTAGCATTAAAACACACAGGTTTAACTATTTCTTCGGATCTTATTTTCTTTTGAAGGCTCCTGTGTCATGAAAAACTTACATTAAATAAAACGGTATGCTTTCCCCTTGTTAATCCTTCTTTTGTTACAGGGACCTTAGCCATGAACTTGAGATGGGTGAGGAAAAAAAAGTCAAATTACTGACTTTCTCTGCCTTTCTCTGTTGCTCCAGAATCCCTGAAAGTTTCTAATTGTTCATTAGGACAAATAGGAATGTTTCAACCTCATGATAGTTTTTTTTTTACTATTTTTTTTTTTTTTACTATTTTGAATAGAGAGAGCACCTCTTCCCACCTCATTTCTTTACACTAAACCAACAATTTCCCACTAAATCCCAGCGTTCCCTATGGTCTCACATTTGCCATCATCTTTTTTTTTGAGATGAAGTCTTGCTGTGTCATCCGGTCTGGAGTGCAGTGATGCAATGTCAGCTCACTGCAACCTCCGCCTCCTGCGTTCAAGCAATTCTCTTGCCTTAGCCTCCCAAGTAGCTGGGACTACAGATGCAAGCCACCACACCTGGCTAATTTTTGTATTTTTGTAGAGATGGGGTTTTGCCATGTTGGCAAGGCTGATCTTGAACTCTTGATGTCAGGTGATCTGCCCCTCTTGGCCTCCCAAAGTACTGGGATTACAGGCATAAGCCACTGCGCCCGGCCTCCGTCCTCTTTCCTCTAACCCACTTGTGTTGTTTCAGAATACAGACTCACTTTATCCAATCATCTTTTCTTTCTAACCTTACTTATCCTGACCACCTACTCTATTGGTACCATTTTGTCACTTTCTTCAAGTTTAATGGTCTGTTTCTTGGTATTTCCTGATGTATTGCCTTAGAGGTATCATTTTAAATATTGCTGTTGGCTTATAGCTCTTGGTGAACAAAGAATAACCAACATTATCATGATAGCTTCTGTTAATCTACAAAATATATATTTTTTCATGTGTTATTAATAATCCTACCAGGCAGTTGTTGTTATTACCACTTTGTAAATGAGAAAACTGAGACAAAGAGAAACTGAATGAGAAAACTGAATTAAGGTCAAATTCTAAATCATGGCACAAAGAGCCGTGAAAACCTTTTTTTTTAAAAAAATAAAAGGCTTGGTTATTGGTGAGCTGCTAAAATATCTAAATGGTTGTGAGCAAGGGAGCACTGATTCTTACAAGATTGTCCCTCATTCAGCATCATCAAAGAGCTAAAGATGGAGCTGGTAGGGAGAAAGACACGTAAGGAAACATTACAATCCAGTGTGATACAGGCTATACTAGAATTTCACTGTAGGGGTTGAAGAAAGGAGGGTTAAATCATTAGTTATCCTAATGACCAAATTTAGCTATGACAGAACTGGGATTTTAGCCCCACTCTCGTTGTTGAAGTAGTGCCTTTCTATCGTGTTCATAGTATTCAGACTTGGACTGGTCTGTGAGGTAAGGCTTGGTTCTGCTGTTAAGGCTTTGTTTTATGAGTCCTGAGAGCCTGGTGAACATGACTTTCTTTGGACCTGCCCTTTAAAATTAAAAACAGAAGATTTAGATACTATTCATGTGACAGGCATTTGCAAGCACTGCTTAATTCACCTCCCTCCAGTCTCTGGTCACATGACAATAATATAATTTCACCCGATTACAGCCACACAAGAAACTGACAAGCTGATGTCCTGGGAATGGAGTCCTACAGTTACATTTTCTAACCCCCATTTTGTAGATTTATGCTATAATATCATGAAAATGTATCCCATAGCACCAAAAATAAAGAAATTATTTGTGGTGAAAACTATACACTTCTACCTATTGATCATATATTGACATACGTTTAAACTTGTCTGGGTTAAGCCAAGGATAGACTAGGAGATAAAATTAAAAGGAATAAAATATAACACTTTAATTGCATTTGTGGCCAAGGGACCTACATTATACAGCAACCAGCATGTAACAGTGTACTTCATGTTCCATGATTTACCTTGCTGATAATTGCTTTGCACTCCTAATAAATTAACCCACAGAAAATCCATTCATCTGCATCTTCTTTTTATGCAGAGCTAGAGGAAAAAGGACCAGTATAGCAATTTGAGTGGCAATCATGCACTGATTGTAGCAAAGAAAGTAGCATGGTGAGAGTCTTAAGCATTCTGAAAGCATTTCTTTGTAAGAAAAGAGGAAGGAAAAAAGAAGAGAGGGTTTTTGCTAATTAAGTTCTGTTTTTTGTCTTATTTGCTATGGAGAATATATTATGTCCTAGACCAAAAATTCTTGTTTAATAAACTATATTTCTGGCCAGATATTTTATTTTAATATCATTAATTTTCTTTAAATATTTGTAGAAAATTCTCATTGTTATGTTTAAGATTCCTAGAAGGAAAGAATGTATAAATATGTTATTATATTCCTGTGAGGTTCCTTCTATAAATATTATTCCATAGTAAATCTCACATTTAAGCTGCCCAATTTTTGTGTTAGACTCTGTAATCAAAATCATTTTGAATACCTTACTTTTATTCTAATGCTTTATGTACTTTCAATGTTCTGCCTAGTGCCTTGATATTACTTAGCTCATTTGATCCTCACGGTCAACATGGTAGAATGGAAAGAATGCTGAATGAGTGAGGAGGCAGGATTTCTGGTTTCCACCCTGACACTAAATTGGGTATAATATTAGCCTTATTGTTTTACTTGTCTGAGTCTCAGTTTTCTGTATTTTAACATAAGGAGATTATAAGAGATGATCTCTAAGGTCCTTTCCAAATTTCAGGATATGCAGTCAGAATACTGTGAGTGATTAAGGTTCACAGAGGCAAGTAACTTCCCCAGTTTGATAAGGTGGATAGGTGGTAAGAGAAAAGCAAAAGTGAGTTCTGTGTCTAGCAGTATGCAAACTTGACTGACCTTCTTGCAGAAAACAACAAAAATGCTGTTCAGTTTTTAAAAGGCTCCCTAGATACATCAGCGAACTGGCAAGAAAATAAGAATTTCTTCAGTGCAATGTTGCCAGAAAACAAACACAGGAAATCCAGTCAAATTTGAATTTCAGATAAGCAAGAAATAATTTTATTATATGAGTATGTCTCAAATATTGCATGAAACATATGTATACAAAATTATTTATCTGAAATTCAAATGTAATTGAGCATCCTGCATTTTTATTTGCTAAATCTGACAACTTACTCAGAGGTTAATAACTAAGTGAAAGCAGGGACCTGGAGAGGTAAATTAGCATGGAGGCTGCTTTCACCAAGAAGGTATTTGCTGAATCCAGATAACCTTGAGCTTTGGCTTTTGCATTCCCATAGAGGAGGGGAGAGGACAGGAATCTAGTAAGAGATCAGCAGAATAAAACTGGGACCCCAATAGGCTACATCCTCACTGCAAAAGTCGCTAGAATTAAACCTGGTCCCTGTCCTGGGTTGTATGTGTGGGAGCAGGTAGCATTGATAGAAGGAGCAATTTCCTGTCTTGAACCTCAGAGTTGGCTGTGGATAAGGGAGAATGTTTATCCTGAGAATTCACATCTGAATTTTATACCTGCATAGTCTCAGGAACCTCAAGCCAATAATTTAATTTAAAGTGAACTTTGGTTACCAGTATGACCAGGCATCTGACAGAAGCAAAGACTAATGCTGAGAAAGATAAACTCATGTATGGGAGAAAAGATTCCCCACCCATTCATTACAAGGTTCGTGGCTGAGACCCCTATAACAAAAAGACAGATTAGAACAGGAAAGCATACAAATTTATTTATAACTTTTACATGACATGGGAGCCTTCAGAAATGAAGACACAAAGAAACAGGGAAATCTGTTTTTATGAATGACTATTGCAGAAATATGATTGGAGGACAAAAGGGTATGATCTAATGGTAACAAACCGGGGGGAACTTAACATGATCTGTTTGTTCGGATGCTTCTTAGCAACTCTGTGTCTTTATTCCTTTCCTCAATATCTTATGACTTACTCTAGGGGAAGTTCAGAAAATTCTTTTCTAGATGGCCTGCTTCAGTGGAGAATGGCAGGAGAAGGTCAGTGAGACCTTCTTGCTTCTGCTGTTTTTTTCAAATGCCGAGGTACCATGTTTTGAGGTAACATGCCTTGAACCTCATCACTCAGATACAAGCATAACAAAATATACAAGGAAATAAGGCACTGTGAATGAGGCTTGGTATAAACAAAGGTTGGTACAATCTCAAAGACATTAAATATTAGAGTTATCTGGCAGGTAGAATAAAATATACATTATCAATATGCTTAAAGATTAAAAAGGGAATTGAAAATGAGCAAGCGACTTCATGATCAAGTAGATTTAAAAAATAAAATATAGTTAGTTTTTAGGAATAAGAAAACAGGTGATATTTGGAAGTAAACATTCAACAAATGGTACAAACAGATTATACACATTAGGATAGATAGAGATATAATAATCTAAGAGTATTTGTAATACAGAATAAGGAAAAACAGGTGAAAAATGAGAAAGAGAGATGAAAATAAATTAGGGTCCTTAAAGGAGAAAATGGAGAAGAGGCAATCATTAAAGAAATAATGGATGAAACTTTTTCCAGATATTAAGGTTATCAATCCTCAAAGCCAGAGACCATAATAAATGACATACCATAGTCACAAAGAAATCTACGCATAGGGGTATTAGAGAGTAGATTCAAGACACCAAAGACAAACAGAAGATCTTAAAAGCAGACAGAGAGAAAAAGATATATATGTATCTTTTTCATACATATGTACATACACAAACATATACATATATTAATAATATGTTTTTCATATAGACATACATATACACATATATAGATTTAGACTTACATATATTTCTCATGTATTATCATATATATATATTTAGAAGTAACCAGGTAAATACTAGTCAAAGGAATCTGAGGTAGTTCTATTGATGTCAGAGGAAATATACATTAAATCAAATGGCTAACTAGAGATAAGGAGTGATTATATGATAAATATTTCTAGCTAACAAGAAGTTGTCTATGTGTTTGTGTGTGTATGTGTATTGAGCTTATATGTGCTTAGTAACCAAGCCTCAAATCATATAAAGCAAAAATTGACTGACCTGCAAAGAGAAGTTGATACCTAAGTCTATCATTATAGTAATTGTGTCTTAGTGCTTGTTAGATTAAGCTGACAAAAAAAAAAAAAAAAAAAAATCAGTAAAGGTAGAGAAGATCTAAAGAGCTTAATTAACAAGAGCTAATTGTGAACCCTGTATTTATCTCAAGTTATTTATGGAAAAAAAGATCATATACTGCGCCATCATGTAAGACTCAACAAATTCAAAGATTGATCTCATTCAGAGTATTTTTCTGAGCACAAAACAATTGAGTTAGAAACCAGCAGCAAACTATAACCAACAAAACCATAGGCGTTTGAAGACCAAGAAACATAATTCTAGGCCAGGCAAAGTGGTTTACGCCTGTAATCCCAGCAGTTTGGGAGGCTGAGGCGAGTGAATCACTTGAGATTGGGAGTTCCAGGCAAGCCTGACCAATATAGTGAAACCCCATCTTTACTAAAAATACAAAAATTAGCTGGACATGGTGGCACATGCCTGTAATCCCAGCTACGTGGGAGGCTGAGGCAGGAGAATCGCTTGAACCTGGGAAGCAGAGGCTCCGAGACCTCGCCACTGCACTCCAGCCTGGATGACAGAGCAAAGCTCTGTTTCAAAAACAAACAAACAAACAATAACACCCCCCCAAAACAAACAAACATGATTTTAAGTAAAGCATGGGCCAAATGGGAAATTATAATAAAAATTAGAAAATTTTTAGAATAGAATAAAACCAAAAATACTATATATTAAAAGAGAAAAAAAGAACATTAATGAGCTAAGATTTTTATTTATAACACTAAAAAACCTAAATGGAATGTAACCTAAAAATAGATCAAGTGGAATTTACAATGAAATAAAAAACGAAAGTACAATAGAACCCACAAAATCAAACTTTGTTCTTTATAAAGACAATCCACCGGCCAAATTGATCAAGAAAAGAGAGCACAAAAATAATAATTTTGAAATAAAAGAGGATATTACTGCAGAGTCTTCATAATCAAAGAATAATAAACAACATTATGCTAACACTGAAGTCTTATTAGACCTGGAAACAGTCTTCAGAATATAATTTGCCATAATTAATGCAATAAGAATAGATCATCACATAATCCTGTAATCATTAAAGAAGTTGATTCAGCAGTTAAAAACTTCCCCTTTTCACAAAGAAACAAACAAAACCGAAACAAAACATTATTCCCAGATGACTTAGTCAATGTGGATTATGTAACATTCAAGGAATAAATTATTGAAATTTCATACAAACGAATGTAGGAACTAGAAAGTCTGATCTTGCGCATAGAGAGAGAAGAGCATTTCTTTTTTTTTTTTTTTTTTTTTTTGAGACGGAGTCTCGCTCTGTCGCCCAGGCTGGAGTGCAGTGGCGCAGTCTTGGCTCACTGCAAGCTCCGCCTTCCAGGTTCACGCCATTCTCCTGCCTCAGCCTCCCGAGTAGCTGGGACTACAGGTGCCCATCATCACGCCCGGCTAATTTTTTGTAGTTTTAGAGACAGGGTTTCACCATGTTAGCCAGGAATGTCTCGATTTCCCGACCTCGTGATCCGCCCGCCTCGGCCTCCCAAAGTGCTGGGATTACAGGCGTGAGCCACCGCACCCTGCACCATTATATTTCTTATGTACATTACACTAGAGATTCTAACCAGCTCATTAAGACAAAAATAAATAAGTAAGTAAATTGTGAAGATATATGGATTGTAAAAAATGAGATGGTTATTATTTGCATATAATTGTGTAGAAAACACAAAATAATATGCAGATTATTTATTAAATTAGCAAGAGAATTTAGCACGGTGGCTGTATATAAAACCAATGTACAAAAATCAATATATTTCTATTTGTAACTTAAAAATAAGTAGGCAATATTTAAAAAGAGAATGTGATTTATAATAGCAAAAAATGTAAAGCGTTTACAGAAAAAATCTATAAAAGATATGCATGACTTTTACAGGGAAAATAATAAAGCTTTGTGAGAATACATTGGAAAAGCCCTATATAAATGGAGGACTCTATGGTATTCATGGGCAAGAAAATTCAATATCCTAAAGATGCAAATTTTAATAAAAATTAAATAATGTATTTAATAGATTAAAATTCCATTAAAACTCATAACATAATATTTTTGGTGATGCTTTAAAACTGATCCTAAAATTTATTTGAAAGAGTCAGGAGCCATGTAGAACTCAGACATGGGTCAAGAACCAAAAACTTAGGTGAAGAAATTTTCCTGCCAGATACCAAGCATTAATGTAAATGTAGAATAATTAAGACAATATGATATTGCCAAATGGGCTAACAAAGACAATAATTAAATTGAACAGAGGGCTCCAAATACATCCTCACATTTCTGGAAATTTATGATCCAGATGGCATTGCAGAGTACTAAGGAAAATATAAAATTTTCAACAAATGACGTTGGAACCATCTATATAATATAACAGTTAAATTAGACCTCATATTTTATACAACACAGATATCTGTTCTGGGATGATTGAAGACTGAAGTGTGAAAGGCAAAACTGAAACTTTTAGAAAATGATGGATGAGATGATCCACATAGCCTTAAGTGTAAGGATAGATGTCTTTAAAAAGAACCACAAACTGGCTGGGCGTGGTGGCTCACGCCTGTAATCCCAGCATTTTAGGAGGCCGAGGTGGGCGGATCACGAGGTTAGGAGATCGAGATCTTCCTGGCTAACACCGTGAAACCCCGTCTCTACTAAAAATACAAAAAGAAATCAGCTGGGCGTGGTGGCGGGCGCCTGTAGTCCCAGCTACTTGGGAGGCTGAGGCAGGAGAATGGCTTGAACCTGGGAGGCGGAGCTTGCATTGAGCCGAGATCGCGCCACTGCACTCCAGACTGGGCGATAGAGCAAGACTCTGTCTCAAAACGAAACAAAAAAGAACCACAAACTATTGAAAAATCGATTTCAATATTATTTAGAACTTTTGTTCATAAAAAGACCTCATAGAGAATGTGAAAATATCTGCCTCTGAGAGAAGGTATTTGTAGCACACATAGCTAAAAATTGATTAGTATTCAGGATACATAAGGAATGCATGCAAATCAGACCGAAAAAGAAAACCCAGTGCAGAAATGGACAATAAGACTAGAGCAGGTACTTCACAGAAGAAGAAACTTGAACGGTTTCCAAACAAATGAAAGGGAGCTCAATTTCAATAGTCTTCAAAGAAATGCAAGTTAAAACCATGATGAAACAGCATTTTATACTCAGCAGCAGATAGATGAAAATTAGGAGGTTGATTGAAACAATTGTTGGTAAGTCTATGGAGCAACCATAACTTTTGCACACTGAAGGTGTATACCTTGCACAAGCACTGTGGAATATCACTAGACATTATCTAGGAATGTTGACCGTATGCACATCCTGTGGGCCAGCAAGTCTCCTTGCAGGGATATACTCTAGAGAAATTTTTGTATAAGAAAGATAGGAAAATCTTTAGACTGGTAACTTTTACACTAGCAAAAAACTGGAAGCAATGAAAATGCCCATTAAAATGAGCATGGATAAAATATATGGTATAGTCATACGAAAAATGATGTATCCACATACACGCAGAAAATCTAGGAAATGAACTTCAGCCACAAGTAACAACAAGCAAGTACCTGCATGAATCTCAGAAATCTAATGTTAAGGAAAAAGCAAGTCACAGAATACTACTGATGAATATAGGAAAGTTTATGTTCTAAATTATAAGCGACTAAGCAATACATTGTTTCTGGATGCAAATGGTGTGGTAAAATTACAAAGAAACAAAGGGAATGAGAAACATGAGATTTAGGAAAGTAGTTCCCCATGGAAGGAGGGAAGCAGGGACTCCACAGATCACGTTAATGGTCTATTTAACATTATGGTCCAGAGATAAGCATTGATTTTGCTGTGGTTCTTAAACTACAGATATTTACAAGTGTTTCTTTGCATCTATTCAATATTTAATAAATGCATGTTAAAAATGGACCAAAAATCAGGTTTTGGGTCCCTGTTGCAATACTCATTCTAGTGAACCACATACTGGGCCACTGGCTTTTCTCTGTTTCATGTGTTCTAGAGCAATTAATTACATGCACATATACCTGCATTATTGTCATTGTATGCTAATTGTCTTTCAGTTCTCTATCATCCAACTATTTACCATGCCTTCTGAAGGCAAATGTTTTATTGCTTTTTAAACACACTTGTACTGTGTTCTTTGAGAATGAAAAACATTAATTAAAACTGTAGGTGTGAAAGAACAACCTGTACTCAAATGGAAAGAGACTTCTGATAATTCTGAAAGACCTGGCAGCTGGGACAGTACAGTGTAGTGGTTAGAGGTGTAGGTTTAGAAGTCAGCACATGTCACTTTTAATCCTGGCTCCACTATGTGTTAAATGACCTTGATTTTAGATTTCTGAGTCTTGTATTCTTCATAAGCTTCTGCTGTTGTGAGGATATTGTGGGCTGGTATAGGGAAAACATTTATTTGGCTGCCTAGTAGAACTCAGTATCAGGTAATTGATATCTGTCAACATTATTATTAAGTATCATTAAAGAGTAAGAAAGATGTAAAGTTAGCACCTAGAGCTACAGGAAGTAAAAATATACCTTGAAATTAGCTGTTAGTGCAAGTGTAAAACTTCCAGCTTTCCTTTGCTTTGGAGAGAATTTTGATATTTTCTGGGTTAAAAAGTCCAATGAATAGAACTCATTTCCCCTCGTGGCCATGTATTTTTCATTTGATCTGACTTTTCATAGTCTCATTTTTCTCACCTGAAATATGATGATGATGTTTATACTGGGTCTTTGTGAACCTCTGAAGTGGTAATATATAGTAAAAAACTTATTTAATAAATATATTATCATGATTGTTATACCTTAAGAAACTATTTTGAGTATATTATTTGTAGTTTTCCAAAAACAAAAAGGCAAGTGCTCCAGTTTTTAGTGTGTGTGATTATGTTTTCGTGACCCCTGGTCATTATCGTTGAAGCTGCATAAAAGTGGTCGTGTAAAATGTCACATAGCAACATGTCCCATCTGCTTAGCAACAGAAAGAGGACAGGTAATAAAATATTATATATCAAAACAGAAACTCTGTAAGAAACTAGAGTCAAAGAAGCATCAAACCCTAAACCTATTCATATTTTTTTCCCTTAAAAAAACAACAAAAAACACTAGGCCGGGCGTGGTGGCTCACGCCTGTAATCCCAGCACTTTGGGAGATCGAGGTGGGTGGATCACAAGGTCAGGACTTCGAGACCAGCCTGGCCAATATGGTGAAAACCCGTCTCCACTAAAAATACAAAAAAATTAGCCAGGCGTGGTGGCACATGCCTATAATCCCAGCTACTCGGGAGGCTGAGGCAGGAGAATTGCTTGAATCCGGGAGGCGGAGGTTGCAGTGAGCTGAGATCGTGCCACTGCACTCCAGCCTGGGTGACAGAACGAGACTCCGTCTCAAAAAAAGAAAAAAGAAAAAAGAAAAAAGAAAAAAAAAAAAACCACTAAAAACCATTCCCCAAATTGTTGTCAGAAAGAAATTCTACCAAGTTCCCTAACAATATTCAATTCATTTTTGTTATGAACCTCACAGTGTATTTCATTTAAATGGCGCAAATTTAAATAGTCACAGTAATCTCGATGACTTTCTTAGACTCTACATGTCCATGTGAGGTAAGAGGAATAAAATACCCCACAGGAGAAAAATTCTCCTATGTGGCAAATTAACTGCCTAGAACATCAGTGTACAATTTAGTACTCTGTAAGAAGTGATTTTTTAAATGGTGTCTAGAAGAGTTAATTTACCTCATAGCAGCAAGTAGTTTACTACAAAAGAATTGCTTACTCACCTTAGATATTTTGGAGTAAATTCATTATAGGATTACTCATTTTGGGGCTAAAGGAACATGTTTGCTGTAATGATGGATAATTATACTGTACAATTTCTGCATTATTTATTCTGTTTACCAGCTGATGGACCACTGTTCTTGACAGGGCTTCCATCTGTTTTGATAGGAATTAAGGAGTTCTGAAAGCATTTAAAGGTATTCTTCAGTTAGTGCTTAATTTCCTCAACTCCAAAACACCATTTATTGTACCAAGACAGAAAAAAATGCCAATTAAACCCTGACACAATGTATTCTTATTACTGAAGAATTTTTATTTCATACTTGTTGACAGAGCTCTTTAGACAGATTCAGATATAGAAGTTTTAATCATATATTACTCTTATACATTCAAAAAAGGGAAAACAGAGGTAAAGGATATTAAAGGTATTCCCAAACTGTCTTCAAATTCTGAGTTTGACTCTTCTGAAGTATTTTTCAACTCAGAGTCATGTATATCCATGTTTTTCCACAAAGTGTTTTCTTCTTTGCATGAAGTGGACTAGTGAGTCAGGATATTTCCAGGACTATTGCACGGTTGTCATTGGCATTAAATTCTAAGTAATAGACAACTTCTGGCTAGTTTTATGTCTTCTCAGTCTTCCCAGAAAATGTCAATGGAAGGATTTGAAGCAACGATTAGAGCTCCTATTTTTTTCTAATGGCTCTTAAATGTTTTGTTGGCTGAAAACTAAGAAGTTGCAGTGGCCGGGCGCAGTGGCTCACGCCTGTAATCCCAGCACTTTGGGAGGCTAAGGGGGGTGGATCACGAGGTCAGGAGATCGAGACCATCTTGGCTAACATGGTGAAACACCGTCTCTACTAAAAATACAAAAATTAGCCAGGTGTGGTGGCGGGCGCCTGTAGTCCCAGCTACTTGGGAGGCTGAGACAGGAGAATGGCGTGAACCCGGGAGGCAGAGCTTGCAGTGAGCTGAGATTGTGCCACTGCACTCCAGCCTGGGCGACAGAGTGAGACTCCGTCTCAAAAAAAAAAAAAAAAAGAGAAGTTGCAGTTTGCCAGGTAAGCCACCAAGAAAAGCAACCAACTTTGCTCATGAGTAAGAAGGTAACTAAGTCAGGAGTGCTGCCTGGTTACAGTGACTTTAAGGTAACTTTGACTCTAAGATGCACTTCTATTTTGAAGACATTAAAAATGAAAAAGGTGCATATTTGTAGTGAGAAACATGGCATGGAGTTTTAAAACATTTTTACTTGAATTAATTATAGATATATCTGCTTATATGAATCTATCAATGTATTGCTCAAATTAGCATTATTTGCAATCTTGTTATTCTCTTTAGAGCTGGCAAGAGGATTAACACTTGTATATTTTTCTATTTTTTCCTTCTATATATTGGTATCACAGTTTGAGTTCTAATTCTGAACCTTCCAAGAAATAAGATCTACAATCACAAACACCGTTTACTGAATATTTTCCATTTCTTTTTTTTTTTTTTTTCATCTAGGTCTTCACATTTATTGTTGTCTGATTGTTCATAATAATATATATATATATTTTTTATTATACTTTAGGTTTTAGGGTACATGTGCACAATGTGCAGGTTTGTTACATATGTTTCCATGTGCCATGTTGATTTCCTGCACCCATTAGCTCGTCATTTAGCATTAGGTATATCTCCTAATGCTGTCCCCGCCCCCCCCACCCCCCACCCCACAACAGTACCCGGAATGTGATGTTCCCCTTCCTGTGTCCATAAGTTCTCATTGTTCAATTCCCACCTATGAGTGAGAACATGCGGTGTTTGGTTTTTTGTCCTTGCGATAGTTTACTGAGAATGATGTTTTCCAGTTTCATCCATGTCCATTTCTTGATGGAGCTAGTTCACTACAAATTCATTTGGACTTTCCTCATCTGGGCCACTGATGCTGCTTGAGAACATCTTTTTTTCCTGTCATACATGGGGTTCATATCTTACTCTTTGCTTCTCTAAATCTTTTCTACACAAGGACCCAACTGATTCCTCCACCTCTATCAAGTTTCCCACAAATAACACAGCTCAAGGTGATCCTCATTCACCACTATCCTCTCTCATCCCAGATACTACTGTCTTTTAAACATTTTATGCATGAGAAAATTGCAGCCTAGTTACAAAGTTGTGAAGAGTCTTATGTGCCATGCTAAAGAACACATGACTCCTAAAATAACCATGAACATTTTTTTTTTGAGACATAGTCTCGCTCTTGTTACCCAGGCCGAGTACAGTGGTGTAATCTTGGCTCACTGCAACCTCCACCTCCTGGAAGTAATTCTCCTGCCTCAGCCTCCCAAGTAGTTGGGATTACAGGCACCCACCATCATGCCGGGCTAATTTTTGTATTTTTAGTAGAGATGGGGTTTCACCACGTTGGCCAGGCTGGTCTCGAACTCCTGACCTCAGGTGATCTGCCCACCTCAGCCTCCCAAAGTGCTGGGATTACAGGCATGAGCCACCATGCTTGGCCTAAGATTTTTAATTCCTTAGACGTCATTTTCCTATCTACTAAGTGAGAATAGTACATACTTAGCAAGAGTTTTGTAGATAAAGTTATATATATAGAGCATCTAACTGAGGGCTTGACACATAATAGTTGCTTAATAAATCATACTAGTTATTATCATATAGGCAATGATAGCACATTAGATGATTTTTCTTCTGAAAACAATGCAAAGACACACGTCTAGATAACGTCCACAGAACATGCAGTATCCCTAGATTCCAAGTGTATGATGATAAGTAAATCCAGGTCAAACTGGTAGGACCACTAACAAATTTTGAGGTTTTCTTCTTGAAGTTTGTCTTCGTGGGTGAAATAAACATCCATTTGCTTATTTGCCTTGTGAATCCCATTTTAAGTCTGGCTGGATAGGGTTGTGGCTCCATTAGTAATTCAGTAGGACTACTCCTGTTTTTAAAAGTGATGAAACAACTTTCAGTTGCTAGAGCTTCAGAAATACCGACCCTCTGTTAGATATGGGGAGGGTGAAGCCTTTACATACATCGTCCCTAATCTTCGTATGAGTCCTCTCTGGAGGGTAGTATCCTTATCTTACTGGTGAGGCAACTGAAGTTGAGAGATGAAAAGGGCTCCATCCTTGGAGGGTGACAGAGCAGGGCTCTGCCTAGAATCTGCTGACTGTGAGGCTGGCTCTCTCTCTGCACTTTGCCAGGTCATACTGGGTCCTCTTTTCTTTTTTCTTTTCTTTTGTTTTCTGTTATGTTCTTTTTTTTTTTTTAAGATGGAGTCTGGCTCTGTCGCCCAGGCTGGAGTGCAGTGGCACGATCTTGGCTCACTGCAAGCTCCGCCTCCCGGGTTCATGCCATTCTCCTGCCTCAGCCTCCCGAGTAGCTGGGACTACAGGCGCCTGCCGCCATGCCAGCCTAATTTTTTTGTTTTTTTTTTGTATTTTTAGTAGAGACGGGGTTTCACCGTGTTAGCCAGGATGGTCTCGATCTCCTGACCTCGTGATCCACCTGCCTAGGCCTCCCAAAGTGCTGGGATTACAGGCGTGAGCCACCGCGCCCAGCCCATACTGGGTCCTCTTTTCTAAGAGTTTACTTTACGTCATCCTCCATAGTCTGTTTCATACTATCAGCTTGGCTATTTGGGGTTGATAAATCATGACTGGAGTATTTGAATAATATCCCTGCCCATATGTTCTTTAAATTCACATGAAATAAGCACCGGTGCATTGTCAAAAACTCTATTGTCTGGCATATTTTTCAAGTAATAGGCATGGAGCTGTTGATTTTACAGCAGAACTTTGAATCAAAACCAGAAGTCTGCTGCCATCAAGTTATTATCTTGGAACTGTCCTGCAAAATCAATAGAAATGTAGATACAAAATAAAAAAATAGAACCTACCATTTCATTTAGAAACTGATATAGTTTGGATTTGTGTCCCTACCCAAACCTCATGTAAAATTGTAATCTCCAGTGTTGGAGGAGGGGCCTGGCGGGAGGTGATTGGATTATGGGGGTGGATTTCCTCCTTGCCGTTCTCAAGATAGTTACTCTCATGAGACCTCATTGTGTAAAAGTGTGTGGCACCTTCCCCTTCACACTCTTTCTCCTTCTTTGATCATGTAAAACATGGCTCCTTCTTCTTCACTTTCTGCCATGATTGTAAGTTTCCTGAGGCCTCCTAAGCCATGCTTCCTGTACAGCTTGTGGAACTGTGAGTCAATTAATCCTCTTTTCTTTATAAATTACCCAGTCTCAGGTAGTTCTTTACAGCAGTGCAAGAATGAACTAATACAGAAACTTATCAGAAACATGTTATCTGTCATATATTAATAGTTATTTTTTCTAAACATGATTTTTAATGGCTATGTAATATTTCATTTTATTAATATCCCTAAGCAAGCCTCTATTTTATAGTTATGAATCCATTTATTAAATATTGTTATATGTTTTTTACATATCTGTAATATTTCTTTAGGCTGTATTTCTGAAAGTAGAATCTAGGTCAAAAACAGACCTTGTTTAAGGCCTTTAGTGTATAATATTGCCTTCAACAGAAATTTCAAACTATTTCCAGGAGAGAACTCCTTCCCAATATCCTTACCAATGGTAAATTTTATTATTTTTATGAATTGTCGGTTATATAAATGAAAATGGAAGTTTGTTATTTAACTTGCATTTCATTCATTATAAGTGAAGTTGATTTTTTTCATATATGATCTGTGTGTATTTCTTCTGCAATGAATTTTGTGTTCATTACTTTTGCCAATTTTTAAATTTGTATATTTATCATATTATTATTGATTTGTGAAAGTGTTTCATAAATTAAGGATTTGCAATGTATACATACTGTAAATACTTTTCTAGTTTGTTTTTTGTTTTTAAATTACATTTTTTTGTTCTTGAAGTTGCTTTCTCTCCCTTCTTTAAGTTTCAATACGGAGAATTAAGCCAAGATTTTAGACAATTTTCTCATGGAAATAACTGTCTTTGATTAGGTTCCATTAAGTAACATAGATTAAGCATGCTACTATAAACTTCAAAATCAGAATTGGGTCAATGTCACTAAACCAAGGCCTTCTAACCAGAATACCTTTCTTTTTTTTAATGTATCACTTATATGTATCGTTGTCAAAGTAGTATGAGAGCAGTTTTCTGAAATGACATTGTAATTCACCAAAGTAATCATGTTGAGGCATATACATTATGTTTCTAGGTTGTGACTGCTGAGGTTTTCTTATGGAATTTTATCTATTGGTCATGCTGTTTCCCGCCTGCCCCTCTCATTCAATTTAAAAAACTCAATCTGGAATTATACAGTTAATAGCTTATGTTTCATCATATTCTACCCTGCACCTAATACAATATCTTACCATAATGAACTCTGAGCTCTATTTGTGAATGCCTAATTCAAAGACAACTAGGTGGAGAAAGACAGAAATCTTTTTTTTTTCAGTTTTGAATAAAAGCCAGAAAAAATTATGAAGACATAGCCTGGCAGTATGTCTAGAATGTATTAAAGGATTAGAGATCTAAACAAGTTTCAAAGTGGGATTATTATATAGGTCAAGACAATGAAACATGAGGAAAGTAAGTGACTAGTTCCAACTGCCTGTAATTCAGTCTGATTTCCTGAACAAGTGTATGGGCAGGTTGGAGACCAGAGTTGACCAATAACATGACTTATACTGTGTGTGTTGGTTGGAGGAGGGGGGTGTCAAAAGAAATGTGCTTTGCAGACTTTCAACTACAGCAAACAAGACTGACGAAGGGCCCTAGCTGCTAGGCTCTAAAATCCATTGCCATGTCTGGGCTGAGGCCATGCTTCCCACCAGTTTCCCCAAAACTGAGTATGGCAGAGATAACCAAGGCATACCTGTTCTTGTGAGATGTGGAACTCCACTGACGACCAAATTTGTTTCAGGAACTCTCCTATAACCTTCCATAGACCACATGATGGCCTAGGGGTGATTTCTTTCCTCTCTTCTCTCAGGGTCAGACTTGCGTCTTGGCCTAATGAGTCTTTTTGTCTTTCTGACTCTTCCCCCATTTTTTTCTCACAGACATTTCCTCTAATAAAGTCCTTGCATGTTTAATCTTGTCTTTGACGTCTCCTTCTTAGGAGACCTAGATCAATCTACAGAGAAATTGCTGGCCAATTTTCTTATTCTTTAGAGACTCTGGCTTTTTTTTTTTTTCTGTTTCAAAAAATTTCTAAATCTTCTTAAAGACTTCTTTCTTCAGTAAATGGTAACAGTAAATGGCAAAATGTACATAAAAATTTGCATGCAATTTTAGTTGGTGCATGAGAATTTTGGAAATCATTCAAGGATCCTCTGAAAATCCAATGGACACCATGTCGAGTATCCCCACAATTCTTTCTGAAGATATTGATAGTTGGTATTGATGAAGACTAATTATATGCTTTAAGGACTTTTATCTTCCTCTGGTAATGCAGGCTACATACCCATTCATACTCTGTGGTGATATTCAAATTACTTAACAACCAATCAGAACAATCGCTAGCCTCTACAACACAAAGTAGTTCCCACCCTGTTCTTTTCCATTATCTGTCTTCCATGAAATTGACGATAATTCTTAATGTATATATTCTTCTAGATATTTATTATGAACTGCTCAATAACTTTTATTAAATGTCAACAGAGTATTTGGCCTCGGGCAGAGGGAGACATCAGGAAAACCCACACAAAAACTAAGAGACAGGAAAACTAGCAGTAAGGAGTCCCCCTTTTAGTTCAGAGTTAAATGCAAGCATGGCTTGCATGGTTTACATTTGAGCAATTGTTTGTACCCCACTATTCTTTAAATAGCCAACAAAAGGTTTTCGAGGCAGCCATTTTTAATTGGTCCAATCCTCATTCATATCTTTTGAAAAACCCTAACAATTTGTGTTGAACTGCATGTCTACCTTCTTGTGTTCCAACTCTTTGGTTCACTTTGTCTGTTGTCTTTCCCATATGGTTCAAAAAAGCACTATGCATAATGCCTTTCTCTAGCATGCCCTTTTGATTCCTAACATTCTTCTGAGGGCCTTAACTCTATAACCATTACCTGAACGTGGTGCTTTCATCTAGGATTAAGTTTTGCACTTCTATTGATCTTCCTTTATGGGGTTGAATGTAGTAAATGAACCTCCTAGCTCCCAACAAATTTGCATGTAATTGCCTGTCCAGTCCTGAACTCTGAATACTGGGCTGGAAGAATACACTAGCATTAACAGAGCCAAAAATGTTTTTCTTTCAAAGGCTCTGCTCCTTTGTAAAAGTGGCATATATGGGAAGAATCAATAGGCTTTCTCAAGGTTTGGGAAAATGGTGAGGTGGGGGGATGTCCGGAAATTATTACCGTGCTATCAAAATTATCATAACCTCAAATGGACCTTTTGAATAAGTCTAGAGCTGGCATTAACCTCTTTTTGACCACTGAAACATACTGACCTACATTTACATACCCCCAAAGGGAACTGAAATACTTTAATCATGCCTTCTTTTCACTTGAATTTCTTTAGACAGATTTTACTAGGTAGTGATAAAAATTTTGTCCTGTACCGTGTCTTTGATGGATTTAATGATCAATCATATATGAAGGGTTATTGTTGAATTATTTTGAATAAAAAAGTAGTTTCACTTGAAGCTAGATAACTTTTATATTTAACGTGTTATATAAACCCTCGAACTTTTCCTCTGATCTGTCACAATGGACATGAAAGGTATGAAATTTTTAAGGGAGATGTAAAATTTACTGCAGAGAAATGTCTGATTGTTAGACTTTTATTATAGTTAATTACAAAAATTCAGTACTGCACCGTTTCAAGTCTTGATTTTTAATTTTTTAAAAAGTGATGACTCCATCAATATTTGTGTGGAACACTCTTCATTTGCTGTCCCCCAATGCAACCATAAACACCCACTCCATTTACTTTAAAACATTAAGTGATTGATTTAATAAAAGTTAAATGAAATAAAGCTTAATTTGCTCTTCAATAATTGGAGACCCAATGCCATGTCTCATATTAAGGGACTTGGTAATTATTTCTTTCTTTTTGTTTTTTTGAGAGGGAGTTTTGCTCTTGTTGTCCAGGTTGGAGTGCAATGGCACAATCTCTGCTCACTGCAACCTCTGCCTCCCGGATTCAAGTGATTCTCCTGCCTCAGCCTCCCGAGTAGTTGGGATGACAGGCATGTGCCACCACACCTGGCTAATTTTGTATTTTTAGTAGAGATAGGGTTTCTCCATGTTGATCAGGCTGGTCTCAAACTCCTGACCTCAGGTGATCCGCCTGCCTCGGCCTCCCGAAGTGCTGGGATTACAGGCGTGAGCCACTGCGCCCAGCCAGGAGTTATTTCTTATAAGTAAATCCCTTGTTCCTCTTTGGAGAATGTAGAAGCTCTGCATTCTGATGATATGTGACTGGGAGAGGGGTCAAGGTTCCTCTCCTTGTTTGTCCTATTCAGTCTGATGAGCTGATGAAGTCAGCAAGTTAAAGACATGCTTTGGAATGATCAAAGAGGAATTATTTAGGAGGAGGTGTGGTTTGTGAGGAAATGTTGAAAGCATTTTTAAATTGCACTAACAACTGATGAAGTTCAAGCATTATTAGCACTGACGGGAATCCAGCTGAGTCTTTAGCAACATCATAACTTTTTATACCATCCCTGTGAAAGTGGCAATGTTAATGTTAATTTGAGTTAAATTCTTAAGCATCCTGCTTTTGATTAGTTCAAAATGCCAAATACTAATGCTGTGGCAAAAAATTCTGTGAGATATAAAAAATAGATATATTTAAATATGTCAATTAGTGCTGGTATTGGCAGCACATATACTAAAATTGGATACAGAGAAGATTAGCATGGTCCCTGCACAGGAATGACATGCAAATTCATAAAAAGCATTCCATATTTTAAAAGAAATCAATGAAAATAAATATAGCAATTACATTTGAGAAGGATGAGAAGGAAGATTTCAGAAAATAGAACAAGTTCTATTGTTTTAGACCAGATAATTATGCCAAGAATTATTTCTGTCATTGCCATTCTAGTATTCATGTTAAGGGATATCATCTGACTAATAATAATATCCCCAGACACTGTGTAAAGCCCTATATGTGTTAACTCATTTGATTAAACACAAATAGTGAGAATATGAGATGTGGACAACTTTAAGATGAGGAACTGGATTTTAGGGAGGATAGGGGACCTGTCCAGAGTCACTTTATTTGTAATGGATATTTTCTGCCTTTGAACCTTGGTTGTCAGACACAATCATTCTAACTGAAGAAATGCTCAAACTTGTGTTGTATGTGCATTATACTCCATTGAAAACCACTTAGGTGATAAGGGGAGAAGGGTCTCAGTTTAAGAATCAGAAGATCTGTGTTCTAATTCTGACACTAATCTGTCCATGAAACATTTTTTTTTTAACTAACAAAATTCAATTAAACTTGTATCGTACAGGCTAAAGGAAGTCAAGCATTTAAGCTATAGCCTATATCTCTCCACATCTTATGTGATATATACATTCTTTCCCTCCTCATAGTGCTTTTGTCTGAATTGCTTGTTCTTCAGTACATTTACATGAAGAAATGTATTTAAAATAAAATATGAATAAAACAGTTAACACTAAAAAACATGTTTTAAATTAATATGAAGTCATATCAACATAAAATAATATTTTAAAGAATAACTATTAAATTCTCTATCATTTTGAAAGAATAGGACAAACATGGCTAAGAGGAAGAAAATGCCCAGTTCTTTGAAATGAGTTCCACACACTGGATTTAGATCCATCACACCCTAAGATACAGAAGTAACTTGTAGAATTACTGCCAGAAATATTTTGAAAATTTAGGGAGAAAGGAAATACTGTTGAATGGAAAATGTTACCTCAATCATCATACAGGAGACAAAATATATGTTTTAAAGTTGCAAAACTGCACACTGATAATCCTGCAACCCTCTGTAGTAGGTTATGGAAGGGACAGTTTGTGGAGGAATGGTCACTAGGAGCCAGCATGGGTTCACTGAGAATGAGCAATGCCAAGGTAGCTAATTTCACATTTTAATAAATTAGACTTGCACGTTTGGGGAATTTTGGAGTCATAGTATGTAAATATATTTCTGGACTTGAGTCTAAATAGCAACACATTGCTTAAAATTCCCAGAAATTTTGTATTTACTTTAAACAAATTTTCCTTTAACTTTCGGGATGCCGATTTACTAGATCTTGGTTGGGACCGGGAATGCCTATTTTACAAAGTTCCCTAGGGAGTTCTGATCATCTTCTATGTTTGGAAATCTCTACGTTGGGCAATCCATTTTTTTTTCTAGCAAATATGAATACATTTCTTTTGACCTCCACTCTCTACTCATAGATTTAGCATCTATTTTTGAACCTCATAAGGTCTTGGACAATTTGAGAAAGATTAGAAGAAAGCAAAGATGCTTATTTGGGAGCATCCTCATGTAGCCATTCCAAGGTTAAATGCACAGATATGAAGCTGGCTTCCTAGATCCGAAGCCTAACTCTCTAGCTGTGTACGTTACTTTTTGCGTTTGTGCCTTTGTTTGCTTGTTTTTACATGTAAAATAGTAATAGTGCTTCCTCATTGGTAATTAATTGAGATACAAATAAAGTACTTACAAAGGTGTCACTGTATAGGATATTCTCAATTAGAGTTGGCTATTATTATTATTACCATTGGAATAAATACCTATTATTTTTCAGGTGGGACTGCCAAGATGAATAGACATAATCCTTAATTTAACAACTTCACAGTTTATCATCGGAGTCAAGTGTGCAAATAAACAATTGCCATGCAACTTTCAAGGTACAAGTTTAAAAGTATATATGAATTTTATTGGGCAGACATCAGTGACAGCTTCACAGCAATGTTGTCACCTGAACTGTATATTTAGGTGAATTATTTGGACATGTAAGTAGGGGAAAACTCATTCCAGATGAAGAGAATGCTATGACAAAGGTGCTGGGGACTGGAAAAGCCTAGCTTTCCAGAGACTGAGTATTGCTTTAGTGGGCAATAGGAGAAGAGAGTAAAAAGAGGTATATCAGGATTTGCTTTAGGGGACTCAGTGCTGGCTAGATCCTAAAAGGGCCGTGAATACCATGCCAAGGAACTTGGCTTTTTTCCATCCTTAATGAGAGCCATGAAAAGATTTTAAGCCAGGAAATGGTGCTATTAGATTTTCATATATGATCGTAGAAGGCTGTTAGTAGAGTTGAAACTAGAGGCAGGCACACCAGTTAAGAGGCTGTTACTATGATTCAGGCAAGTCTTCGTAAGGGTCAAAACCAGAATGGTGACAATGGGATGGAGAGAGCAATATGTGATAGCTGCTGGTAAGAAGATCCCAGACATCTTGCAGGAGGAATGCTGGTTACTGGCAGATGGGAAGGAATGGGAAGCAAAAAGATTCCCCTGATATGTCACTCAGCAAATAAATGGTTGAATCTTCCTTCAAATTGAGCTAGGAAATACAGCATAAAGAGCATATTTTGGAGGAAATATAAGTTGTGTTTTATTCTTGCTAAGTTTTTTTTTTGTGTGTGTGTTAGGGGAGTGTTGATATATTCAGATAAAGCTATCCAGAAGGTGGCTGGATATTTAGGCCATAATCTTTGGGAAGAAAGCAGGGTTTGGAGCATTGATTTTGGAGTTGTGTCCTAAAGCCACACTTATGAGTTAGGATTCGATTTTACTACATGTACTGCATGTAACAGTGACTTAATGAAGACAAAAATGCATTTCTATCTCACCTAAAAGAATTTTGGAGATATATAATTCAGAGAGAGAATCATAACCCTACAACAATTTTGTCTCTTTCTAGCTCACTTCTCAGCTACCTAGGGCAAAAGCTGCTGCCAGAGTTCTAACATTCATATCTTTGTGTGTTGTTATGGGTTGCAATTTGGAGAAGAAAAGAGGGCTGTGATCTTCCTTTCAAAAAAAACTCCTTGAAAGCACCACACTTCTGTTTATTTCTCGTTGACTAGAACATAGTCAAGTCATGGGATTCTGGGTAATGTAGTAATTTAACTGGATGGATATATGCCCAGCTAGTTGGAGTTCTGTTATAAATGTAGATTAGCGCCTATCCTGTTGGCCACGTGTCATGAAGTGGCAGGTGCACTGCAGCCCCTGGTGTGGGCTGCGGTGCCTGCTGCCCTGGAGCTGCCTGTGCTGGACATGAAGCGGCCCTTCCTGTGCCGGGAGCCGCTGAGTGGCCAGGACTTGGGCCTCAATGTCCCTGCTTCTGTTCATTTTTCCCTTATGAACATCAAAGTGCTTGCCTTTTCTGGGTAGCATTGCACTGAAGTTTTAGATAGTACAAAGTCTTCAAAAAAGAACAGCAAGGCTAGAAAAGGCTTCGCTTATTTGTCAACTGCAACAGCTACTGTTGCATATGGTGCCAACAATGTCTTCCCGTAGTTTGTTCCCAGCGCGAGGGCTTCTGCTGATGTGTTGGCCATGTCAAAATCAAATTCAAGTTATTCAATATTCCAGAAGGCAAGAATATGGCTTTCAGTGGAAGAGGCAAACTCCTGTTTGTGGGCCATAGAACCAAGAAGGAAACTGACTAGGAAGCTGCAGTTGAAAGACTGCAGTGATACCATCAGTGATAGACTGCATAAAGAAAATGTGGCACATATACACCATGGAATACTATGCAGCCATAAAAAAGGATGAGTTCATGTCCTCTGCGGGGACATGAATGAAGCTGGAAACCATCATTAACACAAGAACAGAAAACTAAACACCGCATGTTCTCACTCATAAGTGGGAGTTGAACAATGAGAACACAAGGACACAGGGAGGGGTACATCACACACCGGGACCTGTCAGGGGGTGGGGGTCTAAGGGAGGGATAGCATTAGGTGAAATACTAATGTAGATGACGGGTTGATGGGTGCAGCAAACCACCATGGCACATGTATACCTATGTAACAAACCTGCACGTTCTGGACATGTACCCCATAACTTAAAGCAGGTTATCCTGATAAGTGTTTACATTTGCCTTGGTTATGTACTCACTGCATTTGCAGGAGATTCTGTTAGTTATTTCTGCCCTTGCCATGGGTCACACTATGATGCTTTTGGCAGGATTAGGAAGGGGCCTGCACCTCCCAACCTTGAAGTTCCCTCATATGAGTTCACCAGTGTTGATATAGTCATTGTTGGTTAGAGACTTGGACTCAAGTCTTGGGCTTCTTTGTCACCGCAGAAGAGTTATTTGAGTGCAAGCCTTCTGCACTTCAAGTTGATTGATGTGAAATATGTAAGAATTGATGATAATGTATTTGCAAACATTAATGTGAAATAAGTTGAATTTAATGTTGAAGACCCAAGCATTCACTTAATAAAGCCATGGTTAAACATTATTAAGCTCACCCATACACTTGAAAAGTGCAATATCTTTTAGCTAATTTTAATTAAAATTAGCTAAGATAATTTTTTAGCTAATTTTGATTAAAAATTACAGACTGGTGTACAACAAAATATGGGAGAACAGTGAATATTTGAAGGCCACTCTCAGTCTCTGCTACTCCAGGGAATGGATGCATTCAACCATGAAAGGATACCAGGTGAGGAAGGTGAGCAGCAAGGATGGAACCTTGAAGACCATTCAAGCATTCCATCCTTTTGTAGCCACCTCTGGTGGGCGCTGCCCAGTTGCTCCTCCCCATCATGTTACATCTGGATGCTCCTTCCTTGTTTCTTTCCAGCCCCTGCTCTGTGCATCTGCCAATGCCTGGTTTCAGAACCCAAATTATGTCTACACTCTATCAAAGACATGACTGGAAGAATAAAAATAAGTTTATTAAAACATCTACATATTTTTCTATATGTTACTTGAATTAAGTTTGTATGTTTGAATGAAATTTTTACTTTAAGTATAGGTATTTCTGAGTACTTTAGATTACAATGTTCACAACTTACTTTCCTAACTTGATGTTCTTCCTTGATGTTCACAACTTACTTTGCTAACTTGATGTTCACAAATTTTGAAGATTCTCTCTGAAGCATGCTCTAAACCTCCACCCAACTTTTATGTTAATGAATCTCGTTAGGGTGTTGCTGTAAAAACAGCAACAGTGGAAAAAACAGTACCCTCACATTTGTTTTCTTAAAATCAAACCAACAATGCCCCTACATTTTCCTCTTTCTTTCTTTCTTTCTTTCTTTCTTTCTTTCTTTCTTTCTTTCTTTCTTTCTTTCTTTCTTTCTTTCTCTTTCTTTCTTTCTTTCTTTCTTTCTTTCTTTCTTTCTTTCTTTCTTTCTTTCTTTCTCTTTCTTTCTTTCTTTCTTTCTTTCTTTCTTTCTTTCTTTCTTTCTTTTCTTTCTTTCTTTCTTTCTTTCTTTCTTTCTTTCTTTCTTTCTTTGACGCGATCTCGGCTCACTGCAACCTCTGCGCCCCAGGTTCAAGTGATTCTCCTGCCTCAGCCTCCTGAGTAGCTGGGACTACAGGCGTGTGCCACCATGCCCGGCTAATTTTTTGTATTTTTAGTAGAGGCAGGGTTTCACCGTGTTAGTCAGGATGGTCTCGATCTCCTGACCTCGTGATCCACCTGCCTCGGCCTCCCAAAATGCTGGGATTACAGGCGTGAGGCACCATACCCAGCCCAAAGCCCCTACATTTTAAAAGTTAAACAAATTTGACACAATTGTCAAATTATTTCATATTAAAAATTTGTTTTATTTCATTTTAAAAAATTTTTGAGTGGTTTTGTTTTGCAGAGGGTTAGTTTTCCTTTATTTGATCCAGAATTACTAATCCAGAAAAGGTACCATGGAAAGGCTAATATGGAGAATCTTTTTATTAGTTTCACATTGTAATTTTTATTGTCACATCTGTTATAAATTGGCCATAGATGGTAACAGAGGTTTTTATAAAACTCCTATTTCACTGATCATATGCATTGGGCTTAGAAAAGACCTGTTATAACCTACTTCATATGTATAGTACATTGGTGTCAAAGCTCGCCAACAGGAATTTCAAAATAAGCTGACTCCAAGGCAATCAATTAATATCCTTTAAACAGTGTACCACAGAATTTCCAGTAACCAGATTTATTATAACATCATGTGCATTACAATGAAATCTCATAAGATAACTGTCAATTATATTTTCCTTCATTTCATTAGCAGAGAGGCCAGATATTTTTGTACAGCTGAGAATTCATGGCACTTAGTATACAATTGTATTGTAAATTGCTTTATTTTAAAAAGTGCCTGTTTGTGTAACGGCGTGATTGACATTTTGGCAGAACTGTGTAGAACTCTGAAAATAATGTTTGTTACTTAACTGATGGCTTTACAGGAAAGGCTCAAAAATGTAAAAAACAATTTTTTTGGTAGAAAAAAATGATAATTGCTTTTGGGACCATATGGCTTCATGGTTAGAGCTGGGTAGTGTGTCTTTCTGAGCTATCTCTCTATATTTGTATGAATAAGTAAAAAATATATGTTTACGCATTCATTCACTGCACAAATATTGTACGAATGCCTATTACGTAGGTATTCACCTGGTATGGTGAATACAACAGAACTGGTTCACGCCATCAGTGAACAAATAGTTCTATAGAGGAAACAGAAATAAACATGAAGATACCTTTATGTTATATATAAACATATACATAAAATAGATGTTTCAGACACCATTTTATGTCTCCAAAATGAAGTGGTGCTAAACTAAGAGTTTAAAAGTGGGTGGCAAAAAACATATAGAAAACATTTAACTCCCTCCCTAAAAATAAAGGATATAAAAGGGTCCAGAAAGGGGAACATGTAGAGAGAGAGAATTTTTAGGGAGACCGACATGGGTTCTGTGAGTTCTTCTTTCCCACCTCATCACAATAAGAGATATTAATTGAGTTCAGTTCCTCAACTTACTAAGAAAGGACTCATTGAGATAATCCTGAGGATTGATGCATGTTCCTCAAAGTGAGAAGACCCAGGGGACAATCCAACTCCTACCTAAGACATTTAACAGGCATGGGATCCACTGGCTGACTTCCACTGGAAAAGCTGAGCAAGAAGTGACTGCAGTGTTATATAGCCTGAATTAGCAGGTGCTGCTGAGACAAATGAATGTTTCCTGTGCATTAAATTTGGGACAAGTAAGAGAAAGAACATCAGCTTGAGATGATCTCAGATTCTAAGGTCAGATCATCTTTGAAGAAGGAAACAGACTTCACCAAACAGACCCAATCTGTCTAATTCCTTGAGTACAGGAGCAGAGGCAGTGGTAACCGAGGATCATTGCATTGCCAGCCTCAAGGGAACTGCAGGTGAAAGTTCTCCCAGTGATAGGAGTCTCCAAGAACCCACAAAACAACCCCTGAGAGAGATACTTCTCACCACCCTCCTGACTTTCAGTGTGGGATGCCAACTCACAACAATTATCAGTTGAATGAAAACTCCTATTTCCCCTGGCCCACGTTCCATGAAGGAGTCAGAAGCCACTTCAAGATGGGGCAGAAAGAGTATAAGTGAAAGGTTACTTAAACTTCTGCCCTTGAATTTCCTCATGTTTAAAGATAGAGTTAATAGTACCATATCACAGAGTTGTTGAGAGGATTACATGGGGTAAATAAGACCCTTAGAACAGTTATTGACACATAATAAATACTATGCAAGAGTTAGGTATCATTTGAAAAGGGGCAGCAGTAGCTGACACAGTGTCAAAGGAACAAAGGGAGGATGGTTTCAAGAAGACTCAACATCAAAAGAAAAAATCAAACAGGGAAGGAAACCTAATACACAAGGCTTCATAAAGTTAGCATTTATTTGTTTTACACAATGATTTCATCTCTCCACATCATGTTTCTTTCGGAAACTTTTTTTGTGGATCAGGCTTGACATAAACATTGCCAGCTTGATTTGGCTTAACAAAATGCCCCCCATCCCCCCCGCTGCCTTATTGTGAGCATTAACCTATATGGAATAAGGTCAAACATTGCTAAAGAGAAACAGGTTGCCACTTATCTTTGTTAAATAATAGCATGGTAGCTACCGTTTCCTTAAATAAATCTCTAATGTTGATCCTTGCTTTTGTTTATTGTTGTTAGCACCTTATTGATACCATCAGTAGCACAGACATTTTCAGCCGCTCTTTTAGATAGATGACCCATCACCATCAATAGCTTCCTCATGGAGCGGTGGTTCCTGACATAGGGATGGGGAACTGCACTCTGTCTGTAGGGAGAAGAGGTGCATGTAGTTTAATAAACTGCACAGTGATTCTGCTCTAGGTCATCCCTTCCTTGCCATCTCGTACATCAATACTCTTCCTATCCCACCTCCCTTTCCACACACACCTTGAGAACCTGATGGCAAGGGTTCAAGACGGTGTAACTAATGAATTAATTCATGCCTTTTTTGTTCAGAAAATGAAATTAATTACTAAATTCATTTTCTAAAAGAAATTTATTGAGATATAATTTATGCGTGATACAATTTACTCATGTAAACTGGACAATTCTATGGTTTTTAGTATAGTTAACAGATATGTGCAACCATCCCCAAAGTCAATTTTAGAATGTTTTCATCATCGCAAAGAGAAACCCTCTACCCTTTAGCTATCACCCCCTTGTCTCTTATCCCCCACTCTGAGACCCATAGTCCTAAATAACCACTAATAGATTTTCCTATTCTGGACATTTCCTATGAATTCATTATATAATTCATGTTGTGTGTGTGTGTGTGTTTGTGTGTGTCTGTGTCTGTGTATGTGACTGGCTTCTTTTCCTTAGCATGATGTTTTCAAGTTTCATCCATGTTGTAGCATGTATCAGTACTTTGTTTATTTTTATTGCCAAAAAATATTCCAGGGTATGGCTATGCCATATTTGTTTATTCATTTTTGTTCATCTATTGATGGACATTGGTGTTACTTCTGCAGTCCCTTTCTCCTTTTTGTGTCTTTGCATCTCAAGTATGCAGTGCATCAAATCATATAATTATTCCAGATGAAGTGAATGGATATTAGTGGCTATCCATGTTCCAAATTAACTCAAGAGAGTAGTATAGCTTAGAGAATTAGAAACAATAACGTTGGTTATGGTAACATAACCAATGATACGTAGAGCTGATGAGTTTCAAATGCTAAAAAGTGAAGTAGAGCCAGCAAAACTGAAATGAGTTTTCAGTGCTGAGGACTGTCCGCGTGTCTTGGAATACTAGAGTCAGTTTGCCTGTTCCTATCCCTGCTGCTAGCTAGCACTGACACTTCATTTGCAGACTGAAGAACAGGTAAGGATTAAATCATGAAGAATTTCTAAAAATAAATTATTTACTTATTTTTAACAATCATTTGCAACTTCAGCAAACATTTTTCTTAAGGTACATAGCAGCTTTTAATCCACTGCCAAAATATTAGGGTGAATAGGCTTTTTTTTTGTCTTGGCAGAGTGTACATAAACATACGATGCCTTGCTTAAATATTCATAGACTCCCAGCTCGCAGTACAGTAACTTAATAATAAAATATTTTGAAGAGGGAATGATGCTGTGGAGCTTGTGATACCACTAATGGATTTGAAGAGGATGCTAATGCATTGTAGGAGGAAGTGAATTGAGCTCTCGTGTGTAAAGGAGGATTATAAAATATAATTATGAAAAAGCAATAGTGGCAGGCTTGAGGAAGTTCTGTTGATGTGTGGGTACTACAAATGACATGTTTTGTTGATGAGAAAGAGGCTTAGATGGATATTTACTGTGCTAGCAATCTTCTCTATCCGGAAACATGAAATGCATTATAGAAATGGCCATTTTGTGAACTCCAGAGTGAAAATTAAATAGTGTAAGATGGAGGCTGACAAGACCCATGCAGCTTTTCATTTCGAATACCAGTTGTCTAGGAAGGCGAGGTTTTCACATCAAGAGTTTCATGAAGGCACCGGAAGAAAAAAAAGTGATATGACTGTCAAAGTAGAGGGAAAACTTTTTTTGCAAAAAGAAGCTTAAGGAATTCTAGAAGATTAAATAATTCATGGCATCCTGCAAGAAGTGGAGGAAACATGAAGACTTTTCTGAATATCATTTCCTGGGTACAGCTTTGAAAACTTCTTATAAATTGTGGGCATCGGTGGGGGCAACTAGACTGGGGCATACAATTAAAATCTTGACTTTCCTTAGTTTCCAGTCCTAATCTCATTGCTTTACCTAAGGCTCTGCCCCCTCAGGCAAAAGGAAGAAATGTTCTTAGAATGTTACTCTAATATTTGCTGAAAGAATATACAATGCCCAATAATTAAATAGAGATAAGAACATTGAAGAGACAGGTCATAAGTGATATAGCTTTAGTCTTAAACTATAGCCCCTTTTCCTCCTGGGAAATTATTATTATTATTATTTTTGAAACAGGGTCTCCCTCTTTCCCAGGCTGGCCTCGAACTCCTGGCCTCAAATAATCCTCCTACCTTGGCCTCTCAAAATGCTGAGACTACAGGCGTAAGCACCCATGTCTGTCTGGAAATTCTTAATGATATGAATTTAATTCTTAATGATATTAAAGCTCAGTGTTTTACTCCAATCTATTTTTTTTTTCTCTTTTTGAGACAAAATTTTCCTCTGTTGCTCAGGCTGTTCTTGAACTCCTGGGCTGCAGGATCCCCCTGCCCCAGCCTTCCGGGTGGGTGAGATTATAGGCACCCACCGCTGTGCCGGGCTTACTTCAATCTTTAAACAAGAGTCATATACGAAATAGGAATAAAGTTTATTTTGCAGAAGCACATAAGAATGTTGCCCTTTTATGGAGCTATTTGGGAGGATAACTGAGTGCTGTAATAATTTTGACATTGTTTAAAACATGCATGAAATGCTGTGATTCTCTAAATAAATTGTTTAAAAATTATAAAAAATTCAAACACATGGAAAATATATGCAACACCAAGTTTAAATAGTTGTTAACATTTGCTGTGTTTAGTTCAACTCTTTCTCTTCTCTTCTTTCTCTCTCTCACTTTCATAACACACACACACAGACACGCATACACACAGATTTTATACAAACAGCACTCTACAGCTATATCTACATTTTCACCCTCAGAGGAAGACACTTTTGAGAAATTGATGTGAACTTTTCCCAGGCATTTTTAAATGTTTTTGAAACTATAAATGCATGAAAACTTACAATATGATTTAAAATTGTATATTTTTGATGTTCCCCTGAAAGCGTCCTTTTGCAACTTATTTTTTTCACTCTACAATATGTTTTAAGGTTTGTGTAGATATATGTTCATCTATTTAAACTGCTATATAGTATTCCATTGTATTAATAAACCACAGATTTTTTTCATGAATTTTTTTCCCTGAAGGACTAAATATAAATATGTGTATTTTATAAATTAACAGCTATTCAGGGTTTTATAACATTTAAATTTATATCCTTTGCTCACTGTTTGACTGAAATTTTTGTTTCTTGTTTTTTTTTTTTTTTTTTAGAGATTTCTTCCTATGTCCTGGATAGTATTATTTGTTTGTGTTTGTATAATATAGAACATAGAATTCTACAAAATAATACTACAAAATCTCCCAATCTATAATCTTTTTTGTTTGTTTCTCCTTTGTTAAAGAATCTTTTTCACATTGAAATTTTTTAGTTGCAATGGTCAGATTTAGCATCTTTTTTTAATCTTATTGTGGTGTAGTGTTTATATAAAAATCCTCATGTCTGGTGCGATGGCTCACACCTACAATCCTAGTACTTTGGGAGGCCGAGGCGGGTGGATTGCTTTGAGCTCAGGAGTTTGAGACCAGCCTGGGGAACATGGCAAAACCCTGTCTCTACAAAAAATACAAAAATTAGCCAGGCATGGTGGCGCATGCCTGTAGTCCCAGCTACTTGGGAGGCTGAGGCTGGAGAATCTCTTGCAGTGAGCCGAGATCATACCTCTGCACTCCAGCCTGGGTGACAGAGTGAGATCCTGGCAAAAACAGAAAACAAAACCTAAAAAAAATTCTCTTCGACCCAAATATTGTACATTATTCTTTATATTTCATTCCAAAATTGCAGAGTTAACTCTTCACATTTAGGCCTTAATCCATTTGTGTGTGTGCGTGCGCGCGTGTGTGCATGCATGGCTGCAATGCAAGGTAAGGATCTAGTTGCATCTCTTATCATACATCAGTAATTATTTTATCACCACTTAATTGAATAGCCCATCCTTCCCCATTGATTTGTAAGGGCAGCTCTGTCATATCCTAAGCTCATATACATACAATAGACTGTTTCTAACTGGGCAAATGGAGTGGAATTGTTCAGCAGTATAGCGAGTGTGTTTTATTTTATAAGAAACTATCGAACGGCTTTTTATGGTGACGGTACAATTTTGCATTCCCACAGGCACTCTGTGAGAGTTTCAGTTGCTCTATATTATTGCCAGCACTTGGCATGGTCAGTTACTTATTTATGAATTTTTAATATTAGCCATTTAATAAGTGTGTAGCAGTTTCTCATTGTGCTTCAGGTGTTTGTCATCTGCAACTTTTTTGATAATGTGTCCATTCAGATTTTTGTCCATTCTTTTATTGGTTTGTTTCCTTATTGTTGAGTTTTGATAGTTTTTTATATATTCTGGATACAAGTCTTTTGTCAGATATGTGATTTGCAAATATTTTTTCTCAGTTGGTAGTTTGCCTTTCATTCTTCTATGTTTTTCACAGAGCATTTTAATTATGAGGAAGTCCAAATGACCTTTTTTTTGTCTTTTATTGGTTGTGCTTATGGTATTGTGGCTAAGAATTCTTTGCCTAGCCCAAGGTCAAAAGTTTTTTTTCTGATTTATTTAAAAAGTTTTACAGTTTTACATTTTTTACTTTTATACCTATGATCTATTCTAATTTAATTACAGTAATAGCTGTGAGTATACGTTGATTAGCTTTTTGAATACAAGTGTCTAATTATTCTTGTAACATTTGTTGAAAAGCCTGTTTTTTCAACGAGTTGCCTTTGTATCTTTGTAAAAATCAGTTGGGCATATTTGTGTGGGTTTATTCTGATACTATAAGTTTAGTCTTGATAACTATATCCTTATAGTAGATTGTAAAATCACATAGTATGCATCCTCCAACTTTGTTCTTTTTCAAAATTTTTCCTTTGGGATTTTGATTGGGTTCATATTAAATCTGTACTTAAATTTGAGAAAAATTTTCATGTTAATAATATCAAGTTATTAAATAGGTGAACATGATATATCTCTTCATTTTATATAGATTTAATTTATTTCATCAGTGTTTTGCAGTTTTTAGCATACAGATCCTGTACAGAGATATTAGAGTCACAGGAACTGAACACTTGGGGAGCTGTCAGGGTACAAGTAACAGCTGCGGGGGAACTCAGGTGGAATGAGGGGCATCAACAGTGCCTAATTTAATTTGTCTATGGCTAGGTTTAATTTTTTAAATCCAATCTGAGAATCCCTGTTTTTCAGCTGTTGGTTTGTGTCTATCTACATTTATTTGAGTTTGTGTTTCTACTTCCTACTTTTATGCTGTTATTTATTGCATTTTTCTTGGCTTTTTTCCTTCTTTACGGGTACCTATTAAATGTATTAAATTTTGTTTGTCTTCATTTTTTCCCTTTTCTAATGGTTTTGAAAATAAAGATTTTGTTTGTATTTTCTTAATAGCTACCTATTTGAGTAAAATTTGAGTAAGAAATCTTTAACTTAACCTAAAGTTAAGTATTGGTTATCTTTAACTTTTTCAAGACAAAAGAAGCTAAATTTTTAAATCTGTAAATCTCTCATGCCATATATGAGTAATTATGTGTAATATTTTAATTTACATTTTATCTTATATTTAGCTGGTGTTATTTTATGAAGTCCATACTTGCTCATTGATTGATTTGTTTAGTATTGTTTATTGCATCTACTCCTTCAATTTAGGCTCAATTATCTTTTTCATTAAATATTACTTAGCATTTCTTTTAGTGAACATTTGTAAGTGGTACATTTCTTTAGATTTTCTTTCTTTTTGCCAATTTTTTTTCTCACTTTTAAGAAAGTATAGTTTAGTTAGACACAAATTCTTGTTTGACAATTATTTTCTGTAAATATTTTCAGCATATAATTCCATTGTCATGTAGCCTCTATTTTCTGTTATCTATTTAATTTTGTCCCTTTGCAGATAATTTACTCTGCCTTCTGGTGGCTTTTAAATTCATTTCTCTTTTCTAGTACTCTTTGGTTTCACGATAATGTGTCTAGGTGTGGATTTATTTTTATTTATGCTCATTTAAAGTCACTGGACATGCATCTTCAATCTGAGAACTTACGTATTTCATCTTTTCTAAGAAATTTTGGCTATTGTGTCCTTGCAAATTATCTCCCTCCTTTCTTTTCTTTTGGAACTTATCTTAGCCATATATTGAAAGTCCTCATTTTTATCTGTTAGTCTCTTTATCACTGCTTTATATTTTTTAACGTTGTAATTTTCAGTGCCTTATTCTGTGCAATTTCCTTAGATCCATAGTAAGTTCACAAATTCTCTCAGCTGTGTCTAATCTTTCCTTTAAGTTGTCCATTGAATTTTTAGCATAATGTTTTTAGCCTAATGTTTGCAAGTTTCATCCATGTTGTAGCATGTATCAGTACTTCCCTTCTTTCTCAACTCCTTTTTTTACATAGAGGGTGGCCTTATGTTTGCTCATCACATGGATACTAAAAACCAGCCCATAAGTGACCAAGATAGAATCTTCCCCTTTCCCCAAACAAGACAGCCACAGAGTATGCCCAAGTCCTACTATCTGATTTTTAAATTCCCTTTTCTTTCTGGCTTCTAGAGATTACCTTCTAACTCCTGAAAGCTCAGCTAAGCATTTAAAAGGAGTCTGGCTATGTTTTATTAACTGTTTCTAAAAGTTTGTATCAAGAGAATCTTCAGACTTTGCCATGTTCCTAACTGGAAACTCTACAGTAATTCTTCTGAAATAGATTTCAGAACACCCTTCTGACCTGTAGTCTAAATAACTTTATTAGTGAATAGTCATATACTGCATGCCCAAGGTTGCAGAGATTCAAATAATAGCCTTTAGGACAATGCCACTAAATTTACCTCCACTCTAAGATTTGAAATTGAGCTTTATGAGAATGAAATGAATAGAACAATGCATTTTTTCCAATGTACATTATGCAATGCTGTCACATTATACAGAACCTGTGACATTAAGTAGACCAAACATAAAAACTCAAGATTTGTATATTTTTCTCTATGTCCAAGAGTGCTGCTGAATAATTTAGAGTCACAGCAAATAGAAAGAACCCATCACATTTATCACACTTTATACTTTTAGCTAACCCAGGGTTTGGAAAATTCTTGTCTTTTTTTTGTCTTTATTTTTTTTCTATATGTTCTCTTTCTGAGATAATCTGACAGGTAGCTAACAATGATTTAAATGGGACTTAATCTGATCAGTAGAAAAAAGAAATGTAGGAACTCATCTTACTCAAACCCTGAAATGCTGCATTTTCTATTCGTAATGGTAACCCTCATGCCTGTGATACAGGACTGGAGTCTCAAGTGTGCCTTTAGTTGTCGGAAATTGCAAAATGTTGCTTATTGCTCCATCCAGGATAACCACTGTATACTTTTGTTTTAAAGCAGTTCTTAAAGAAACTAAAAACCCTAACCCTTTGAAGAGTCAGCAGCAATTTAGTAATTAATACATTAAACACGTTAGCCCTATTCAATGCAGTGTAATTTTACTGACCTTCAAAGAGAATCTTCTACAGAGAATTCACTCCTGAGTAGCTGAGTGGTAGTCACTCTAGCCAACGACATAAGTGAAGACCATGGGCAGGGAGGTTTTCTTGGAGGCTTTTCTTTCAGCTGGCAATGAAGAGAAAAAAAGTACAGAAATGGAAGCACAAAGCTTTTTACCTTAAATAGGAATAGAATCTCATAAAATCCTAAAATAGTAGGATGGATAAATCAAAGTTAAACTGTGATAAGGTGGCAACATATAACTAAGGATGGACAGAGCCAGACACAGATTCTGAGGCTTCTAACCCCCAAATTAGAGTATATTTGAACACTAAATAAGTGTTGAATAAGATTTGAACACTAAATAAGTGTTGAAGGCAGAGACTGCTTAATTTATTTTTATGTTCCTCTCATGTCCAGAATAGTAGTTTATATACAGCAGTATCTTACTATTTTTTTAATGTAATAAATGAAAAAAATAGTTGGGTGGAGGCAGTGCTCCATTGTACTTTAATGTATTATAGCTTTATAGCGAGTCATTTTGAAAACTTTTCAATCTTCATGAATATATCTCTTTATTCATCAATATTTTATGGCATTGCCTAATTATGTTTCTATATTAATATTACCCGAGATGTAATATTTTTTATTTCAAATATGTATGATTGTCTTAACAATCTGCTTTAATTTTTAAAGTTAATTTAAATTTTAAGTTCTAGGGTACATATGCAGGATGTGCAGGTTTGTTACATAGGTTAACGTGTGCCATGGTGGTTTGCTGCACCTATCAACCCATTACCTAGGTATTAAGCCCAGCATGTATTAGCTATTTTTCCTGATGTCTAGCTTCCCCTACCACATCCCCCGAGAGCCCCAGTGTGTGTTGTTCCCCTCCCTGTGTCCATGGATTCTCATAGTTCAGCTCTCACTTATAAGAGAAAACACACAGTGTTTGGTTTTCTGTTCCTGCATTAGTTTGCCAAGGATAATGGCTTCCAGCTCCATCTGTATCCCTGCAATGGACATGATCTTGTTCCTTTTTATGGCTTCATAGTATTCCATGGTGTCTACGTACCAGATTTTCTTTATCCAGTCTATCATTGATGGGCATTTGGGTTGATTCCATGTCTTTGCTGTTGTGGATAGTGCTGTAATAAACATATATGTGCATGTATCTTTATAGTAGAATGATTTATATTCCTTTGGGTATACACCCAGTAATGGGATTGCTGGGTCAAATGGTATTTCTGCTTCTAGATCTTTGAGGAATAACCACACCATCTTCCTCAATGGTTGAACTAATTTTCATTCCCATCAACGGTGTAAAAGCGTTCTTATTTCTCCACAACCTCACCAGCATCTGTTGTTTCTTGACTTTTTAAAAATTGCCATTCTGACTGGCATGAGATGGCATCTTATTGTGGTTTTGATTTGCATTTCTCTAATGATCAGTGATGATGATCTTTTTTCATATTTTCCCCACATGAATGTCTTCTTTTGTGAAGTGTCTGTTCATGTTCTTTGCACACTTAATTTTTTATTCTTTTCACAATTATCTACAACTGGAGGAAATCTGCTTGGTGAAATTTTGCTATTCTAAATAGGCACCACCATCAAACTTGAAGAGGTGACCTGAAGTGTAAGTTGGCCATATTTTAAAACTCTATTCTATATTAGTGACAAATGTTACACACTGATTTATAATTTTTTTAAAATTCTAAATATATGGCCTTTATTTAAAGATAATATAAGGGAGTAAGGACTGGCAGGTATGACCTGAGCATTGATTGAATAATCTTTGAAAGGTTATGTATTCTATATGTAGAAAATATTTGTTCTTACATCCACAGAGCTACAGATAGGTATTGATAACGTCATCATTATCCTCTATTTATTGGCCACCTCTAGGGTTCTCAGTTGGATAGGAAAGTTTTTGGTTCTCCATCGACTGTCTTATAATGTGTTTTCCTTGGGGACTAATTGATGTGACATGCATTTTAAGTTGATTTTCCAATGAAATATTGGCTTGGAGAGACTCCTCCAAACATTTTTGTCTTGTTTGTGGCAAATGGCTGGCCAATGTTTAAGCAAGCAGAATATTATAATGAAGAGCTTTTCTTTCCTTGTAAGGATAATTGCTTACTAATGAATCAAGTCCCTATCTTCTTTTTTTATTTGTACCAATTTATGGAGTAAATGTGATTTTATAATGTGTATATAATGCATAGTAATCAAGTCAGGGTATTGAAGGTGTTCATCACCCATGTACAATATATATATATTTTTTTTTTTTTTGGAGACGGAGTCTTGCTCCCAGGCTGGAGTGCAGTGGCGCGATCTCGGCTCACTGCAAGCTCCGCCTCCTGGGTTCAGGCCATTCTCCTGCCTCAGCCTCCCGAGTAGCTGGGACTACAGGTGCTCACCACCACGCCCTGCTAATTTTTTTTGTATTTTTAGTAGAGATGGGGTTTCACCATGTTAGCCAGGATGGTCTCCATCTCCTGACCTTGTGATCCACCCGCCTCGGCCTCCCAAAGTGTTGTGATTACAAGCATGAGCCACTGCACCTGCCCATACAGTACTTTTTTTTAAGTATAGTCATCCTACTCTGCTATTTAACATTGAATATATTCCTTTTATCTTACGGTATGGTTGTACCCTGTAACACATTTTTCTTCATCCTGCCTCCTATCTGCTCTCCCATTCATGATTCCCAGTCTCTGTTTTCTGCCTTTTCACTCTCTACCTGCATGTGATCAAACTTCTTAGCTTCCACATACAAATGAAAGTGTATGATATTTTTCTTTTGTGCCTGGCTTACTTCATTTAAGACAACCTCCAGTTTCTTCTATGTTGCTACAAATGACATTATTTCATTCTTTTTTAATAGCTAAATGGTATTCCATTATTTCTTTATCCATTCTTCCATTGACAGACACTTAGGTTGATTTTATATCTTTGCTATATTCTGAATAGTACTTCAATAAACATAAAAGCACAGATATTCATTTGATATATTAGTTCTTTTCCCTTGGGTAGATACCCAGTAGTGGGATTGCTGGATTGAATGGTAATTCTATTTTTATATTTTTGAGAAAACTCCATGCTATTTTTCATGCTAGCTGTACTAGTTTACATTCCCACCAACAGTGTATAAGAATTCTCTTTTCTGTGCATCTTCGCCAACATCTGTTATTTTTTGTCTTTTTAATAATAGCCATTCTGAGTGGGTTAAGATTATACCTCATTGTGGTTTTGATTTGTAATTCTCTGATGATTAGTGACAGTGAACATTTTTTCATATACCTGTTGGCCATTTGTATGTCTTCTTTTAAGAAATGTCTATTTCCTCTGTCTACTTTTTAATGACATTATTTGTTTCCTGTTGAGTTGAATTCCTTGTATATTCTTAATATTAGTGTTCTGTTGGATGAATAGTTTGCAAATATTTTGCCCATTCAATAAGAAAGTTGTCTTTTCACTCTGTTGATTATTTCTTCTGTTGTGCAGAAGCTTTTTAGTTTAGTTAAGTACCATTTGTCAATTTTTGTTTTTGTTGCCTGTGCTTTTGAGGGCTCAGCCATAAATTCTTTGTTTAGATCAATGTTCAGGGTAGCTTTTTTCTAGATTTTCTTCTAGTATTTTTATATTTTGGGTCTTTCATTTAAGTCTTTAATTCATTTTGATTAGAATTTTGTATATGGTGCAAGATAGGGGCCCAGTTCCATTCTCTGCATGTGGCTATCCAATTTTCCCAGCAGCGTTTGTTGAAGAGGGTGTCCTTTCCCCAAAGATCTTGGCTTTGTTAAATGTCAGTTGGCTATACATATGTGGCTTTATTTCCGGGTTTTCTATTTTTTTTCCCATTGGTCTACATATGTATATATTTATATACCAGTACCATGCTATTTTGGTTACTGTAGCCTTGTAATATATTTTGAAGTCAGGTAATGTCATACCTCCAGCTTTGTTCTTTTTGCTCTGGATTGCTTTGGCTATTCAGGCTTTTTGTTCCATATACATTTTAGGACTGTTTTCTCTAATTCTGTACAGAATAATGCTGGTAATTTAATAGAGACTGAACTGAATCTGTAGATTGCTTTGGGCAATATGATCATTTTAATGATACTGATTCTTTCAATCCATGAACATGGGGTGTTTTTCCATTTGTTTGTGTCATCTTCAATTTCTGTCATTAGTGTTTTATAATTTTCCTAGTAAAGATCTTTCACCTACTTGGTTAAATTTATTCCTAAGTACTTTTTGGAGCTATTGTAAATCGGATTGTCTTTTTGATTTCTTTCTTGGCTAGATTATTATTGGTTTATAGAAACACTATTGAGATTTGTATGTTGATTTTGTATTTTGCATCTTAATTCATTGATCAAATCTAAGAGCTTTTGGTGAAGTCTTTTTTTTTTTTTCTTTACATACAAGATTATATTATCAGCAAAAAGGAACAATTTGACTTCCTCTCTTCTAGTTTGGATTCTTTTTATTTCTTTCACCTGCCTGATTGCTCTGGCTAGGACTTTCAGTACTATGCTGAGTGGGAGTAGTGAAAGTGGGCATTCTTGTATTGTTCTAGTCCTTAGAGGAAAGGCTTTCAAGTTTTTCCCATTCAGTATGATGTTAGCTGTGGGTTTGTTGAATATGGTCTTTATTATTTTGAAGTGTGTTCCTTCTGTGTCAAATTTATTGAGAGTTTTTGTCATGAAAAAATATTGGATTATTATCAGATGCTTTTTCTACATCATTGAGATGATCATATGGTTTTTGTCCTAAATTATGTTTATGTGATATATCACATTTGTTGACTTGTGTATGCAGAACCCTTCTTGCATCTTTGTTATAAATCCACTTAATTGAGGTATATTATTATTATTTTTTGATGTACTGTTGTATTTGGTTTGCTAGTATTTTATTGAGGGCTTTTGTGTCTACGTTAATCAGAAACATCGGCCTGCTGGGCAGGGTGGCTCACACCTGTAATCCCAGCACTTTGGAGGCCAAGACGGGTGGATCACAATGTCAGGAGTTCGAGACCAGCCTGACCAATATGGTGAAACCCCATCTCTACTAAAAGCACAAAAATTAGCTGAGTGTGGTAGAGCATGCCTGTAGTCCCAGCTACTCAGGAGGCTGAGGCAGGAGAATCACCTGAACCCGGGAGGCATAGGTTGCAGTGAGCCAAGATCACGTCACTGCATCCAGCCTAGGCAACAGAGCAAGACTCCATCTAAAAAAAAAAAAAAAAAAGAAAGAAAGAAGGAAAGAAAACAAAAAGAAACATTGGCCTGTAATTTTTTTTTTTCTTGTTGTGTCCTTCTCTGGTTTTGGCATCAGGGTGATGCAGGCCTCATAGAATTAGTTAGAGAAAATTCCTTCCTCTTTGATTTTTTGGAAGAGTTTCAGGAGGATTAGTGTTAGTTCTTCTTTGCATGATTGGTAGAATTTGATTATTAATACATTCAGTTCTGGGCTTTTCTTTGTCAGAAGACTTTTTATTACTGATTCAATCTTGCTACTCATTACTCGTCTGTTCAGGTTTTCTATTTCTTCCTGATTCAGTCTTGGGAGTGGGATGTTTCTAGGAATCTATCCGTTTTCTCTAGGTTTTCCGTGTTGTCAGCATATAGTTGCTCTTAATAGTCTCTGTATTGTTTTATATTTCTGTGGTATCAGTTTCCATGTCTCCTTTTTCTGACTTTGTTTATTTGGGTCTTCTCTCTTCTTGGTTAGTGTAGCTAGTGGCTTGAAGGAATCAACTTTTTTTTTTTTAATTGATCCTTTGTATTTTTAAGTCTCTATTTCATTTAATTCTACTCTGATTTTTCATTATTTCTTTTCTTTTGCTAATTTTGGGTTTATTTTGTTTTGGCTTTTCTATTTTCTTGAGGTGTGTCATTAGATTTTAATTTGTAGCACTTCTACATTTTGATCTAGGGGTTTATTGTTGCAAATTCCCCTTAGCACTGCTTTTGCTGTATTCCACAGGTTTTGGTATGCTGTTTTTCCATTTTCATTTATTTTAAGAAACTCTTTGATTTTCATTTTAGTTTCTTCATTGACCTCATGGTCATTCATGAGCAAGTTGTTTAATTTCTATGTATTTGTATCTTTCCAAAGTTCCTCTAGGTATTTATTTCCAGTTTTATTCCATTGTAGTCTGAAACGATACTTGATACGGTTTTGATTTTTAAAAATTTGTCGAGACTGTTTTGTGGCTGAACATGGTCTGTCCTAGAAAATGCTTCATATGTTCAGTTGTTGAGCAGAATGTTTTGTAAATGTCTGTCAGTTTCATTTAGTCTAAAATACAGTTTAAATCCAATTTTTCTTTGTTGCTTTTTTTATTTAGATGATTTGTCTAGTGCTGAGAGTGGGGTATTGAAGTACCCTACTAGTTTTGTGAAGTACCTCACTAGCAATATTCACTTTATGAATCTGGGTGCTCTAGTGTTGGGTGCATATATATTCAAATTTTTATATATGCTTTTGCTGGATTAATCCCTTTATCATTATATAGTAACCTTCTTTGTCCTTTTTAAAAAAACTATTCTTGACTTAAAGTCTGTTTTATCTGATATAAGTATAGTGACTCCTCCTCACTTTTAGTTTCCATTTGTGTGAGATTTTTTTTTTAATTCCTTTACGTTTAGGCTATATGTGTCTTTAATGGTAAAGTGAGCTTCTTGTAAACAGCATATAGTTAGGTTGTATTTTTAAAATTCATTCGGGATTTCTATATAAGTGGAGAATTTAATTAATTTATGTTCAAGATTATTATTGATATTGCAGCTTCATTCCTGTCATATTGTTAATTGTTTTCCTGTTGTTTTATATATTGTTTTCCAGTTGTTTTTTATATTCTTTGTTTCTTTTTCTCTTACTGTTTGTCATTGTGGTCTGTTTGATTTCTGTAGTGATACCATTTGAGTCCTTTCTCTTCCTTTTTTGTGTGATCATTTTACCAGTGGGTTTTATATTTTGTGTGTTTTCACGATAGTAAATGTTGTTATTTTGCTTTCAGGTATAGGACTACCATGAATGTTTCTTGTAGGTCTGGTCTAGTGGTAATGAATCTCCTCAGTATTTGCTTTTCTGGGAAAGACAATTATGAATAATAATTTTGCTAAATATTGTATTCTTGGCTGACAGGTTTTTTCTTTATTCCTTTTCACTATATTGTTACATTCCTTCCTGGCCTATAAGAATTCTTCTGAGAAATCTGCTGTTTGTCTGATGGGGCTTCCTTTACAAGTGACTAGGGGCTTTCTCTTGATGTTTTTAGAATTCACTCTGTATCTCTGATGTTAGACAGTCTGACTATAATGTGCTGTGGAGAAAACCTTTTTTTCATTGTATCTGCCTGGGGTTCACTGAGCCTCTTCTATCTGAATGACTAAATCTTTTGCTTAACTTAGGAAGTTTTCATCTGTTATTTCTTTAAATAAGTTTTCTTATTTTTCCTCTGCTTTTTTTTTTTGTTCTTTGGGATACTGATAATCTGTATATTTGGTTATTTTATGTTGTCTCAAATGTCATGAAGCATCTGCTCATTCTGTTTTATTATTTTTTCTTTATTTTTGTCTGAATGGGTTATTTCTTTTATTTTTTCAACATTTATTTTAAGTTCCAGGCTACATGTGCAGGATGTATGGGTTTGTTACACAGGTAAACATGTGTCATGCTGGTTTGCTGCACAGACCAATCTGAATGGGTTATTCCAAAAGACCTGTCTTTAAGTTCTGAGATTCTTTCTTCTGCCTAATCTATTCTATTGTTGAAGCTTTCAAATATATTATGTATTTCCTTCAGTGAATTTTTCATTTCTAAAATTTCTATTTGGTTCTTTTAAAAAATATCTATCTCTTTGGTAAATTTCGCATTTGTTTCCTTAATTAAATTTTTTTTAAAATGTTGTTTTTCAGAGGTCTCTTGTATCTCACTGAGCTTCTTTAAATCAATATTTTGAATTATTTATCTGGCATTTTGAAGATTTCTGTTGATTGAGATCTATTGCTGGAGAATCATTGTGTTTTTTTTTTTTTTGGAGGTGTTGTATTTCCTTGCTTTTTCATGTTTTCTGTGTCCTTATGTGGATATCTACCCATCTTGTGTAATAGTCACTTCTTCCTATTTTTGAATTTATTTTTGTAGGATAGAACTTTTCCTAAAGATATATCTATGGTGTTGGTTGAGTACAGCACTTTAGCTTTGATTCTGGGTGCAACCAGTAGTGTAATCTCTGTGTGATTTCTTTTGCTATAAACAGTGTTAGTGCTTTCTGTTATTTTCTTATGGGGGATAGGGTGCAGTCATTTATGGAGGTTGTGGTGAAGCTGTGGGGGACTGGGAAGCCAGGTGGGCCAATATTCAGGCCCTAGTGGTGGCAGTGGTGGGCTATGCATGCCTGACTTTGAGCCCCAGAGCAGTGCACGCTGGCACCTGCATTGGCAGTTAATGGTGGGTCGATTCTTGGGACTCCAGGTGGTTTGCTCACCTGGTACTGGTAGTGGCAGTGGTGGGCTGGGGGTGATTGAGCAGGTTCTTGGGCATCTGGGTAGCTAGTGTGCTGTGTGCAATGGCAGTAGCAGTGGTGAGATGATCCTTTGGGTCCTGAGTGGTGGTGGCTGTGGTTCATTTACCACCAATAGCCTCAGACACTCTGCTCTCAGGCTCACCTGATTTCTGTAGCAGCAGTACTGTAGTGCCATGTTGCAGGGGGTGAGGGACCTGCCTCACTCATGAGCCAAGGCAAGAAGGCTACTCTGCCAATGGTGTCACAGTTGCCACTTACCACCCAGACAGGTAGTCCTCTGACTCATCTGCCCCAGCGTTTGACAGCAGCAGAAGTGGGTGTGTGGAGGAAGGGTAGAGGTCCTGTTTCCTACTTGAGTGCCCAAGCACAGAGTCCACCCCACCTGTGGGAGTGGATTTTACCCTTTGCTTACAAAGGCAAGCACTGAGTTTGTGCTGCTTCTTGGGGGTGGGGTCACCTGTCACAGTTTTAGACGTGTAGCTCTTGGGCTCTGGAAAGCACATGCTTTGTTTTGCTTTGTTTCAAGGGCTGCCTTTTGGTACACTTGTACCATCTCTTCTCCAGTGAGTAGCACTCCCTGTGGGCTAGAGAACTGAGGACCCTGTAGCACCTCTGGGACCAGCCAGCTCTGTGCTGCTGTAGCCCTCCTAGTAGACACTGGGAAATATCAGTGAGAGCTCCCAGGGTATGGAGATATGGGGGCTGTTGTTCTCAGGGTAAGATGGAGTCCCATGATGGCAGCACTCCCCAAATGGCACCCTCTCACAGCTGTTCAAGTATCGGGGTGGGGAGTAATTGGCCCAGTGTGAGTTTCCTGTCTGGTGCAATGACCTTGCAGGGTCTCCAAACTGCCACTCATGCTTGTATCACTGTACATATGGGTAGAGGAGCTCTCCTGCAGTTCAGATGGCAGGAGTCCATAGCAGGGATGTGGGGCAACAAAGCTCTCTTGCTAACTCTTACCCTGCAATACTGAGGCCCCTGGGACTCCTGGCCAACCTTGGTTGAGTGGTCGCTTGCTTCCTTCCCCTTCAGTGCCTCAGAAGTTTCCTGTGAATTCTTTGTTGAATTCTGGTGTTCTTTACTAGATATTCTATTTGAGGTACAATTGTCTATTCATAATTTTGGTTCTTCTTTCTAGAAAGGGTGGATGTCTGACGTCTCTATTAGCCATCTTGAATTAGAATCTAAGTCCCCATCTTCAATTTCATTTTACTGTACCACCTCTGTATCTATATATATATACATATATATTATATATATATTTATGTATTTATTTACCTCTGAACTTTTTATTGGCCCCCTGGTCCCCAAAGGGTACTCTGCTTCTGCTGGCTTAATGTCTCAAAACTTTGGTGTCGTTGGTCTCAGACACCACTTTGCCATCCACTATCTGGCTGGTGGTGGTCTTTTGGATGGTTTGCATGGGGTTGCTGCTGTCCTGGGTATCACCAAGATTGAAGTCCTTGCCATCTTCCAGCAGGAGGCAGTAGGTGGCGATCTCAGCCTCCAGCTTGCTCTTGATGTTCAGCAGGGCTTTGTACTTCTGGGCTTGGCGAGCTGTCCCTCTGCCCGGGTCTGTCAGCTCTGATTCCAGGTGCAGCAGGATCCCGTTGAGCTGCTCCATCTGCAGGGCATAGCAGGCCTCCACCTCTCTCAGGCTGTTCTCCAAGCTGGCCTTCTGATTTCTCATCAAGTCCAGGTCAGTCTCCAAGGACTGGACTGTACGTCTCAGCTCCATAAGCGGCATCTCAGCAGCTCTAACCTCGGCGGACTTCATGGTGACCACTGTGGTGCTCTCCTCAATCTGCTGAGACCAGTACTTGTCCAGCTCTTCTCGGTTCTTCCGAGCCAGCTCGTCATATCGGGTCAAGATGTCTGCTATGATCTTGGCGAGATCCTGAGATTTGGGGACATCTACCTCCATGGTCAACCCAGAGCTGGCAATCTGGGCTTGTAGGTGTTTTACTTCCTCTCCGTGGTTCTTCTTCATGAAGAACACCTCCTCCTTGAGAGCCTCGATCTCTGTTTCCAGCTGCAGCCATTGATGACGCTGGTGTCATCAGTGACCTTGTGGAGCCCATGGATGTCGCTCTCCACAGACTGGCGCATGGCCAGCTCTGTCTCATACTTGACTCTAAAGTCATCAGCAGCAACACGGGCATTGTCGATCTGCAGAACAACGCGGACATTTTCCACAGTATTTGCGAAGATCTGAGCCCTCAGGTCCTCAATGGTCTTGAAGTAATGGCTCCAGTCTGTGAACTGGGGTACCTTCTTCTCCAAGTGCTCCCGGATTTTACTTTCAAGCTTCCAGTTCTAGGTCTCCAGACTCCTCACTCTGTCCAAATAGGAGGTCAGGCGGTCGTTCAGGCTTTGCATGGTCTCCTTCTTGTTCTGGATGCCTCTTATTCCTGCCAGACCCCTGGCCATCCCCGCACCAGGCCCCCGGACCTTATGCCATCCCGGAGGCTGGTGGAGCGGGACACGGACGTCCGGGAACCAGAGCCCCCGGCACCTGCATAGATGCTGGCTGCGCTGCTAATCGGTGGAGCCTGTAGCTGGGCCAAGGGACCAGTAGTTGGTGGGGAAGGTGGAGCGAGTGGTGAAGCTCATGCAATCCGGGGTTGGGGGAGGGGTGGGTAGAGAGTGAGAGGACAGGACTCAGGCTTTGCCGACGACCGAGTGTGTATATTTATTTATGTATGTTATGTATATCCATTCATCTATCTAATTTGTAGTTATCTATTGACTTTATCCATGTAATATAAGCAACAATTTATGAAACTAAACTATAAATACAGTAGGACAATAAAGATAAACATTAAAAAGAAAAAAATAGATATATCAAAGATCATTTAGAGAAACAGCAGAAATTTGACAGGAACTCATGATTGGTTGGTTGCTATTGCTAAGATTATATTGGGCTCCATGTTTCACAAAGGACAAAGCACAGTATAGTCTTGGCACAAAAACAATATAGGAAATCCAGGGGTTAGGTGCTATTTATTGAATAGTAATTATGGAGGCTACAAGTTATTTTGCGAAGACAATTGCAATAAATTCTGGAAGGGATCTGTCATTTGGATCTTTATGGAATGGACACTGGGTAACATGATAAATGATGTACTAAGTTATTTTGTAAAAGATACACAGTTCTTCCACAAATGGAGGGCAGTGTGTATTGACTATAAAAGTTGAAGTTGTAACATGAAATTGTAACTCATAGAAAGCATTTTTCTAAAATCTGGGATACTAGAGTTCATGATCAACTCTAGTTGATCACATGTTTCTGATAATCAAACTTAATTCAGTGAGTTTCCTCCTGCTGCTTTGGTTCAAAGATGAGAGTTCCTATCACCTTCATTATCAAAGTTAGTTCATGATTAAATTATGTGATCAGACTAAAGGGAGAATATTTTTCATTTTTTGTTAAAAAGAAATTTGTGAGTTTTAGATACCAGACATTCAAATGTTGTAAATTACTTGGATGTCAATTTTAACCTTACCTATGGAGGTAGCCTGTGAGAATAGTTATAAACAAAGCCATTACTATTTTTAAAATGGAGTTTAATCTTTTTATGTGCTTGAGCAAATACTCAGAGAAGATTCTAGCATTCTGGACACATAATATGAAAGGAAGCTTTTTTTTTTAACTCCCCCCCCCAAAAAAAATGCAAACACTGGTATTACCAATTAGACCCTTAGACCATCAAAGAGCCCTATAGGGCAACTGACTTTAGAAGAATGCTGCACCTTTCTTTTGGTTTCATGGACATGAATTGGCTCATGAGAAACAATGTTGTTTAGCCATCAGCCCCATATGTGATTAAGTCAGATAAACCTAAATTCAAATCCCAGCTCCATCATTTATTATCTGTGGGATCTTAGGCAAATTACTCTTTTAATTATAAATTTTCTTATTTATAAAGCATACACAAGGGTGCTACGTAGTTCAGGATGCTATTGTGAGACTGATATGAGGCAATATACTTAGCAAATGCTAAGTATGTGGTAGGTACTTAATACTCTTATTTATAATTATTAAGTGAAAAGTATTCTTCCAGGTATATGGATGAATTGACCTATTTTAAAAAATATTCTCCAACTTGGAAATTTTCATACAATACAATAATTTTATTTTATCATGGATAATGCCAAACTGTTATTTCTGCTAACAATTAGCCTCCAGGTACAGTTATTTCTTAATATTACCCTTAGCTGCTATTTACAAGTCCATTTCATCAGCATAAGAGGGGATCTGATAATTTTATTGTTCTAAGGATTGGCCTGCTTTCAACCAATTTATGTAAGATTTTTTAAATCAAATTACTTAAAATACAAAAAAAGAGGAATAACAGTATAGCCTTTATTCTACTGAATTTAGAAACGCTTTGGATGCCCCAAGGCAGATGATAGAGAGGTGGGAGCTCTGAGGGATCCTGGTAGATGCTGGATGGGACTTGTGGAGCAGTGTGAGGGTCCTGGGTGCATGCGTGCAGAAGGGAGACCAGGGACCATCAAGGGAAAGCTTTGATTGGTGAGAATTTTGCCAGGCACAACATGTCCTGTGGTCACAATGTTGAAGGACAGACGGAGATAGGTTGTAGGCCTGTGCTGCATCCACACAGATGACAGGTAAGCTGTGTTCTTGTCTCCAGCCTGTCACCTCAGTACTACAGAATTCCTTGTCCAGATGTATGTATTTGGTCCTAAGAGAGTGACCAAAACAAGGTAAAGGAGGGAAGGGAGGTGAAGGGCATATCAATGAGAGAGGTCTGCAATGTTGGCAGTGTGGACATTTTTACCTGGGTTCCTGCTAATGACTCTTATTTTAAGTCCTGATATTTCTCCCAGAGCTGCAAACAGCTGTCTGCACTGAAGTGCTCTGACACATTATTGTACTGTACACTGGGTTGCTCATTTAATCAGCCGTGGTGCTGCTCTTCACATAGAACATGTCACATTTGACAGATTTATCAAAAGACTGTGGGCTCTATTTTCCACAGCCCTGTGGAACCCTTTCCCATTAGTGATAGCAGAAGTGATGTTTATGCATGAAGAGAGACTGTTCGATTGGGCAATTGTAGCCCTCCACGGCAGGCAAAAGCACAGCTCCCACTTATCAAGTGGGGCTAATAGGGGATATTCATATGCACTGGAGAATCAATTCTCTGTACATGGACCTCTACTACAAAAATAATTGCTACTCACTGGTGGTAAAGACCTCAGCAATGTCAGAGCCTTAATGGTGAGATTAATGCTCTACCACTCACTGGCTGGGCCATTTCTCTATAACCAGAAAAAAAAATACATATTCCTGGCCTGAGAGCTTGGTGAGATGTTTTTTAGGTGAAATCCAGAGCTGTGCTGATTTGCTATGTTATTGAGTAAACCTTTTCTCTGTAGATAATTTTCTCTTTGTAGACTTTAATTAGGTTGTAGCAACCAATGAACAGCTTGGAGTCCAGTCCCAGATTCTGCTACGTAAATATATACGCTCTTTATGAGCTCAATATTTTCAGCTTTGAAATAATGCAGCTGCATTAGGTGGTTTCTAAGTACTTTGCTCATGTATCTGCTACACAGGTATCATGATATGTTGAAAATAAGTTTGATCTTTGGTTTGTTTCTTCTTCCCTACCAGATTGTGATTGTATTTCTTAATTTATCTCAAGAGACTAGCCCAGTATATATTTATCTCAAGAGCCTAGACTTGGTATACATTATACACACACACTTACATACACACACACACACACACACCCCTCAATATACATAATGTTTTATATATTATATATCACGTATAACTATATGTAATTATTTATATTTATTGAGAGGCTCAATAAATATTTTTACTGAAAAGAAAATTTTATGCTTCAATAACTATAAATCATTTGGACGATGATGCAATTCCTTAGAGCAATATATTTATTGACTCTTCCTTATATCAGCAAAATTTTCAAAAAAATTAATGGAATTGAATTTATTACACTAGTATCACTGATATTATGTTACTCTATTATATTATAAAGTATTCAATAAAGAAAGGCTTGTTGGCAAAAACAGATGGAATTTGATACTTTTCTCCTTAACCAGGAAGGTTGGCTATATACTATCGGCAAGAGTAGTCAGAGAAGAATTCATAGATGAACGTGATTTGATAGATTAGGTAGGACTTAATTTGATCTGTGAAGGATAGTTATGCTTGGTGAATAGGCAGAGAAAAATGGAGAAGTCATTGTGGACTAAAAGAAAATAAAAGCTACACAGCATGAATAGTATAGAGTCTGTAGAAGCTGCAGCTGGGGAATTGAAGGAAATAAGGTTAAGTGTGGTGGCCAGATGATGAGGGTCTCACTTGAGACCCAGGAATAATTTAGACTTATTGCAGCAACCACAAGATAGCCATAGGAATCAATAGTGCTTTCTGAAAAGCAATGTCATAGTGAAAGATGGCTTGGAAACAAGGTACTTTAAAACATTCACCTGATTCAGAAAAACAGACGAAATCTGATACCTTTTTCTTTAACCAGGGAGGTTGACTTCCAACCACTGTAGAATAACTACATTCAAACTGATGCTCTAACTTCTGTTAATGAGTAGTATGTTTAGAAAAATTACATACGTTATGACACCACTTAATCATCCGATTGCATCATCTTTTACTTTTTTCCTGAGTTTTCTGTTTTTTCAAGTGTTTGAGTTTCAGGATGGTTAATTTTATGTGCCAGACTGGCCAGGCTATGGTGCCCAAATGTTTGACCAAACACCAATCTAGATGTTGCAATGAAGGTATTTTAAAAATGTGATTAACTTTTAAATTGGTAGAGTTCAAGTGAAGCAGAGCACTATCCACAATGTGGGTGGGCTTCATCTAACCAGTTGAAGGTCTTAATGGAAATGAGGCTCCCCGAGGAGGAAGAAGTTCTGCCTGGAGACTGCCTTTGGACTCAAGCTGCAACATCAGCTCTTCCCTGGTTCTCCAGCCTGCAGGACTACTCTGCAGATTTTAGATATATCAGTCTCATAATCATATGAGCTAAGTCCTAAAAATCAATCTCTCTCTCTCCATCCCCCTTGTACACACACACACACATACACACACACATACACACACACACACCTTATTCAGTTTCTTGATGCAATATATATATATTTTTGAGACAGAGTCTCGCTCTGTCGCCCAGGCTGGGGTGCAATGGTGCCACCTCGGCTCACTGCAACCTCCACCTCCTGGGTTCAAGCAGCTCTCCTGCCTCAGCCTCCCGAGTAGCCGGGTTTTGATGCAATATTTTAAAAAGGCAGTTGATGAACTTGGAAGTCGCTGTGTCATGTCATGTTTTTTCTGCCTTGGTCCCATTCCCTATGTCTCAACCTTAAACTGCTTGATGAAAGACAGTGTGTATTTCTTCTACATCATTTCTGTTTTTCACTCCTGGCGTCTTGGAGAAAGAAATGTATATTTTGGGGGTCTCTAGTATGACATAGGTTAGAAATACCACTCTCATGAAAGTGACATCCTTTCTCTTTCTTCTTCTTTTAGTTATTATTTTTTGAAAACAGGGTCTTGACTATTCCTACTCTCTCTTGTTGCCTTCTCCCTCTCACCTCCCTCTAGAACTCACTTCATCCAGACACATGAAAGTAAAATGGATACTGTTTTGAAATATTGTTTTATTTGTTCTTTTATTCTGGAGAAACATAGAAAGTTTAATTTCACTGAAATGAGAGTAAAGACACATTCCTAGAATCCACCAGAGAGTAATCTCCTACCTTTTGGAAATAGTGAAAATAGATAGTAAGTGTGCTAAAATAAGAGCTGTTAGGCGGTTTATGCCAGCATTTGTAAACACTAGGCAGCTAGTTCTTCTCTACTTAGGAGAACTATTTTTGCTTCAATCTTCCTGCTCTGCTTTTGACCATATAAACTCATGCCTTGGATTTTGCTTGGAGACATGTGTCTTATTACAGATCAAGAGGAACTGCTGGAAAGTAGGATATACTTTGGGTTTTGGCTTGTCATCTAATTATGCTCTTTTTTTCCTGTGTATATTTTGCAATTTTGAAGTTAATGCATATTCACTGCAAAAAAAGACTCGAAAAATTAAACAGTGCCAGCCATAATTTAACAGCATATAAATAACAATTTTTAAGTTATAGTGTGTTTTCTCTGTGTGCGTGTATGAGAGAGAGAAATTGTGAGAGAGGGAGAAAATAGGTCTAAATTGCTCTTTAGATAAATGTAATCTTGGCCAAGTGCGGTGACTCATGCCTGTAATCCAGGACTTTGGGAGACTGAGGCAGGTGGATCACTTGAGGTCAGGAGTTCAAGAACAGCCTGGCCAACACGGTGAGACCCCGTCTCTACTAAAAATACAAAAATTAGCCAGTCATGGTAGCTCATGCCTGTAATCCCAGCTACTAGGGAGACTGAGGCATGAGAATTGCTTGAACCTGGGAGGCAGAGTTTGCAGTGAGCTGAGATTGCACCACTGCACCCCAGTCTGGGCAACAGAGCGAAACTCTGTCTCAAAAAAAAAAAAAAAGAAAAAAATGTAATGTAATCTAATCCCTCCCTTCCTCCTTCTTTCCTTTCTTTTCCTTTCCTTTCCTTTCCTTTCCTTTCCTTTCCTTTCCTTTCCTTTCCTTTCCTTTCCTTTCCTTTCCTTTCCTTTCCTTTCCTTTCCTTTCCTTTCTCTCTCTCTCTTTCTTCCTCCCTCCCTCCCTCTCTCTCTCTCTTTCTTTCTTTCTCTCTTTCTTTCTTTCTTCTTTCTTTCCTTTCTTCCTTCCTCCCTCCCTCCCTCCCTCCTTCCCTCTCTCTTTCTCTCCTCCCTTCCCTCCTTCCCTCCCTTCCTTCCTTCCTTCCTTCCTTCCTTCCTTCCTTCCTTCCTTCCTTCCTTCTCTTTCCCTCTCTGTTTTCTCGCTCTCTTTTTCTTTTTGACAGAATCTTGCTCTATCACCCAGGCTGGAATGCAGGGGCATACCATGGCTCACTGCAGCCTCAATCTCCCGAGCTCAAGGGATCCTCCCACCTCAGCCTCCCGAGTAGCTGGGACCTCAGGTGAAAGCCACCATACCATACCTGGCTAATTTTTTAATTTTTTGTAGAGACAGGGTCTCATTATGTTGCCTGGGCTGGTCTCAAACTTCTGGGCTCAAGTGATCCTCCTGTTTTGGCCTCTCAAAGTGCTAGGATTACAGGTGCGAGCCACTGCGTCTGGACTTTCACATTTCTTAACATTGGGTACAATCAAATTTCATCTGACTGCGTTCTTGTTTATTATGTTGCAGTTTACTCTTAGTTATTTTTAGTGCCTTCCTCCTCCTTTTTTAGGCTAGAACAGATTGACAGCATTTCTACAATCCAAGAAGTTAGGGTTGGCCTCTGTTCTTTAGTTTATCTAGTGAACTAGAGACTGGTCCTCCCAGTTCCCTTGCCCCATTCCACATGGGGACCTGTTGTGGTTCCCAAATCAACTGAGCTTAGCATTCTGCCGTCAGAGGCCCTCCCATGCACCCCCGTGTGGAGGTCCTGACACCTCCAGCTTGCCTTTCAAGCACTTCTATGGTTTGGTTTGCCCCACCAAGACTCATGTTGAAATTCAATCCCCAGTGTGGTGGTGTTGGGAGGTGGGGACTAAATTCGATCCCCAGTGTGGGGGTGTTGGGAGGTGGGGACTAGTGGCAGGTGTTTGGATCACAGGGGATGGGATGGATTCCTCATGAATGGCTTAGCGTTGTTCTCTTGACAATGAGTTCTTACTCTGTGAAACTAGATTAGTTCTCCTGGGAATAGAGTAGCTCCTGAGACAGTGCATTGTTATAAAGCCAGGATGCCCTTTGGGTATACCTCTTTGAACGTGTTTGCTTCTCTTTGACTGTCTCTGCCATGTTGTGACTCAGCAGGAGAACCCTCACCAGAAGCCAAGATCATGCCCTTGAACTTCCCAGTCTATAGAACCATAAGCTAAATAACCCCTTTTCTTTATAAATTTCCCAGATTTAGGTATTCTTTTCTGGTAACACAAAACAGACTAAGACAAGAACACTTAAACTTGTCATCTAGGCTCTCTCATTGAAGGTATTGGCAATCTTCTTATTCTTTCCTCACATTCCTCAGGAATTCCTCTACTCTTCTAATTGCTGATTTGTTCATCCCAAATCAGGCCACATTCTCCTTCAGCCCTGAGAAATACTCAGCCTTTATTTCCAATTCATTTGAATCATAGTATTTAAAAACTTACCTAAACACCTTTCTCTTTGAAATGGCCAGATTCTAGGCCCTTAGACCCAGCACAGACCATTTAACTTACCAGGAGCTAAGGTGGTTCCAGTCTTGACATATAATACCTGAAAACTCATCCTTCAAGTATGTACAAGAAGCTTCGTCTAAAAGCAGCAGAAGATAACAAATTTGAGTTTTCATATACTATTGCAACAAATGCCCAACACCTGCCAAAAGACAAAATTACAAGTTTAACTTAAAGATCAAATTGGCTTTTATTTGACATCCTAGATCTGAACAGCATTTCATATAAAATAGAATATGTGTTCTGCAGGATATGACAGAAGAGTTGGGTTTTGTAAGATGGGAACAAGGAAACAAAACACTAGAAAAAAGTGGATTGGTTAACATCTCATTACTTCAGTTTACCTATCTTATAAGGGTTAAAGCAGAAGGGACTTCCCTATGACATTGACTCAGATTGACTGGGCCCATTCCAATTGGTGGTTGTGAGCATCCTGTTTTCAGGAAAAAAACTGGTCTCTTTGGTGATCTACCTGCTTTCTTAAAGTTTCAATTTGATTATGTGGCAGGTAGCACAAGTGACTCCATTTTGATTTGGTCTAGTCTGTAGGGGTCTAATGTAGGAGCTCAGCCCAAAACAATGGCTTCCCATAAAATTTGTTTAACATGCTTCAACTTATTACACAGAAGTAAAACATAATTGGGATGATATTATAAATACAAGTTTGTAACTCTGTTTTTTCATTTTTAGCTAAAATTATGACTATTTTCCCAGGAAACTTTTTTCCCTAATTAGCATTGGTTAAAATAAGTGGGCAGGGTGTTAGCTGGTATATGTCCAACTGGCTTGTGTTCTTCACTTAGGCTATCTCAAATGATTTATAAAGAGAGAACATAAATCCCTTCTGTGGAGTACCCAAGTTTTACTAGACAACCAGGAAAAGGCCAGGTTTTCTGTCTCTGAGCTGTGCAGGAATCAATTTAGAATCTTCACGTTGAGCTTTGCTTAACCATTGTTGTAGTGTTGGATTATTCTACTTATTCACAAACAAAAGAAGTTGTCCCAAAGTAGTCTGCATTTGTTTTTCCTTTTCCCCATTCTGTGGTAGATTGAAGATGATTGCATATTCTTGATCACTCCCCTTTGAGAATGAAACTTATTTTCTCAACCCTTGAATCTCACTGGTGATGTGACAGCTTAACCAATAAAATACGGCTAAGCTATACTGTGGCAGTTCTGAGTCTAGCTTTTATGAAGATTAGCAACTTCCATTTCTTCTCCCTTAGAATGCTTGCTCTTGGTCCATCCTCTTGGAACACAGCTCCATGGCTGTGAGATGCTCATGTCTTCCAGGGAGAAGCGTCCTGCAAGACTTCTAGCAGGCTGCCAATCTAAGCTCTCAGCCAACAGCCAGCATCAATTGCCAGCAATGGGAGGGAGTCATCTTTGTGGTTCCAGATCAACTGAGTGCTTGAATAACTGCAAATCAGCCAATATCAGAACTGCCTAGTCAATGTGCAGAATCTCAAATGATAATAAAACTTTGTTTTGTTAACCCAATAGCTTTTGGAGTAGTTTGTTAGAAATTAATTCATTTGATAAGGGAAGTATGTGCTTTTGGTTTCTATTACTATAGGGCGATGGATGTAGTTAATTATCTTTAACCTCACAGCAGTTCCATTATTGGTTTCAATATAGTGGGGCTATCTTCTTAACAAAGACTAGTTCAGCTCTAAATGTATGTATTTTGGGAACTTACTGTGTACCAGGCATAGTGTTAAGTTTTGGGGAGAAGCAAGACAAAGTCCAAGCCAGCAAGAGGCAGGGAGTTGAACCGGGAAAATGTATGTAAGTGAATAATTATGACCAGATCTATTACAGAGAAGATTTTTATTTCACAAATATTTGAGCATCTATTACATGCCTGGTATCATGCAAGGCACTGGGAACAGAGAAAAATAAAATTCTTGTTCTGGAGTAATTTATCAACTAGTTGAGGAGACAGATTAAAAATAGATATTGCTAATATAATGTGGCTTGTGTTAGAACTGAAGCATAAAGTTGTTGGTAATTCAATGATATTATGTGTAAATTACCTAGCATAGATTGTCATATAAAAGATAGTAAAAGCATTTCACATTCAATCCTCTTCCCTTGATGGTTGGCCAAGCTGTATATTCCAAAAATGGCTTCAACAATAACTTCCAACCCATGTACTCTTTGACAATGTGACTTTGCAACTCTATTATCAAGAGGAAGAGTCTCATTGCACCCCCTTTGAAACTGGGCTGCCTTTCAGAATAAGCTTGTAATTAGTGAAATTTGGTGAAAGTGATACTGTATACCTTCTGAGGATGGGCAGGAAAAAAACTAAGTAGTGTCAGCCTTGGTCTTCTAGAAGACTCATTTTCCAGATGCTCCATCTCAGAAGGCTTTTTCCGGAGCTCAGCTACCATGCTGTGAGAAACTCAAGCCACGTGGACAGACTATGTGCAGGCATGCTGACTGACAGTCCAAGTTGGGCTCAGCCTTTGAGTTATCCCAGCTCAGGCACTTCCTAGAATAAACCTAGAATAAAAGACTGTGAGTGAAGAAGCTTCCAGGTGATTCCAGCCCCTGACTGTTGAGTCACCCTCAACCCACTGGAGCCTTCCAAGCTGAGGCCCCAGATGTCCTGGAGCACAAATAAGCCCTCCCCACTGTACTCTGTTCAAAATCACAAGCCACAGAACCTGTGAGCATAATGGTTGCTATTTTATGTCACTGAGTTTGGAGTGGTTTGTTGCGCAGCAATAGATAATTAGAACAGATGGATTTCAAGAGAGAACTGCTTTACAATGAATCATATTATTTTTGAATACTTTCTATGCTGAGGTTCCAATATTCCTGCATGCAGGTCTTTCAGTTAACTTGGAAACTGAGAAAAAATTTACTCTTTAATTAATTTCCGAATTCACATCACAGGGTTTTGGGAGCTCATCCCTGACTAAAATACTTTTCTATCATGTGTAAAATTATGGGTCTACGTGCTTGAGGAATATTTCATTTCTTCAGATAGGAACTAGTTCTCTTTATCTTCAGATTTAGTGGAAATGTAAATGTTGGGAAACTCATTTATTTGATATTCATATCATAAATTTGTGAGACAAAATATTTTTGTAAATGATAAGTGGGAGAGTATACTTTGGCATATGTGAAGACGCTGGCTACCTCAAATATAATGTGTTTTATGGCTTTTATCACTAATTATCATTTATAGGAAGAATTTGTTTATATGAAGAGGAGTTGAGGAAAGATGAGATATTAAACTGTAAAGTTCTCTTCCATTGTAGTCATTAATCCTACCACTTATGAACAATTAAACCATGTACAGTTTCAAGAATGGCAACTTGAAAATTGTCTAAGGAAGATATTCATTTTAATTATGTAAATTGAAAGAGGCACTTTTTTTTGCTATTTTTCTATCTTACAGTAATTGAGAAATCATTAAAAATTGGAATACACTTCCATTAGATTTACAGGGGGAGAAAAGAGACTGTTAATATCCAAAACATTTTCTTTCTTAGACTATTGTCTTGACAGATGAGATAATTAAATCTGAGTCTCTGTAGTGGTAAAATAGGTGACATAGAAGGAAAACAAGGAAGTGTAATATATGGTTAATTAACAGATGCCAATTATATCTTAGAATTGAATGTGTCCTCAGAAAGTGAGAGGACTAGTTAAAAGAGGTGGAGTTGGAGCCTGATGAGAAACCATGCCTGTAAGCTTGCAGGTGCACCCTCTTAATAGCCAGATACTGCTGGGCCTGGACAGGGACAAAACCCAGAAAACCTGCTGGGTACATTGCACACTGGAAATCCAAGATTCTGACAGTGAAAGCCTATTGTCTGTAGAGAAAGCATGCTTCTTAATTTCCCACTTTCCAATTCTTTGCAAACTTCCTAGAATAAAAGGACTTCGTGGACAAGAGGGAAGCACAAAGCCTAGGAAATCTTTCAGGTCTCAGACTTCATAGCATCATTTCTATTGTTTCCTGTCCCAATACGCAGATTTCCCTGTCATTTTCTTTTAGACTCTTCTGCTTGACAAGTATCATTTTTGTAAGAACCTCTCAGATTCTGCCTGAATTGCCTTCTAACATTTTTTTCCCCATAGAGAAAAAAATCAGCCAGGCTGGAGTGCAGTGGTGCAATCATAGCTCACTGCAATCTCGAACTCCTGGGCGCAGTGATCCACCTGCCTCAGCCTTCTGAGTAGCTAGGACTACAGACACTCGCCACCATATCCTGCCAATTTTTATAATTTTTTGTAGAGACGGGGTGTCAGCTTGTTGCTCAGGCTGGTCTCAAACTCCTGGCCCTAAGTGATCCTCTTGCCTCAGCCTCTCAAACTGCTGGGATTACAGGTGTGAACCTAATCACAGAGGTAAGAGCACACTGCAATGTAAAGTTAGTTCCATGACTGTTTCCTCTCTCACCTGTTCAGGTGGTTCATTGCTGAACTGTCTCAGCTCCTTCTAAATGAAGAGATAAATGGAGGGTGTTGCCTGAGGGAAGGAAAGTAAATCAATTTAGAATTAATTCATGCCAAAAGTGAGTAGGAATTGGTTTATACTTTTCTATGTATCTATTCTTTTGGGATATATACATATATTAAAAGTAATTCAAAAATTAAATATCCTGAGGATTTTTTCTAACAAATCAAAGGAGGTTTTCATTTAATGTGGAATTTAGATTATTTTTGAGGAAGTAATACACCTCTAAGTATTGGTATGTGAGAATGCACATTTGCAATATTTTTGGTCCATTAAAATTTTTTTTTTGAGCTAGCTTGCTTGTCAGTTCAGTCACCAAGCTTCATGAAGCTTTGCTAATTTTGTGAAATTTGGAATAGTGTTTTGCCACTTTAGAGATAATCCCCGAAAGCTTCCTTCTTGCAGATGGCAATAAATCATTCTTTCCACTAAAAGCCTCGATGTCATTTGAAATTTATTACACAGAGCGGGTAGTGGACTTAAAAGCCATTTCACATGTCTTATTGCTTCAATCATCTAATTTATGGGTTTCAGCTGAAATTGTAGTTGGAAAAAGTATTTTCCTTTTCCTGATCAATATGAGTCTTGTTTTGCATTCATTCCTCACCAACCTTCCAGGCCTGATTTCATCCACTGCCCCTCCTGGATTTTGTAGGTTCTACAGTCATTCTCCAGTTTCCATCATTCAAGAAAACGCAGGTAGGAAATGGAAAGAAATTGCCAACAAGGCTGATGTAGATTGACTAAGCTTTCCCAGCTCTTAGCTGCACTTGTCAAAAGATATCTCAGTTATTATTAGTTGAGCAATCTTGCCCTAGGGAAGGGGAAGCTGTCAAAAACTCCTGTGTTTCATATGTACATCTCGGGCTTCATGGAGAGAGCATGAAGGAAGCCGATTAAACACAGATGAGCTAAGCCTATGTAACACACACTTAACACAAAGAAGAGTAAGGAATTGGTACACTTTAATGCTATATTAGAGGTGGGATTTTTTTCCTTCACAATGAAAAATGAATCTCTGTTCCCATGTGTCAGTCATTCTCATCACCGTGGTGAAAGATAGTATTAATGGGTTGATAAAGAGAAGAAGAATGTAGGAAAGTAGTAGTCTCTCTCACCTGGGTCTCATGTGAAAAGCATACCTGTGTGGGTATAACGATTGAGCTCCTGCAGTGTCCAGGTCATAGACCCTGTCTCTGACTGCCACCAGGATGGTTGTAAAAGGCACTGCTGCATTCTCTGATTTCAATGTAAAAAATAAGATTTGCACCCAAACACTCCTATCCTGAGTTACCATAATTACGTCTTAGCCCCATCAACCTTATGTTTCAATCTGTTCAACCTCATGGGGCAATTCTAAATTTATTCAAAGCCTATCACATGCAAGATACTAAAAGACAATTCCCTCCTATACTCTCTCCTATACAATTCTTAGTCAATGCTGGGAAGAAAACACTGGTTTGCCTTTTGTACCCACACGCTGTCTTCTTTGCTGCTGTTTTAACCCTCCTGAGTGGGTCTCACCTGGGTATCCCTCCTCCTCTATTCTCCTGCGGCAAAACTCTTGGTTGCCTCCAAAACCGCTATTTCTTTATCTTTTTTCTTGATTGCTGGGAGACCTTTCTCCCTCAACAGATACACTTGCATTCTCGTCTCCCTTGCCCTTATGATATAGGTATGAGATCCAATCCTGGTAAAAGGGACTGGAGGAGATGTCTGCTAGGGGCTCCTGGGGAATATTTTACCTAATAAGACGGACATGTGGAGGGAATCCCTCCCTTTCTCTCTGGATGGGAACATGTCAGCCTGTGACATCTGGGACTGTGTCTTGATAACACACAGAGAATGGCAGAGTGGACCGATGAGAGCCCTGGGTCCTTGGTAGTGAGCTGCTCTATTCCTGGGACATTTTGTAGATTGAAAACAATGCATTTTTACAGACAGTTGGTGTTTAGTAGTTTGGCCAAGTAGTCTGGAATCTCAGGCTCTAAGATGATTATACTCATTTTTAAAATATGACAGATAATATTCCTTCTTGGTGGTCCTTGTTCCCTTTGAGTTAAATCATCTCCTCAGTTTAGGCTGAGAGGTTAAGAGAAAAGCTCCATGATCCAGATCCCAATACAAGTTTGCTTGCTAAAGACAGCTGTGGAAACTAAAGATAAGATTCATACCCGGGCCTGGGCCGGGCACGGTGGCTCACGCCTGTAATCCCAGCACTTTGGGAGGCCAAGGCGGGCAGATCACGAGGTCAGGAGATCGAGACCATCCTGGCTAACACGGTGAAACCCCGTCTGTACTAAAGATACAAAAAATTAGCTGGGCATGGTGGCGAGCGCCTGTAGTCCCAGCTACTCGGGAGGCTGAGGCAGGAGAATGGCGTGAACCCAGGAGGCGGAGCTTGCAGGGAGCCGAGATGGCGCCACTGTACTCCAGCCTGGAAGACAGAGCAAGACTCTGTCTCAAAAAAAAAAAAAAAAAAAAAGATGCATACCTGGCCTGGTGGTGCACTTGTAGTCCCATCTACTCAAAAGGCTGAAGTAAGAAGATGATTTGAACCCGAAAGTTTGAGACTGACCGTCTGTCTCTAAAAAGAATGAGACAATTTTCATATTCTTCAGATGTGAGAAACTTTACTTTTTATTTTTTTCTTAGGTGAATTGTCTCCCCAAATTTAAGCAATAAATGATACCACAACTATTTGATGTGTTGTGAAGCATGAACAAAGTTGTTTTTTTTTTAATAAAAAGAACAGTGAAAACAAAACTTGACATAAATAACATATTGTAATAAAACCATAGGGCAATTTTACTTATGAATAACTGCAAACATAGAAGATAAAATGAGAAGATTGAATCCAGCAACACATTAAGAGAAAAAAAAAACCACGATGCCAGCAATTTTAAAATGGTTCAATATTAGGAAAAATCCTGAAATAATTCTCACATTTTAAACTGGAAGAAAAAAATCATATAAGCTTTCTCACTAATGAAAACCAGCAATATTTTTGATCCATTCTTTAAAAGAGCTCTTCATAAAATAGGAATAATAGATATATCATTAACATGAGTCACATTAGATAGATGGAGATCTGATGCTATATGTGCAGAGTAAATTTACAGCCAGAAGCTGGGTGCAGTGGCTCACGCCTGTAGTCCCAGCACTTTGGGAGGCCAAGGCGGATGGATCACCAGAATTCAGAAGTTCGAGACCAGTCCGGCCAATATGGAGAAACCCCTTCTCTACTAAAAATACAAAAATTAGCCAGGTGTGGTGGCACACACCTGTAATCCCAGCTGCTCGGGAGGCTGAGGCAGGAGAATTGCTTGAACCTGGGAGGTGCAGGTTGCAGTGAGTTGAGATTGTGCCATTGCTCTCCAGCCTGGGCAACAAGAGCGAGACTACGTCTCAAAAAATAAATAAATAAATAAACAAACAAACAAACAAATAAATAAAAGAACTTTCCAGCCAGAAAGCATAGCTTTGCATTTCAATCCCTCCATTTGCAGTCTGTGAAACCTTAGGCGTGTCATTTTACTCTCTTGGTGTCAGTCATTTAACGTCAAAAATGAAGCTAGTAACGATTATCTTAGGAGGATTAAAACGATGCAAAATACATGTAAATGCATTTAACATATTGATTCAACCATTCATAAATGGTTGCTTTTTAATAAAATATCACCTATTCTAAAGATTTACTCACCCAAACATGGAAAAAAACCAGGAAATATCTGAACACATACTTAGCTGAAGTCAATAAATGTTCAACATTTCCTCCAATTAATCAACTAGCATGGACACTTCCTTCTGATGATTCTCCCAGACAAGATCTTCAGTCATAATGAGGTAAAAGGTTCAAAAGCCTTCTGTGGCACATACTGCAACAGAAGATTGACTTTTTTTTTTTTTTGTCAGTCATATCCAGCCAAAAGAAGACACATGTTCTCACGGAATGTTCCCAACAACTGTTGGTTTAGAATCCATGACCTTCTCCAGATCACGGGGCATCATTCACCTTCCTGGAGAAGCTCATCTGTGGAGTCCTCTTCTCCACTCCTCTGTTTCTCTGGCCTCTTGCTTCTCTAATCAAGCACTCATAATTTGTGGAAGGCTGAAGAAGCAGTTAACTTTTTTTTTCTTCTGTAACTCTCTTTGGAAATTGCAAATTAGTTTCCATAACATAGCTCTGCAATTTTCCTAATTCTGTGATTCTATTTATCTCAAGTGCAGCAATGAGAGGAGGGAGAAGAGGACACCAGCTCAATCCCAGCATCCATGTTGAGTGCGAACACCTTCACATCTTTATGAAACCCAATCACATGTTTCTGTTCCTTAATAGCTTCTATTTCATTGTGTCACATCAATGTGTATAGACAGCCTGTCGCATCAATAAGTGTAATCTTTTCTTAAAGGCCAGTAGGGTTCCAAGGAACTGGGCTTCTGTGAATCTGGAGTCTAAAATATGACATTAAAATAAATGCCTTAGATTTCTACTTTAATTCCTTCTAAATATCCCACAAATAGTCAATGGATGATTTATACTTTTTTTCTCTTTGTTCATCACATCATGCAATGAATAGGTCTTACAAAATTGACATAAGCTAATCTCTTGATATAAACTATGAAGTGTAAACTGCCCACCAACCATCACTTTGTACCAGAGTACACTCTTTTTTTCTTTTTGTTGTAAGTGCTCCTTTGTGGCATGTGAAGTTAGCTTTTTCTGTATTTAAATCAAACTTCTTACATTTCTTGCTCATAGGCACTTAAGCCATAGATGCTCTTGTATGCTAAAATTATTTAAAATTATTTCTTGCTAAAAATTTCAAGCATCCCACATCTGGGGGCTATTAGTAGAAACAAATTAGTGGTATCTAAATATATTTTTAAAATTATAAATAGCGGGAAATTTAGGGAGTGCAGAAAAAGTAGAGAGAACCAGATAACAATCATTTGTAGTTCACCATCCAGGGGTAACTACTCTTGACAGCTTGTTTCATTTGCTTCCCATCTTTTTTGCAATGTACATATTTGAGATATATGAATATACTTATGCACCTATACCTGTCTATTTATAGAGAGGAAGATGGGAAGAGGGACTGTGTTGGTTTTTCTCAAACAATAAATCTTAGGTTGCTATTTGCTTCACCTACTCACAAACAGCCTAGCTTGTTTAGTATGCCTTTATTATTTTGTTTTATTCAGTTTGCTAATATTTTATTAGGGGCACAGAAAGCCATAGGAATCTGCCCAATAATCTTCTAAATCTTCTACTGTGTTAATGGACTATTTACCTGACTCTTTTATGAAAATAGAAGTTAAAATGCTTAGAATTACATACTTTCTGCGTAAAGAAGAGAAACATTCCTGATATATAAGAGCAGACAAATGTTTTACCTAATTCCTGAGCATCAAGACCTCACAAACTTAAGAGCCAGTCCTCCAAGATGATCAAGTTTAGCTTTCCCACTTTACAGATAAAATTAGTCCATGAAAAGACTATGCCTAATTCTTATGGTCTAGTGACTACTCTCTGATGATTTTTAGCTCAAATCTAAAACATAAATTACAGTAAAAGAATGGTTGTGAAGTCCTCTATTTTATGGAGTTGAGAGAAATGTACAATGATGTATTAATCAAGAGGTTTATCTGATCTCCAACATACTTTCTTAAGTAACATATTTGTTTCCAACGCCAGTTACCCCTCCCTCCTCTTAGGTTGCCCAACTTCAGTTTATGGGAACACTGAATTAGGAACAGAATAGACAGGAACAGAGACATAGGAGAGAGTTAGTCCTGTAGCTGCCCGTCAAAGAAAGGCCAGCTGGAGTGGTACAAAGGAAAAATCATTTGTCCTGCCTTTTGTCTCTTGGTAGTATGGTAGTATGTTTATACAGTACTCTATAAAGGATACCTTAAGCAGATAACAAAACATTTAATCAAAATTTCCTTAAGGTAAAACCAATTTGGGGAGCTATCACCATTTTGTTTGGAATAAGTTTCAATTAAAAATTTCTTAAGAAAATACAGAATTTTGAGTGCTATCATTTTATTGGCAGTAAGATTTTGTTTTTAATTTTGAAAAATATATGTATTGTCTATGAGAAGAACTAATTAGAACCTTAAATATTCCTCATATTATTAATACAATATTTTAATATTGTGTAACTTATATCTAAGCATTCAAAATATTACCATGTTTTAAAAAGGTGGGTGCAACTCTCAACTTTCTGTAATTTATTGAGCAAAACATGCAAAATAAAGAAACTTTTTGATGATTCTTAATTTAATTCATATTGTGGAGTCTGATAGATGTTCACATGAAATTGTAGATAGAGAAGAGACTCCAGATAGGAGTTAATCAGTCATATTCTATTCTTCATCTTTCCTGTAAAACCATACTAACAGGGCAATAAATTATTATATAATAATTCAAGAATTTCATGAACATATGACTAAAAGAGGAATGTCCCCTCCATTCTCCTCTAATTTTTTTTCTAAAAAAATTATCTATGTTATATGATTGGTCTTATTTCCTTTTAGAATAGCTAGAATGTGTGTTAGGCTGTTTGTGAAATACACTTAAATGTTAGTCTTAATGACGATGCCATTTAAAAATTTTAAATCCACTATTTGGGAATTGATTAAAATTTATATTAAGATTCTGTTCCAAATGGTATGTAGAAAAAGCTTGCTAAGTAAATAAATCTTATAAACAGGTTTTCAACTGGCACGTATTCCCCCCAATAATAGGCCACCTTCTTTCCTCCAAAGCACTTTGTACCTTGACTACATGGTATTTAGGATGGCGTTTTTGTAAATATTTATTTATTTCCTTTTCTCTTGTGCTGAACTGAGCTGCTTGAAGACCTACACAACCTCTTAGTCATCTTTTTGTTCTTATGACCTAGCATAGTGCCTAATACAAAGTAAGCATTCAATATGCATTGATATACTTGAATTAAATGATCATTTTCAAGTACTTTGGAAATAACCATATATAGATACATAAAACACCATAATTCAGTAAGCAGACACCAACTCTCAGAAGCCGGTGCTTTGATATGTTAATATAAACAGTTCCTACCTATTCATCACAAAAGAGAGAGAATTTGATGTCAGACAGATCAGGCATCCATGATGGCATTTATCAGCTGTGTAACTGTGGACAAATTAGCCAGCCACTATGAATCTTAGTTATCTCATATATGAAATATAATTATTAACTGTGCCCTGCAGATCTATAAGGATTAAATGAACAAGTTTACATTTTGTATAATTATAATTATTTACATGAAATATAATCATTCACCCTTTACATGTTCATTTAATATCTGCCACATTACAAGCTCTCAGTAAATGTTAAAAGTTGGACATTCCACTTGCATCTCCAGGTTAAATCTTTAACTCTGTCCTTGTTTTATTTTTTTTTAATACATGTTTTTGGAGAAAGGTTAGTAATTAAAACATTCAAATGTCGTATTAAAAATACTCTTCATATAGACATTCTTCATTTTATATATAAGCTTTACAGACAGATATTATATATGTGTGTATATATGTCGACACACTACATACATATTTCATGTAGGACCATATTATATTTATTATTATATTCGATGTTTTCTCACACAAGACTATACCTCCTGTAGTCTTTTTAAAAGCTGCATAACATTGCATAGACTAGATGTATAACTTTTTTAAAACCACCGCTCTTTAGTGACTATTTTGGTTATTTCTCCACTCCAAGATTATTAAAAATTCCTGTATTTTCTTCTACTTTTTATATTTTGAATTTTTAAAGTACACCTATAAATCCTCAGACATTCACTTTTGTGCATGCTGAAATATCTGGCTAGTAGAAGGACTGTGCATTATTCTATGTCACTCTTGTTCTTGTTTTATAGCTAGTGTGTATGTTTAAGAAACATGGAGAGGCCCATTATCTAGCAGCCACATTGTTCTGGATTAATACCTGCTAGTTTGATTTAGGCCATCAAAGATATTTTTGTTATTAAATGGTGAATTGCCTTTAATTAATTGAAATAAGATTGTCAGAATGATGCCAACATGAACTGTGGAGCCAAATTATAACTTAGAGCAAAAAAATCTTAATAATGTAAACATTTCAGCAAGAACCAAATTAAATTATTTTCCTTAGATATATTTTTTCAGCTGGGCGCAGTGGCTCATGCCTGTAGTCCCAGCACTTTGGAAGGCTGAGGTGGGCGGATCACCTGAGGTCAGGAGTTTGAGACCAGCCTGGCCAACATGGTGAAAACTTGTCTCTACTAAAAATACAAAAAATTAGCTGGGCAGGCTGGTGCGTGCTTGTAATCCCAGCTACCCAGGAGGCTGAGGCAGGAGAATCACTTGAACTCAGGAGGTGGAGGTTGCAGTGAGCTGAGATCTTGCCACTGCACTCCAGCCTGGGCGACAGAGTGAGACTAGTCTTTAAAACAAATTATATATATTAGTGTTTCTTCTATATGAATGTGTATATATATGAACACAAATGAAGCAAATGTTACATTATGTATATTATGTATTGAGGCTTCTAGAGAATTTTTTCTTTAAATACCTACTTTAGAAATTACTTTTATTTTCATACTGCAAACTCTTTGTTATCCCAGAAAACAGAGAACAATTTGATAGAGATTATTGAAAAACCACAGTTTATCAAAGAAACTTGTTTTAACCAATATATTTTATAAGCATTGCTAACAAAGAGGAAAAAGGAGATTTACATTTTTTTTCTTTCTGTAAATGTATGGTCCATAGTATAATGGACAAAATTCTATAGAAAAGTGAAAGTGAAGCTAAGCTCCCAGTCAACTCTTAAACTGGATTCAACCTCTGAGTAACTTCACAGTGGCTGAACCATAGCTTTCAACAAGGAGCTTTATATGGAAAAGGCTGGAAATTTGCTTTGAAATTTATAAAAGCAACCTTCCAAATAGAAAATTAAAGGTAAAGCAGATCTCAGACTTCCTTTGTGTGTGTGTGAGCAAAATAATACATTATTATTGTTATTATTATTTTGAGACGGAGTTTTGCTCTTGTTGCCTAGGCTGGAGTGCAATGGCGTGATCTCAGCTCACTGCAACCTCCACCTCCTGGGTTCAAGCAACTCTCCTGCCTCAGCCTCCCGAGTAGCTGGGATTATAGGAGCCCACCACCACTCCCGGCTAATTTTTTTGTATTTTAGCTGATCTTGAACTCCTGACCTCAGGTGATCTGCCCACCTTGGCCTCCCAATGTGCTGGGATTACAGGCATGAGCCACCGTACCCGGCCAATGATACATTATTTTTCTAGGGACAGAGTGCACTAGGAACTTACGCAATGGATAGGCAACATTCTAAGAATGAGAAATTGTATTTCATAAATCTCTCTAGAGACTACTGCAGAATCATGTGCCCTGAAACAGTCTTTTCATATGTCTTCTGTTTTTCAAGAAAACATATTTCTGGACTCCTACAAAAAGAGGTGACATTTTATGTTCTCCATAAAAGATTCTCTTGGAAAGTTATTTTATAGTTTGTCTCTTAGACCCATTCCAAAGAGATTTTTTTTTTTTTTCTTCAGTCAGGACTCACATCTCTCATAAAAGATGAGAGAAAGTGGACTGGGTTATTCAGGGTTTGGGGAATGAGTAAGAGAGTAATTTAAAGTTTTTCTTTTTATCACCAGAGTTCTCTCTTTATCCCTCTAAAGTACCAGAGCCCAAACTGAAGAATGATTTTTCCATTAGGGGATATGAAATGTATCAATGTCTACTTCCATACTGTCTTATTTCTGCATGTGCTTCTAACTACTCCGTGTATACATATTAGTTGCCAGCTATATTAGTTTCTAGCTCATACTTGTAGTGATAGAAAATGCCTGGCAAGCGTGACATCAACTCTTGACCTGCAAGTCATCATTAATATATCAAACCACTTTTTCTCTCTGAGCTCAAGAGCGTGAATCAAGCAGCTATTACAAATCAATAAGCACTGTCATAGTAGATAAAATCTGATCATCTGAGCCCTTGATTTCAATCAGCCACCATTCTTCTGTCAGGGAACAAAAGGCTAAAAATTTTAATGCAAGAGGGACTTCTGAATCTAGAGGAAAACCTCAGGAGTGATCTTTCTGTCACCTAAAACTTTCTAAGCATCAGTTCCCTCAGGTAATAATAAGTGTTAGTGTATATCCTCTCACACCTCCTTTGCAGCCTACAATTGTACATAAAGGCCAAGACATTAGGCCAAAAAAATATTATCCTTTGTGGATAAGGATAATCATAAGTGACAACCGTAAATGTGCTGTTCAGTAAAACTTTCTGTGATGAAGATAATAATCTGTGCAGTCCATCATAGTAGCTGCTAGCTATTGAGCACTTGAAATATGATTACTACAAAGGCAACTGAGGAAATGCATTTTTAACTTTGTTTAATTTTGAAGAATTTAAATTTAAATAGCCATGTATCATTACAGATTGAGTATCCCTTATCCAAAATGCTTGAGACTAGAAGTATTTCCAGTTTCAACATTTTTCTAATTTTAGAATATTTATACTGTGTTACATTGGGGTTGAGACCCAAGCTGAAACACAAAATTCATTTATGTTTCATATACACCTCATACATGTAAGCTGAAGGCAATTTTATATAATATTTTTAATAATTTTGTGCATGAAACCAAATTTGTGTACATCAGGTCAGGTGTGTAATTTCCCACTTATATTGTCATGTCAGTGCTCAAAAGGTTTTGAATTTTGGAGCATTTCAGATTAACATTCTGAATATTCACATTAAGAATGGTCAACTTCTTTGGGAGGCCGAGGCGGGCGGATGACGAGGTCAGGAGATCGAGACCATCCTGGCTAACACGGTGAAACCCCGTCTCTACTAAAAAGTACAAAAAATTAGCCAGGCGTGGTGGCAGGCTCCTGTAGTCCCAGCTGAGGCAGGAGAATGGCGTGAACCTGGGAGGCGGAGCTTGCAGTGAGCCGAGATCGCACCACTGCACTCCAGCCTGGGCGACAGTGCAAGACTCCATCTCAAAAAAAAAAAAAAACAAAACAGTTCAACTTGTGGTAGCTACAATATTGGACAGAGAAAGTCCATAAAACACTTCCATAGAAAGAATCTATTTTATAGTATGATCGAGAGTTAGTGTTCTGACTAAACTATGTGTTTCCCTGTCTGGTACAAGCTTATTTAAAATGTGTGCTATGAAAGAAATAAATATAAAACTTCCGATGTGGCGTGCTTTAGAAGTGTGTGGAAATACTGGATGATGTATTTTTTAAAATTATGAAATATAGAAACATGGACTGGCCCATAATAAATTCCTCATGTGAACTTATTCACAAAATAGAGACATGATATTTGTTGTAGATATTCTAGTCATTATAAGTGTATATGCAAGAATCTTTTTATAAGCTGTGAGATCCTACTTTTTAAGTGGAAACTATCTTTTGCAGTTTTCTTCTTACATCATTTGGCACACAGTAAATATTAAACAATTTTTGTTTTGTGAAAGAATGAACAGAGCAGCAAGCCACCATGGCACATGTATACCTATGTAACAAACCTGCACGTTCTGCAAATGTACCTCAGAACTTAAAGTATAGTAAAAGAAAATTCAATTACATGTAAAAAAAAAAAAAAAGAATGAACAGAGTTTGTCAGGTTCTAGTACCCATATGAAGCATCTCTCACCTCTGCTGAGAGCAGTGATAAACAGAAAAGGAAAGAAGAGTTCTTTAACAAATCATCACTTTCTTGCTGTAAAATTGCTCTGGGGTAATCAACACAGAGAAAGAAACACAAAAGAAATTATAACACACGGCATTTCTTTAGCACCCTTTTTCCCAAAAGTCATATCAAATTGTAACCACTTAATTGGTACTTGGTTGTTAGGCTATTTCTGTTTTATATGTGTGAGTATAGAAATTCCAAGTGACTCTACTTCTTAACTTAAAATGAACTAAGTATATGTGTTGCCTTCACATTGGGTACTTAGTCTTCAACAGGTGTTGCTGAAAAAAAGTTAATGCCAGATGATTAAACAGAAAATGTTTCTTGTGATTGTTTACATCAGGAAGGATGTCTCTTGCAGGTAATTTTCTTGAGAGGTTATACATTGGTCTAGACGTCCTGTGTTCTGGACCTATAATGACAGTCTTGGAATGCTTAAGTACTGACTCAGAAGTCCTTTTTTTTCTACCTCAATTAACAGTAGCAAAATTATGAAAAATTCTCAGAGTAGGATTTTCTCATAACCCCCCAGCTCTCTATCAGTGGAGACTGTCAAGACTTATAAGTGAATTTGGAAGGACTGACTCTTGTTCTTGATCATAGAGTAACATATGGATCTTTGGCATTCTCTTAACAGGCCACCTTGTAAATTCTTTTGTCTATATCGTCCTTTTTCTTTTCTTTCTTTTTATTTTTTAGAGCCAGAGTCTCGCTATGTTACCCAGGCTGGACTTGAACTCCTGGGATCAAGGGATCCTCCTACCTTAGCCTCCCGAGTAGCTGGGACTATGGGCATGAATCACTGTGCTTGGCTTATATTATCCTTGTATCCTGACCTTAAATTCCAGGACAAGACCCTTCCCATCTAGCTAAAAAATATTCCTGGTTGGTTTCCATGTGATGTCACCAGCACATGTGATATAGAAATCTATAACAATATATTATCTTTTAAAAAAGTCATATTTATGGCAAATAATTCATGTTGACAATAAATGAATAGCTAATGCTAAGTAGCTGAATAGCTTATGATAGCTAAATAGCATGTGAATAGCTTATGATAGGAAGTTTCTTGATCCTCCTAATCTTTCACCTGGTATCAGATGCAAACCAATATGAAATGTCACATGGTAAAATATGTGCCTTTTTATCAACTTGTAGCTGTGTGTTAGAAAGATCTTATACCATCAAAACTTTCCAAGGAAGTTACATAATATAATTGGGCACTAATAATCACAGATGGCTGGGAACCTGAGTATTTTAAATTGCTTTCTCTGATTGGTAAAGGTATCACAGATAACAAAGAAGGTTTCAGCACTGTGTTGTGGTGGTATAATTTAGGGGTCAGACTCACACTTGGACAGAAGTCTTAAAACGGGCTCATGGTCAGTTCAAATTAAATATCACGAATCCTAACATACTCACGAAACTTCTTGTATCCGATTTTTACAGCAGGGATTCCTCAATTTTTGTTTGTCTCTATGTTTTAGATGACACTGTAAGCGGTTGGTGTCCCAGTGCCATCTGGCACATAATAGCAAACACAGATCCACTACCATATGGTGAAACGCCAGTAGAAGGAAGCAGTGGTTTCATTTTATCATAATGTGCTAACACATGGGAGTAAAGATGAGGCTGACATGATGGAAAATGTCTTCGTGTTGGTGAGTTCAATATTGGAAAATGCCTACTCCAAATCATGGGGATAGCCTTGGGAGGATTTGAAGGCTTTCTTTGGTGTGTGTAGAGTAAGGTCATCTTGGCTTTATATTTGCTATTTTGGTTGGTGGTTGTAGTAGGTTTCTATTGCTGCGATACAAATGACCACAGATTTAGTGGCTTAGAACAGCACCTGTTGTTTCTGTTGCTCAGAAGTCTAGATGCAGTATGGCTTAGCTGGTTTCTCTGTTTAGGGTTGCACCAGAGTAAAATCAAGATGGCAGAGCTGCATTATTTTCTGGAGGCACTGTGGAAGGATCCACACTCACGTTCATTCAGGTGGTTGGCAGAATTTGGGTCCTTGTCGTTGTGAGATCCTGGCCCCTGTTTCCTTGCTGGCTGTAGTTCACGGGCAGCCCTCAGCTCCCAAAGATCTCCCTGCCGCCCTTGCGTGTTGTCCCCTGTATCTCAGAATCAGCAATGGATGTGGTGTCAAATGCTGCTCACACTCGGTGTCTCTCTGACCTTCCTTTCTGCTGCATCTCTCTGACTCTAGCCAGGGCGAGCTGTCTTTTAAAGGCTCATGTGATTAGATTGGGCCAACCCAGGCAACTGAGGACAATCTCCCTATTTTAAGATTCTTAACCTCAATTATACCTGCAAAGGCCCTTTTGCTGTGTAGGGTAACTTATCAACAGGTTCCAGGCATTAGGGCTTAACATCTTTGGAGGGGGTGGGCATTATTTTGCCTACCACAGTGACAATCAGGATTAATAGTTTCTTATTCACTATATATTATTATTAATAGCTTTTTATTAACTGTATATTATTATTATTAACTGTACTTTAAGAGAGTTTTAGTTCTTTCTGTATCTCTCTCTCTTTCTCTCTCTCTTTCATTCTCTCTTTCACTTAGATACCTGGAAAACTGAAAGAAAAGAAGAGCTTTCCTTTTACTTCCTATAAGATATTCCCCCTATATTTTCTAATCAAGTACAACTTGGACATTTATTATTATATCTGGAAACTTGAAAAGCATGGTCTCTATGAAGTGAGCATTCCAAGGCAAAGGAAATTATAAATTTAATGTAATTAAGAATGCTGCTGGATGTGAAGGTGATGCCTTTATTATATCAATTGTTATAGTACTTAATTTTTTAAAAAACAGAACAAATTTAGTAAAGGTTTTCATATTTGTAAAAATAACCAGATGCTAACTGCCTGTAGGCACTGGTTATGAAAGCTGCTTAAATTCCTTTTCGTAGTTCATGTTAGTGTCAACAAAGTCTTATCTTAAAAATTAGTACAGTGCACTTTGGGAGGCCCAGGCAGGTGGATGAGGTCAAGAGATTGAGACCATCCTGGCCAACATGGTAAAACACTATCTCTACTAAAAATACAAAAATTAGCTGGGCGTGGTGGCGGGTGTCTGTAGTCCCAGCTACTCGGAAGGCTGAGACAGGAGAATCGCTTGAACCCAGGAGGCAGAGGCTGCAGTGAGCTGAGATCGTGGCACTGCACTCCAGCCTGCGCCACAAGAGCAATACTCCGTCCCCCCCACCCCACCCCCTCAAAAACAGAAATTAGCACAGTAACAAGTGTAAGTAGATAAAACCTGGTTTTATATGATACCAGTAACATTGGAACAGTAGGACACTGGCATTTTTTTTTTAATTCATTCTGTGTGAATTAGTCTATTCAGGCTTTACTACTCCTTGGCAATTTATATTTCTCTAGAAAATTGTCTGTTTCACCGAGGTTTTCAAGTTTATTGGTATTTGAAAAATATAATGGAAAGTATAACTCCATTATATAAATGGATTTTATATAATTATAAAAAATGTGATTAAAATATTTTCACTTGTAGCTACATTTATTACTTGTGTTTTCTTTGTTTTTAACTTGTTATTGTTATTATTTTGTGTTTTTCCTTTTTCTTTTCTTTTTTTTTTTTTTTGAGACAGAGTCTCGCTCTGTTGCCGATACTGGAGTGCAGTGGTGGGATCCCGGCTCACTAAAACCTCCGCCTCCCTAGTTCGAGCAATTCTTGTTCTTCAGCCTCCCAAGTAGCTGGGACTACAGGTGCCTGCTACCATGCCCAGCTAATTTTTGTATATTCCATGGAGACCGGGTTTCACCACCTTGGCCAGGCTGGTCTTGAACTCCTGACCTCAAGTGACCAACCAACCTCAGCCTCCCAAAGTGCTGGGGTGTTTTTTTTCTTTAATATACTCACAGAAGCACTTTATTCCTGTTTGTTTAATCAACTGTTTGTTTAATCAGTTCTGATTTTTTTGTATGCTTATGATTTTGAGGTTTATTTTTTTATTATATTTTAAGTTCTGGGGTACATGTGCAGAACGTGCAGTTTTGTTACATAGGTATACACGTGCCATGGTGGTTTGTTGCACCCATCAACCTGTCACCTACATTCGATATTTCTCCTAGTGCTATCCCTTCCCTACTCCCCATCCCTGGACAGGCCCTGGTGTGTGATATTCCCCTCCCTGTGTCCATGTGTTCTCATTGTTCAACTCCCACTTATGAGTGAGGACATGTGGTGTTTGGTTTTCTGTTCTTGTGTTAGTCTGCTGAGAATGATGGTTTCCAGCTTCATCTATGTGCCTGCAAAGGATATGAACTCATCCTTTTTTATGGCTGCATAGTATTCCATGGTGTATATGTGCCGCATTTTCTTTGTCCAGTCTATCACTGATGGACATCTGGGTTGATTCCAAGTCTTTGCTATTGTGAATAGTGCTGCAATGAACATATGTGTGGATGTGTCTTTATAGTAGGATGAGTTATAACCCTTTGATTATATACCCAGTAATGGGATTTCTGGGTCAAATGGTATTTCTAGTTCTAGATCCTTGAGGAGTCACCACACTGTCTTCCACAATGATTGAAGAGGTTTCTTTATTTTTTCCCTTTGCTTTATTTGGGTTTATTTGTTATTCTTTTTCTAGCACATTCTGTAGAAAAAATAATTTATTTAATTCCTCTTGTTTTTAATAAATAATTGTATTTACTTTAGTAAATAATTTAAAATTTATAAATGCTCTTCTGAGAAACACATTACCTTCATCTCTTTGAAATATAGTATTTTTTTTTCTTCCATTTTTTCCTCCTCTGGTTTAAAAGCTATATATTCAGTTTCTATCCTATGATTACCTATAGATTTTGAACACTTTATTAAACTTAGAATTTTCTAAAACGTCTTGTGTTATTCAGTTACCTTCTTATTCCACTGGAGAAGATAAGAATGTTAGCATATTTTTTATTCTAGGGTTCCACTCACAAGCTGCTCCTCCCCTGCCCCCCAAAATCCCAAGTAACCCATATTATCATCTGGAATTTTAATTTGAAGTAATTGTTCATATATTTTTATTTATTTAGATATCACCAACAGGTTTTTACTACTTATGTTTAACTTTCCATTGAGTTATTTATCAAAATTCTTCCTTTTGGATTTGCTTTTCTTCTTGTTAAAACATTGCCTTTTGAAGTTGACTTCTGGGAGAATCTATAGGTAGTATAATATGCTAACATGTTAACATACCCATATTTTACTTTTACTTTTGAAGAGTCTATTTATTTTTATTCATGAAGTTTTATTGTGCATTGAATTCAAGGGTCAAATTATTTTCTCTCAGGATTTAGAAATATTTTTCCATTGCTTTCTTGCATTCTGTGGTACTGATAAAAGTTCTGATGTCATTCTGATTCTCATTTTTGAAGATGAAACTTTCTTGTTTCTCTGGTAGATTTTATAATTTTCTCTGTTGTTATGTTTGTGTTCATGGTATTTTGAGTAAAGTTATTTTTTTTCCTTCTTGGACTTAGTGAGCACTCTCATTCTTAAGACTCATTTTTTTCTCCCAGTTCTAGAAAATTCTCAGCCATTATTTGTTCTAGTATTGCTTCTCTTTCATTTCTTCTATTATTTGCTTCTAGAAATATCATCAGGGGAGTATCACACTTTTGGGTGTCTATTCCAAATGTTTCAATTTTTATCTTGGCTTTTCATCTTTTTATGCCGCATTTAAAATAATTATTTTGTCCAATCTTCCAAGTGTCTGATTCACTCTTCAGCTATTAAGACCATTTACTGAGATTTTCTATCCTTTCTCCTAGTGATGTGAGATGGCACCTTGATCATATACTAAATTTTCGTAGATATTTGTGTTTATTTCTGCACTTCTATTCAATTCTACTGATTTATTTGCTTATTTATGTGCCAGTGTCATAATATTTTAATTATAGAGTCTTTATAATATGTTTTAATGTTTGGTAGGGCTAGTTCTTTCTTATAGTTGTTTCTTTTGTATTATTTTCTTGAACATTTGTGCATGTTTGCTTTTTTCATACAAACTTTAGTATGAACTTCCCTATCTCCTTAAAATTGCTTTTTGGTATTTTTATTGTGATTGCATTTAATTTACTAATTAATTTAGGAAAAACTGACATCTTTATAATGTTGATTCATCATATCCAAGAGCAGGGGCTGTCTATCTATTTTTTCAGACTTACTTTTGTGTCTTTTAGGGATGATTTAAAATTGTCATCATATAGATTTTGCACATTTCTTGTTAAATGTCATACTAAGTCTTTTTTCTCTTTTGTTGCAAGGGTGAAAGAGCTTCTCTCTACCATGTATATGTCTTCTAACTATTTATTGTTTATGTATATAAAGGCTATTGATTTTATATTTTGATAGATTCCTGAATTCTTTTACAATTTAAATTAGTTTTATCATTGATTCTCTGATATATTCTAGGTATAATATCTTACCATCTGCAAATAGAGATAATTCTATTTCTTCTTTGCCCATTCTTATGTCATAATGACTTTCTCTTGTTTAATCATTTTGGTTTGTAGTCTAGTACAATGCTGAATAGTAGAGATAGTAAAAATCTTAGCCTTGTTCCTCAACTAATGTTTTTCCATTAAATAAGATTCTGGCCTTAGCATTTACATGTCTTTATCTATCTCCATCTCCATCACTATCTCTAAATTTCTATTTCTATCTCTGTCTATCTCTGTCTCTAGATAGATAGAGATTATTATGTTATGAAAGTACCTCTTCATTCCTATTTCTTGAGTGTTTTCTATTAATGAATGAGTGTTAAGTTTGGTCAAAGGTTTTTGTCAGCATTTATGAAGATAATCATGTATTCCCCTTATTACTATGGTGAAATATATTAACGTTGTTTCTAATATTGAGCCAACTTATATTCTGGCAATAAAACCCAGTTGGTCATCCCATATTACTTTCTTAAAGTGGCATTGGATTCTGTTTACTAATATTTTGTTTGGGTATATTTGCATTGATATTTATTAGTGGGATTAGTCTCTGGTTTTCTTCCCTTTATCTGCTGTAGCAATTGATAACATATTTACTTCAAAAAAGGAATTTGAGAGTTTTCTTTCTTTTTCAATACTCTTGAATAATTCATGCAGCATTGGGATTATTTGATGTTTGAAGGTGTCATAGCGTACCACAGTAAAATCATTTGGGTCTGGTGCCTTTTGGTATAGTTTTCTTCAATGCTTCCATGAACATAATCTGTTTAAGTTTTTTAGTATGTTTTGTTTTCTTTCTTGCTTTGCATTTGCTGACTATAAAGTCTTGCAGCTAGCTGGGGGCAGTAGGGGCAAGTATGAGAGACTGCAGATTGGGATTTGGTGAATTTGGCAATTTTGGCATTTTCAGCCTTTAAGTAATGATGTAATGGTTGATTTTATGTGTCAACTTGACTGAACCACAGAATGCCCAGATATTTGGTAAACATTATTGTGGGTATTTATGTGAGGTATATTATGTATTTTGTGATGAATTTAACATTTATATTAATAGACTGAGTAAAGCATAGTGCCCCTCCTAATGAGAGTGGGCCTGATCCAATAGAAAAAAATCAATCCCTCTCACAAAGAAGAGGGAATTTTTCCTTGCTTGACTGTCTTAAGCTGGGGCATCCATTTTTCCTGACTTTGAACTAGAATTGAAACATCGGTTCTTCCTAGGTCTTGGTCTAGAATTATACCCTTGGCTCTCTTAGGCCTCCAGCTTCTCAACTGCAGATCTGGGGACTTGTCAGCCTCCATAATCACATGAGATAATTTCTTATATATAGTTGATCCTTCACAATGTAGGGGTTGGGGTGCCAACTCTCCTGTACAGTCAAAAATCCATGTATAACTTTTGATTTCCCAACAGCTTAACTACTAATGGCCTACTATCAACTGGAAGCCTTACTGTTAACTTATACAGTTGATTAACAATATTTTCTATGTTTTTCCTATTGTATATTTTATCGTTACAATAAAGTAAGCCAAAGGAAAAAAAGTGTTGCTAAGAAAACATAAAGAAGAGAAAATATATTTACCATTCACTAAGTGTAAGTGGATTATTATAAAGGCCTTCATCCTCATCATCTTCACATTGAGTAGGCTGAGGAGGAGAAGGAGGACAATGGGTTAATCTTGCTGTCCCAGGAGTGGCAGAGGTAGAGGAGTTGGAAGGAGAAGCAGGAGAGTCAGACATACTTAGTGTAACTTTAGAGGAATATATCATAATTCCTCTCTAATGTTTTGCTTTTTCATTTCTCTAAAAATGTTTCTACATCATAGATGGGTCCATGTTGTAAAAGAAATAAAAAATAGTGTTGAATAATCAGAATCCTTCTGCCGGATTGTCTAATGTAAATGTGTTTTCTGGCACTGCTTCTTCTACATTTTCTTCATCATCTGGCACAGGTTTGGAAGCACTCATCTCCATCAAGTCATCTTCTGTTAATTCTTCTGGTGTGGCATGTATTAGCTCCTGAATTCTCCAAGATCCATATCTTGAAATCCTTCACATTCTACTTTTTTTTTTTTTTTTCTATCACAACCTCTCATGATTTCCTTGATTGGCTCTTTGTAAATCCTAAGAAGTCATGTATGATATCTGGATACAGTTTTCTCAAGCAGGAATTCATTGTTTCAGGTTTGATGGCTTTTATGGCTTTTTCTATAACGACTATGGCATCTTCAGTGGTGTAACCCTTCCAGACTTTCATAATGTTCTCTCTACAGGGGTTCTCTTCCATAGTGTTGGCAATCCTTTCCATAAAGTACCACGTGTAATGAGCCCTAAAGGTCCTGTGACTCCCTGATCTAGAGGCTGAGTTAGACACATTGTGTTTGGGAGCAAGTAGACCACTTTGCTTGTTGAACTCATAAAGTTCTGAGTGGCCAGGGGCATTGTCCAATATCAAAAGAACTTTAAAAGGCAGTCTTTTACTGGCAAGGTATTTCCTGACTTCAAGGACAAAGCATGGGTGGAACCAGTCCAGAAAAATGATTTTTGTTGTCCAGTCCTTCTTGTGCCATCAGAAGACTGGAAGTAGGTATGTATCTTTTCCCTTCAAGGCTTGGGGGTTAGCAGCTTTATAGATGAGGCATTCCTAATAATAAGTTTGACTGCATTTGCACAGGAAGGTAGAGTTAGCCTATCTCTTTCTACCTTAAATCTTGGTGCTTGTTTCTCCTCCCTACTAATAAATGTCCTTTGTGGATTTTTTTTTTTCCAGAATAGAGCACTTTTGTGTGTATTAAAACCTGTTCAGGCAGATACCCTTTCTCCTCAATGATTTTCTTAATGGCATCTGAGAACTTGTCTGCTGTCTCTGGGCCAGCAGAAGGTGTTTTTCTTGTTATCTTGCGTTTTTTAAAGCCAAACCTCTTTGTAAATTATCAAACCATCCTTTGCTGACATTAAATTCTCCAGCTTTAGATCCTTTACCTTCCTTTTACTTTCATTTGTCATATAATGACTTTGCCTGTTTTCAAATCATTTTAGAGTCTATAGGTGTGCCTTTCTGATAGCAATTCTGCACTCAAATAAAAGCTGTATTTTCAATATGAGATAAAAAGCTATTTTGCAAAAGAAATGCAAGGTTTTCCCACCTGCTGTGGTAGCTGCAGTGATGGCTTTAAGAATTTCCTTTTCTTTTTTTATGACACTCCTTATGCTGGATTAATTTATCTGTGAAATGGTGGGCAACCACAGCTGCACACCTCATCAAGCAAAGCTGCACACATATCAAGCAATTCAACTTTTTCTTGTAATGTCATGACTTTGCTTCCTGGGAGCACTTCCAGCAACACTCATGGCACTTTGTATGGGTCCCATGGTGCTATTCGAGGCTTATGGCATTGCACTAAACATGATGAAAAATGCTCGAGAACTGCAAGAGAACACTTTTTACTGTAATATGCAATTTTCTGAAGAGACAAACTGCTCATGTGGAGATGATTAGTGATTAGTGTCACGTGGCATTTTAAGAGGATACTCCCAACACTTGAGCTCACCACAATAGCAACAGGAAATGGCTACAAAATTATTGCAGTACTACAGTGAGTATTATAGTCAATTTTATGCAGTTATGATTTAATACTGCATCTTTCCATTTGTTTACATTCCTCTTGACTGAAAATAGTGCCATGTGTGGGCTGTGTGTGCATGTTTGACCAAGTATAACTTTTTGTAGTAGATTTATGTATATTTTATTATAGTAAATGATCAAATAGACTAGTATCTACATATATTTTATGCACTCGTGACATCTAAAGTTTTCTCAATTTTCTCAATATTTCTGGGCTACACACTTCATCTGAGTTTTTCAAATTATTGCAAATGTTCAAAAGTTTTTCCAGTGTATTTATTGAAAAAAATCTGCATATAAGTGAACACACACCGTTCAAATACTCTTCAAGAGTCAACAGTATATATGTATATACTATTGTTTCTGTATATATGTATATATATGTATGTGTGTGTATATATATATATACACACACACACAGAAACATATATGTATATATGCTTCTGTTTCTCTGAAGAATCCTGACTAATACAGATTTTAGTACCAGTAAGTGGGATGTTGCTGTAACAATGTGGAAGCAGCCTTAGAGCTGGGTAATGGGCAGAGGCTGGAGGAATTTGAGATCTATGCTAAACCAAGCCTAAATTGCTCTAGAAGACTGTTAGGAGAAATATGAATGTTAAAGGTGATTCTGGTGAGGACTCAAAAAGAAAACAGGAGAGCCTCCATCTTCTTAGAGAATACATAAATAATTATGAATGGAATGTTGTTATAACTATAGGCATTAAAGATCATTCTGTTGAGGTCAAAGGTTGGGGCCTTTTTGTTTTTTTGGGTCGAGGGTGCCATGGTCTAGTGTCTCAGTGGTAGGGCTACCCTCACAGAGCTGTTGGGGTGATGTTACTGAGGCAGGAGGTGAGACTTGACTCCAGAGGTGGGACTCAATCCAAGAGTCGGGGCTCAGGCATTGGACCAAATTGACCACCTCAAACAGGCACGGGGCAGAAGCACTTTCCATAAGATACATCCAACAGAGTGCCATGTCAGTTTGCCATTACCATGGCAACTTCCAGGAGTTACCACCCCTTTTCATGGCAATGACCCCACCTCCTAGACGTTACTACCCTTTCCCTAGAAATTTCTGCATAAACTGCTCTTTAATTTTTATGTAATTAAAAGTGGTTATAAAGATGACTGCAGAACAGCCCTGAGCTACTGCTCTTCACTGCCTATGGGGTAGCCCTGCTCTGCAGGAGCTGTCCCGGAGCTGTAACACTGCCTGAGCTGCAACAATGCTGCAGCTGCAACACTGCTGCTTCAGTAAAGCTGTTTTCTTCTACCACTGGCTTGCCCTTGAATTCTGTCCTGGCAAAGCAAATAACCCTCCTGGGCTAAGCCTCAATTTGGGGCTTAACTGCCCTGCATCACTACCACCCCTGTAAGCCTGGAGGAGAGAGCATTGAACTCAAGAGCATTATTCTGGATCCTTAAGATCTCATAGAATTTGTCTTGCTAGGTTTTAGAATTGTTTAGGACTCATCAGTGTCATTTTTTTCCTCATTTCTTCTTTTTTGAATGAGAATATCCATCCTATGCATGTCACACCACTGTATTTTGAAAACACATAACTTGTACTTAGTTTTACAGGTTCATAGCCAGAAGTGAATTTTGCCTCAGGATAAATCTTTTTTTTCAATTTTTTTATTTTTATTTTTCATTTTTGTTATTATACTTTAAGTTCTAGGGTACATGTGCACAACGTTCAGGTTTGTTACATATGTATGCATGTGCCATGTTGATGTGCTGCACCCATTAACTCGTCATTTACATTAGGCATATCTCCTAATGCTATCCCTCCCCCTCCCCCGACCGCACAACAGGCCCCAGTGTGTGATGTTCCCCATCCTATGTCCAAGTGTTCTCATTGTTCAGTTCCCACCTATGAGTGAGAAAATGTGGTGTTTGGTTTTCTGTCCTTGTGATAGTTTGCTGAGAATGATGGTTTCCAGCTTCATCCATGTTCCTACAAAGGACATGAACTCATCTTTTTTATGGCTGCATAGTATTCCATGGTGTATATGTGCCACATTTTCTTAATCCAGTCTATCATTGATGGACATTTGGGTTGGTTCCAAGTCTTTGCTATTGTGAATAGTGCCGCAATAAACATACGTGTGCATGTGTCTTTATAACAGCATGATTTATAATCCTTTGGGTATATACCCAGTAATGGGATGTCTGGGTCAAATGGTATTTCTAGTTCTAGATCCTTGAGGAATCGCCACACTGTCTTCCACAGTGGTTGAACTAGTTTACAGTCCCACCAACAGTGTAAAAGTGTTCCTATTTCTCCACATCCTCTCCAGCACCTATTGTTTCCTGACTTTTTAATGATCACCATTCTAACTGGTGTGAGATGGTATCTCATTGTGGTTTTGATTTGCATTTCTCTGATGGCCAGTGATGATGAAGATTTTTTCATGTGTCTGTTGGCTGCATGAATGTCTTCTTTTGAGAAGTGTCTGTTCATGTCCTTCGCCCACTTTTTGATGGGGTTGTTTGATTTTTTCTTGTAAATTTGTTTAAGTTCTTTGTAGATTCTGGATATTAGCCCTTTGTCAGATGGGTAGCTTGCAAAAATTTCCTCCCATTCTGTGGGTTGCCTGTTCACTCTGATGGTAGTTTCTTTTGCTGTGCAGAAGCTCTTTAGTTTAATTAGATCCCATTTGTCAATTTTGGCTTTTGTTGCCATTGTTTTTGGTGTTTTAGACATGAAGTCCTTGCCCATGCCTATGTCCTGAATGGTATTGCCTAGATTTTCTTCTAGGGTTTTTATGGTTTTAGGTCTAACATTTAAGTCTTTAATCCATCTTGAATTAATTTTTGTATAAGGTGTAAGGAAGGGATCCAGTTTCAGCTTTCTACATATGGCTAGCCAGTTTTCCTAGCACCATTTACTAAATAGGGAATCCTTCCCTCATTTGTTGTTTTTGTCAGGTTTGTCAAAGATCAGATGGTTGTAGATGTGTGGTATTATTTCACCTCAGGATAAATCTTACCTGCAGACTCATTCATCTGATTTGAGACCATATTTAGATATGGCCTCAGAGTTGATGCTGAAATGAGTTAAGACTTTGGGGGCCGCTAGGATTCGATGAGTATATTTTGAATGTGAGAGAGAATGAATTTTGGGCAACCAGGGGCAAAATGTTATGGACGAAATGTATATGTTTCCCCCATCGCAACCCCAGAGTTCATATGTTGAAGCTCTGGCACCCAGTGTGGCTATATTTGGAGTAAGGAAGTAAGGTTGAAAGAGATTATAGGGATGGGGCCTAGATCCAATAGGCTTAGTGTCTGTCTAAGAAAAGACACCAGACAGCCCACTTTCTCCCTCTTCCTCTATGTGTACTCAGAGTAAAGAGATGTAGGACATAGTAGCTATCTACAAATGGGGAAGAGAGCTTTCACCAGAAATGGAACCCCACCAGACCTTGATTTGGGACTTCCAGGCTCCAAGGAGAAGTAACTTTATTTTGTTTAAGCCACCCCGCCTGTGGTATTTTGTTATGGCAGCCCGAGCAAACTGATATAAATGGCCAGGCCATGTTTTTTGTGTAGGATTTTCCTGGTTACGTAGTTGTTTCATTATATTTTGGTAAGGAAATTTGTGAGAGATTATTACACAACTGCCATTGTCTTTAGCCATGAGGAACTAAATCACATTTACTAAATTCAATGTGATTCAGTTTTTAGAAAACAATTTCTGAGTGCAATCCATTTGGTTAACCTGATTCTTGAAACGTTTTGGACTTTTTCAATTAATTTCTACTTCTGCCATTTTTCTTTCTTTCTTACCATTTTTGGATTGAATAATTTGATTTTTTTGTTATTCAATCTTTTCTCCCACTCAGATGTTCACACTCTATTTTTAATTTCTTATTGATTACCATTGAACTTTTACTTTGTTATATGTTTTAATATAACAAAATCTAAAGTTAAACAATAACTTTGCTTTCATCCTAAACAAGACATGATCTTGTCCTGCCTCTCTAAATGCATGATATTTTTTTCCTTGGTATCTTCTAGTTTCACTAAGATACATCTTAGGGGATTTATTTTGATTCATCCTGTTTAGAACAAGTTGTACTTATTAGATCTGCAGATTCATATTTTTAATCCTTTCTAAAAGATTTAAGTATTGCCTTTCCCCCATCCCCCCATGCTCCCTACATGAGTCTGCAAGTAGACTTATGTTGGTCCTTATCACGCTATCCTCCAAGATCTCTTAAAATCTTTTTCATATTTTCTTATTCCGTTTTTTCCTGTATTGTGGATAGCTTTTGAATATATCTTCCAGTTTACCATTTCTCTCTTTCTTGCCTCAAGCTGTTTAACCCATCCACAGCATTTCTGATTTCTACAAATAGATTTTTCATTCCTAAAAGCCCTTTTTTCCCTAAAATTTTATTTTTATTCCCAATAACTTCTTGCTGAATGCTTTACATTGAATGTTTTACTTTTTAAAACATTTCATATAGCTATGACATATATCCAACAAGTTAAACATCTGCAGTTTTTGTGAGTCTAAATCTGTTATTTCTTATTTATGCATACTGATGCTAATAGCAGTAATTTTGCTAATTTTGTTTGTGAGTTGATTACTTGTTCTTAATCATGGTGAGTCCTTCAGGACTAACATATTTATTAAATCCAATGTGACTCTGTTTTTTCCTAAACCTATGAGTTTAGTCCATTTGGTTATCCTGATTATTGCTTTAGGAGTCTTTTTAAAATTAAGCTATATTTATCCCATGTTTTTTTCCCTTTTTACTATTTTTAGATTGAATATTTTTGTTCTGCTTGATCTACTTAACTTTTTTTTCTCACTCCAATTTATACACTCTCCTTTTAATCTCTTATTACTTACCATTGAACTTTCATCAGGCATAGTTAATATCACAAAATCTAATATTAATACCTTTACATCTTAAACAATACTCAAATTTCAGAACATTTTATCTCTGTCTTTCTGCAGATTTACATAGTATAGATTTCCATTATATTAGTTTCTCTCCAGCTGCCAATGCTATAAGTCTCTTCTGCCCTAGCTCAGCTTCTCAACTCTGTGGCCTTGAGTTGTGCCTACCCTAGCCTACTTTTCCTATGTATTCCTAACCTGATTCCTGAGCTCTCCCATCTCAGATGTTAGTTTCAGAAACCCTAGCTCTGTATTCCTGATTGTACTTATGTTTATTTCTTTGAGAGCTTTTTAGGACAACTCTCCTATCTTTTGTAATATCAACAATATCTCCAAGAGTAAATTTTTTTTCCCCAGGGTCTAGTTATTGTAAGAAGGTGAGTCTCTCAGAGCAATAATGTTTAATGATACATGCTGAATCTCATATTTTTTATTTCAATAATTATTCTACTCATAATTATGTTATCTAATCATTTTTATATAAACCTATTCTTGTTTCACAACCACTACTCTTATTTAATAATTTATTGTATTTTTTAATATATAAACACCAAATTTATTCTTTTGCCTAAAAATTAATTGTTCAATTTTCACTTTGTATAAGAAATTCTTCTAGATGCTGTAGAATATAGCAGTAAATAAAACAGACAAAATTCTCTGCCTTTATAGATTCAATATTGTAGTGAAAGGAAATAGTGGCTAACATTCATAGACTGCTTAATATATGTCAGGCATTGCTGAATGGCAATATTTTCCACATTCTGTAAAAAACAAAAAACTATTTCCATCTTTAGTTATTATCTCCCTGGATAGTGAACATACATATTTTTAAAAACCCTTTTCAGATTATTCCATTATTTCTATTCCTTCAAGTTTAAATGATTCCATACATGGATCTTGTTTTCCCTCCTTCAAGTGTTAGATTTCCAGTTGCTTGATGTCTTGCAGCTCTGTTTTCATTTCCTAAGAAAGAGCTTTTCCTTGTTCATTATGGGTTATGATGATCTCCTTAGGAGACCATCTTGTAGCAGCACCACCTCAAATCTTGACAACTTAAAGTTCAAGTTTTAAATGACCCTTAGGGTGTAAACAACTAGATGGTATATTTCATGGGGTTGCAAATATGCACACTACACACACACACACACACACACACACAGCACACACAGCAGTATAATATTTTTAAACCATTCACCTCTTTTTATCACTTTAGTTTTCTGTTTTTTCTTATTTTGAAATGTGTCTTTCTAATCAACGGAGATATTCTCCTTTGGTTTTCAAGCACAAATATGTATTGATTAGGTTACTCTATTTATTTTCTATAATTTCGTTGAGTTTAGTGAAAAAGGATAAGATTTCATTTCACGCTTTTTCTGCCATCCTAAATGGAAATTCAGTTTAAATTTCACATGTCATTTTCAAACTTCTGATACAAAATATATTCATGTATTATCAATAGTTTTTTAAATTAGAAATTTTCTTTTACCTTTTAGGCATATAGTAACATTGTCTCATCTGGTAAACCCTTTCCTTTGGTAGCTGCAAATAATGATGCACAGTTTAACTAGTAAAGCTATTGAAAGCCTTCATAATTAACTTTATATCCAAAGAGGAATTATAGCTAAGAACATTTCTAGATTGCTGTACTGAGAGAGATGCCACAACTTTGTGGTATAAACATAATTGTCTTTGCTTAGTTGTTGGTTCTGCTTACATTGTTGAAACCCTTGAACACTGACAGTGACATCATTGTAAAATGGACTTTATAAAATAATTCTATGGATGCCTCACTTTTTTTAGTCTTAGATGAATGAGAGGTGGTAAAATATTTTATTACAGCTAACATTTGAGTTCTATTAAATGCCAGAAGTATAGCGCATGATTGCTCAGGGCCTTCTGTACCAATTATTTTTATGGTGGAAAGAAATCCCCTTGGCATGGGATTCCTCTGAAATAGGATGAATACCATCAACTTCTTCAATGGATTCCTAAACACATGTTTTCATTTCCCTCGCACAGATAATGAAAAGTGTACAGATCCCTGTGGAGCATCACTTGTTATTTTCTGTTTCTTCTTTACCTGAAGATGCCTTTCCAAGAATTCACACTCTAAATAGGAACCTCCAGTTCACTAAGTAGCCGCCTCATAGTTGCACGTTATTCCAACTGTGCAAGCAACAGCTGTGAATGAGAGAAATGCATATCATCATAGAGCTTATGGAGCTCAATATGTTAGTTCTGTTTATTCAAAAGACCACCTGTGTTTCTGGGGAAATTGGAGAAGTTCCAAAGGAGAATGAAGACACAGCAGACAGTCATGAAACCTTCAGAGCCGTAAGCGGAAACATCATTGCTTTGGGTTAAACACAATGTGACAGTCCTGCAGGAAACTTGATTTCCAATATCTATAGCACAGCAATTTTGGTTGGAATATTAATTAACAAATAGATAGCTAAAATGTCCAGCTCTCTCTTCTCACATACAGAAAGGGTATGAAATTATGACTATCACTGTGAGGAGAAAATTACATTGCTATGTGAAAGGAAATTCTCCTAGTTGTCCATTTTTTAAAGCTATATTTTTCCTTGTTTACTTTAACATTTGTGGAAGTTTTTTTATTGACCCTAAATCCACAAATATTCTGTTTTCTCTTGAATTGATAATCACCCTGTTTCCTCCTGGTTGTTGAGGGAAATTGAGTTACCTTGGGGCTCCTCGGCAAACCCTTCCCATCAAGAATTTCACGGTTGCCCTGATGGGTCCTGACTTAAAGAGAGAATGTGCGAGAGAAAGGTCGAATAATGAATGAATGAATGATGCATTTTGATGTCTGGTGCTCTCATATTGCAGGCTGCTGAAAAAGAGAAAAGGCAAAATTTGCCTGACAGGATACCTAAATTGAGTGTAGCCTCAGGGTAGGAAAAATGCAAGTAATTCTCTTTTCTCTTTCCTGGTTGTGTCCATGATGAGATTGAATTTGAGATCTGCGCTGCCATAACAACATCAAGTTGCTCTATATGAACAGTGCTGTTGGCGGGGATCTTTCTTTAACTCCCTCCTGCCCCATTAAAGGCTCTCTGGCAGTATCGAAGGCATCGGGTCAGAACTGTGGCATGCGCCCTGACACAGGCATTGGGCTAACTTTTACCAGGCTGCTTCTTTACATATCCACAGAGTGTACCTTAGGATCCCACAAGCAACTCAAGATTACTTTACCTTAGAGAAAACAGCTAATTGAGACAGAGCTGATTTAGAGGTGGCTTTTTTCAAGTGCCTCCAGAACACACTCTTCATTCTGGTTTGCCCAGCTTTGTTATGAAAGCACAGATATATCCTGGGGAAGCAAAACTTTCCACACAATGTCATACACTCTGCCTGAGTTCTTTGATTCTTTGCACAGTGGTGCACATGTATAGCATTTCTTGCAGAATCCAGGGGCTATTCTTTAAAATGAGGTTGGGTAAATGTGTAGACTACGAAAGGAGATATTAGGTATAAATGTTCTCCTCTAAGAGTCCAGGCTACTCCTCTGCCAAAGCCAGCAAAACACCAAGGTAAAAGAAGAAGCCTCAGTGGGATATTGTAATAGAAGGTAGAGGCTGACTGTTCACAAGATTATAGTGTAATGTAGAAATCAAAAGTGTGGAAAAATAATGGTAGCAAGAGATAAAGTTCTTGGTTTTTGAAATGTGTATATTTTTAAATTTTTCCCCTCACCTCCCCCTGAACTTTTAATATGAAATTCTTGATGCTGCCAGAGACGCTATCTACCACACAATGAGTACTTGTGTGGATTGCATTCTGGGCTGGGGTGGCTGAGCAGTCTAGTGTGGCTAGATAATTGGTAGTGAAAAGGAAATGCTTAGACTTGCCTAGGAGAAATTACCCAACTGTTCCCCTTGCTGCTGGTCTACCTGAGAGTGGGTTTATGCGCCAAGCTCTGGTGAGGGGTGGCAGCAGTGGTTAAGAGGTCCTGCCAGCGAAGTCCCCCTCAGAAAAGCATTCCACACCTGTGTTTCAGAGAATAAAATATCCTTTGTTAATTTCTCCCTCTCCTGTCTTTGCTAGTGTAACCGTGTGAGTTATTGAAAAATTAATTAGGGTCCTGTCCTTTTTGCTGCCCTAGACTTCACAGAAAGAATAAAAAAGGTAATTTTTTCTTCCCTTTAAGCAAGAATAACATAAGAAGAGCTACTCAAAGGCTGGTCCAGGAACCAGCAGCAGCAGCATCTCCTAAAGGCATGCTAGAAATGTCAGTTCTTAGGCCCTATCTCAGACCTACTGATTCAGAATCTCTGAGGTGGGGACGAGCAACCTGTGTTTTGATAAATTTTCCAAGTGAGTTTTATGAAGTATAAGTTTGAGAAGGAATGGGGAGGGAGGAGATAATCTTTCTGGTTATACACCATCCAGATTGTCTCAGAGAAGAAGGTAAGAGACAGATAGGGGCCAATGTAAGAAAGAGGGCTGGAGTCCCCAGCACTTGGAAGGTAGAAGGCAATGTGCTGTGTAGGTGGCAAATGGCATCTATTCCCATGGATTTCCTCTGTAGGTAGCAGGTTTCCATTCCATGGGAATGCCTGGAGATCGATCATCACATGTGTGGCCTTGGGAGTGGCAGTGAGGATCCCAGCTGCTGACTTTGACTTGGAGAGCATGGACACTGCTACTAGAGCCATTCCACCTATCTGAGTGCCACGTGAGCTTGGACAACGAGCGTCGCTTGGGGAGACTACCAAGGATGGAAAGCCAGAGGCCCCTCTCCCAGGACTCTTGGACTGTGCCAGCCCAGGGTTTTCAGATAATCCCAGCACAGTAGGGGCCAATCCCTGTAATTGGCCTCATATTGGATTTTCTTCCAATTTTGGCTAGTGGGGAACAAACAAGACAGTACAAATTCAAAAATAAATAAAATAGACACGAGTGTGTTATAGAAACCACTCCTAGTCATATCAGTAGGAAGAAATATTATTCAAGAAGACACATCAAGTATGAGAATATTTGTTCCCCTCTGCCTTTAGTAAAAGTGAAGAATTCTTATGCCTGATATCCTCTGAGAACTGCTTCTTAGAAGATATTTAGTAAATTTATTGGTTAACTACCAGGCAAAGGGAAGACATATCTTTCCCTTGTTTGTCTCTGTGTGAAAAAATTTTTAAAAACACTTAGGGAGAATATAAGAAAAATAAAACGACACAACTGATTGGTTTAAGGTTGAGCTGCAGAAAACCATGTGTGTTGTAGTGGAAAGAAGGCAGGAGTGGGAGCCTCATCTTTGATTCCCACTCTGCCACTTACTGGCTATGTGACTTCAGGGAGGGTGATTTTATTTTTCTATAATTTGGCTTAATTTTCTAAGTCTTCATTTCATTAGCGATTTCTGTAGCTCACTCTTTCTTATCATAGAGGTTCTGCCTAGATATCATTTGCTGAGAGTGTCCTTCCCTTCCTTCTCTATTTAAAATATATTCCCAAATACCACTCCATCCCCCTTTTTTCCCTTAGCTTTTCTTCTTGGCATTTATCAGAAATCGTGTCATTTATTTATAAATTTGCTTGCTTATAGCTATTTTTCCCCCTAGAAAGTAAGCTCCATGAGGACAGGAACTCAGTCCATCTTATTCATACCTTTAAACTGATGTCTAGAGAGTGCTTACCAATGGTAGGACTTCATGCATATTTGTTGAATGACTGAATGAATGAATGAGTGAGTGAATAAATCATCTGTAAGAACTTGGGCTTTGGAGTCAGAGAGACCAGTGTTTGATACATGATTCTGACGCTGACCAGTAACAATAACCTGAGACAGGTTACTTTCTCTCTCTCAGCCTGTAAAACAAACTAATAATTAAATAAAATAATGTAGATAAAAGACAACTGATTGTACAGTACTTGAGAAACAGTAATTGAATGAATGAATGAAGCTTATAAAAGTACTTTGAAAGGGAAAAATCTATAGCAATATAAAAAGTTGACATTGATATAATTAATAATAGTAAGGCTAAAAGATCCTTCTAAGGTGAGATTCTAATGCTTATCTCCTATGAATGAAAAAAACATACCTGGAAGTTTGTGAGAATTGCCCATAGCATGTTTATACCATGAAACAATGAAGAGACACAAACTTTCCCAGCTCCATTTTCTTGTGAAAAGTTTTATTATAACCCATCACACATGGGAGTGAAAAAACCACGTCAAACTCTAGATTGCATGCCAGGCGACTTGTGTTTTAATTCTAGTTCTGTTACTAACAAGCCTGGAGATCAGTGACATGCAATAACCTCTGGGTGCCAGTTTTTTCATCTTCAAAATGTGGACATAGGAAGAGATGATCTTGATAGCGTTTCTCGGTTGTAAATATTCTATGAACATATTTACTTTCTTAGAGCCTTTCTATAAGGACCTTTGATTTTTGATCACTCGAGCCTTGTTTTAACCATGAGTTTGGACTATCAATGTGACATCAGGCATTTATTTAGCCCATCCTATACAAACTCTAGCACATCAAAGGTCTTCATTCCTTATGCCACGACTTTTATTAAGAGGCCTTATTGAAATTGTAGATTTTAAATATTTAAAGTGCCACGGTTCAGTTTTCAATGTTCCTCATATTGGGAGAACATGAATATAGTGACAATTGTTATGAGGAGAATGAGGAATTGTCATTTTTTTCTTTTGCTAAATGAAATTTATCTTTATTCCATGTGAGAAAAATTAAAACAAAATTGTACTGTCGAGAAGTTGTGGGGACTAGGAAGTCAAAGTGAGAGATGCCACCCACATGGGCTTAGAACCAATACTTAAGTTTGTTTCAAATGCTTCTGTACCAAAATCTGAGTATGAATGAAATGAAAACAAAAACAAAAACAAAAAACAACAAAGAGTGTATATAACAAGTTTTATGAAAATCAGTTTCTAAAAAGAAGAAACTTTAAGAGGAAAAACAGATCTCCTTGAGTTGCCATCTGCTTGACTATTCTAAATTCAGAACACAAATCACTCTGCATAAAAAGGTTTCTGGATGACCAGCAGCTCTTCTGGCAATGGCTGGAGAAAGCGTATGGAGACAAAGTCCAGCTGAGGGCATCCCTGGCCTCTGGCCCTCATAAGCTGCAAGTCTTAGCTCTTGGTTTGGCTGATGTACTCTTCTGAGGGCACAAGGTATACTTTTGAGTCCATAACGGTCTGAAGAGCCTCCATGACTTTGAGGCTAGAGATGAGTTATTCTGCTAAATTGATTTTTCCCCTCCTGTCCTTCTGCTGCATGGTTGCCTGAACTATGTAAACTGGCACTTGACTGTACCAGAACAAAATCCCAATATACATACAAAATGTCTGACTTACTATTTAATTGTATAATCTTCCTCTTCCTACCTACTTCAAAATTTCTTATATTTCATTTTGTCTTCCCACTTACATCCAAAATTATGATGTATTTTTTTATCCCCCACCAGTATCTTGAGTTTATGATTATAAGAGGTTGTAGAGAAGGGAAACACTTCAAAAACAGGTTGATGAAGTGATTGAATCTATAAAGAACCAGCATAATGTTCCATACCGCATGGTTACCCAATATTAATGTGTACCAAGGAGCACCAAGGTGACAGAGGTCTCTTTAAAAAATGAGATGAGACTCAGTAGAGCATTTTAATGCAGGCTCATCTCACTCATCCTCAATTATTAGGACTACGTTCACTACTGTTTTTAAAAATGTGCATGCAAATGGAATCATTAGTCTATAATTAATGCCGCTTGTCCCTGGGAGCTCCGCTGTGGCCTCTGGATGATGTGAAGGACGCTGCCTGTGCTGGTGGGCCTGCATTCTCACTACTGTTATTTACTGTGTGTGGTGGGTATGGGCATTACATGGGCTTCTGTTCCCTGCCATGCTTCGATGCTCCCTTCCAATGAGCAGGCAATAAAGTCAAATTTAAAGGAATTCCACTCTTCCAAAGAGGTTAAAACAAGCACTCAGAAAGCATTTTATATTTCTCTTGTGCATATCAGATGCCTTGCTAAGTGCCTTTCTGTGTAGGATTGAATCAGGGCTGTAGTCCATTTGGAGGAAAAAAGTGTCCAACCACAAACAAAGGCGCAAAGTTGTTAGCATATGATTTTGCATATGATTTGCATGTTAATGGTCCAATGTCAAAACATACAGTCATCTACCTGTCCCTGTTCCTTCCCTTCTATTGTCAAGATTGGCTGATTAGTCTTATTAAAATTAACTCTTAGGCTTCTACCAGCCTCAACTGCAACAAAATGAAAAGCTGTTACAATGACACACGATGTAAATTGTTCAGATTCTACTGGAAGATCCCTTATGTTGATGGTAAAAAGCTAAAGTGAAGAAGTCAGTTGCATGAATTAAAATTTCAATTTGTGAGATGAGATACTGATGGTTGTTACTCTTATTCCTCAAGCCCAGAGAACTTTTTCTTCTTCTCATTGCCATAAAGCTCCAAAAAAACTATTCGAATGTTCTGTCAAAATAGACTTATTTTTAAACAAGGAAACAAAAAGTCTAAGGTCATATGCATAAGAGGTACTCACATGTTTCTATAAAATTAAATGTTTTGGATATTTAGGAATGAAAAGAAATGAAATGAAACACGTCAAGTAGAAAATTTTGATGAAAAACATATTTGTCCAAGGATGACATCTTAGATAACATTTTGGTTGGTGGAATGAAGGTGTGTAATGGAAAGTATTTTCCCCAAATTAGTAGCAGAGAGAGACATTAAATTTGGAAACACCTGCTAATAAGGGTAAGATGTTTGATTTCAGAGTCCGGTTAATTCAGAAGTGATTCTAGCTCTCTGGCCTGGTAGATCTGTTATGTACACACACACACACACAACACACACACACACACACACACACACACACACACACATGTTCTTGATAATTTAAATAATTGTATTAGGAATAATGTCAATGTTTTATATTATTGCTAAAAGATGTAAAGTTATTGCCAAGATGATAGATACTATGCAAGAATACAAAGAGACATAATAAAATCTCTCTCCTCAATTCAACTAAGGTCTAGCTGAGAAGACAAGTCAGACTCACATAAAAATGTAGCTAAAATTTTACAGCTCATAAAGGCATAAGAGTCAGAGGAAGTAAGTTATGGTGTCAGAAAAAGTTCTTCACAAATCTCAGGAGATAGCAAAGCCAATTATAGTATCATTCATTTGTGCATTTACTGAGTTAATATTTATTGATGGCCTATATGTTAGGCATTATGTCTGGGGCCAGAAATAAAGTAGTAAGTGGGACACAGTTTCTGTTTCCTGATTCAATAGTAACTAATAAATACTTTAGCTTGTATAGTATGGTGGGATTTGTTAAACTTTTTTTATTTTTTTATTTAATTTTTTAATCAATACAACCTTAAGATGATGGTATTTATTATTGCTATGAAATATTCTCAGGGAGATAAGTGGGTTTTCTAAGTCCCATAAAAATCAGGTGGCTGAGGTTGGACATGAACTCTGTTCTTTCAATTTCAGGTCTACTAGCATCTCCAATACACCAGAACAGATAGAGCAATATAACTGGAGTGAGGGTTACATGTATAGGGGAAAAGAAAAAGCATCTGAAACATTTAGCAAGGCTAAGACTGTGCAAGCTCTTAAAGGCTAGGCTAAGAAGGAACTTAAAACAAATTTACAAGAAAAAACAACCCCATTAAAAAGCATGCAAAGGACATGAACAGACATTTTTCAAAAGAAGACATGTATGCAGCCCACGAACATATGGAAAAAAAAGCTTATCATCACTTATCATTAGAGAAATGCAAATCAAAACCACAATGAGATACCATCTCACACCAGTCAGAATGGCGATTTTTAAAAGGTCAAGAAACAACATATACTGGTGAGGTTGCAAAGAAATAGGAATGTTTTTACACTGGGGGTGTAAATTAGTTCAACCATTGTGGAACACAGTGTGGCGATTCCTCAAAGATTTAGAACCAGAAATACCATTTGACCCAGCAATCCTCCAGATGGTCCTCCAGACCATCTTATTCCCTACTTTAAAATAAGGAATCAACCAGCCTACCTATCTCATGAACACCCCACTGTGGCTGACATCTTACGTGGGGCAGTCTTGTAGGACTGAGCCTTGACCCATGGGGTCTGATACTAACTCAGGGAGTTTTGAATTGAATTGAATTGAATTGAATTGAATTGAACTGAACTGAACTGAACTGAATTGAATTGAATTGAATTGAATTGAATTGCTGGCCACCATGTGGTATGGAATAACCAACAAATTGATTAATGTTGGAAAAGATGCTACTTATTTGGTGTTAGGAGGAAAAATCCTCTCAGTGTTTCTGGAGGATGCTGAGTTGATCTGTAGTATTTATCAGTCCCAGAAACTCACCATTCTCCGCTTTGTCCTGACCATCCCCTAAATCAACTTCCTAAATATGGAAGTGTTTATGGCTCTGGGCCATGAATGCCACTTTTCTGTATCCATAAGTCAGCAATATAAAATTCTGTAGAGAATTATCATAGAATGGTGATTAGGAGGTCACCAATAATCTTTGAAAATAACGTTTCAGTAAAATGTGTGATGGCAGAAACCAATTCTGAGTATAAGGAATGATACTATAGTTTGAGAGCATAGAGGCCAAGTAGACAGACCACTTCGAAAACTGTTGATGGAAAAGAAAGGAGCTAGATGACCAAAACAATCTGCAGGCATCCTTGATGCACCTGACTGTTGTTTGGATATCCTCTGCAGGGAGCCTGTGATGGTTAAGATTGTGAACTTGACTGGGTTAAGATTACCTCAATGGCTGGTGAAGCATTGTTCCTGGGTGTGTCTGTGAGGCTGTTGCCAGAGGAGAACAAAGCAGGTGGAAGAAGGGGGATAAGTAGCTCGCTTGCTGAGCCAGCTCTCTCTGTCTTTCTCATGCTGTGCTGGATACTTGGCTTCCTCTCCTGCCCTTGGACATCAGATTCCAGGTTCTTCAGCCTTTGGACTCTGGAACTTGCACCAGCAGCCTCCCAGGGGCTCTTAGGCCTTTGGACTCAGACTTTGGACTGTTGGCTTTGCTGGTTTTGAGGCTTTTGGACTTGGACTAAGCCACATTACTGGCTTCTCTCTTTCCCCAGATTGCAGACAGCCTATTGTGGGACTTTGGCTTGTAATCGTGTGAGCCAATTCTCTCTGATGAACACACACACACACACACATATATATATGTGTGTGTGTGTGTGTATATTAGTTTAACCCAACCCAGGATGGTCTGGAGGAAAAGGATATATATATATATATATATGTGTGTATGTGTATATATGTATATATGTGTATATGTGTATATGTGTATATATGTCTATATGTGTATATATGTATATATGTGTTTATGTGTATATGTGTGCATATGTGGCTATGTATATATATATGAGTTTATCAGAGATAATACACACATATATATAGCCCTCTTGGTTCTGTCCCTTTGGAGATTTCTGTATTCATCCATTCTCACACTGCTCTAAAGCACTGCCTGAGACTTGGTAATTTATAAAGAAAAGAGGTTTAATTGACTCACAGTTCCACATGGCTAGGGAGACTTCAGGAAACTTACAATCATGGTGGAAGACAAAGGGGAAGCAAGGCACGTCTTACATGGCAGCAGGAGAGAGAAAGCAAGCAAGGGGGCAACTGTCAAAACACTTTTAAACCATCAGATCTTGTGAGAACTCACTCATGATCAAAGAACAGCATGGGGAAACTTCCCCCATGCCAATCACTTCCCATGAGGTTCCTCCCTTGACACATGGGATTACAATTTGAGATGAGATTTAGATGGGGATACAGAGCCAAACCATATCACCTGCCTAATACAAAGCCCTATAATTCCACCTCCAATATGTGGCCAGGAGGTGTATTGTGTATCTGATTGTTTTAAGATAAATGGGCTCAGCATGGGAGACGCAATTAGAGAGTGTAGTAGGCATGGAGAAGACCATCAACATGTGTCAAAGAAGAAAAGAGAAAAGAAAGATTTGTAAGTTTGTAAAATGGCAAACTTGACATTCAACTCCCAAGATTAATGGAGACTTGGGCAGGTCCATAAGGATCACCCAGTTAAACCTGTTCAATTTACATCTGCAAAGGTGAAGTGACTTTTCTGGCTCTTAGGACTAGATAGTAGTAGGACTGAAACTAGAGCTCTGGGACCTCACTCCCCTAAATATTTCCTTCCTTTCATCCCTACTTCCTTCCTGATTTTGTATGTGCCCTTGTGCTTCATGAATACTGTGAATACTGACCATCCCTCATAAGCTTTTTATCTCTGTGCGTTTGATAAAGATATGTCCTTTGCTGGTTCTCCTCTTTTCTCTTACCTCTCTGTGTTAAGTTCTATCTTTCCTTTGAGGTTTATTTAAAATATTATGTCTTCCATGAAGACTTTCCAGAGCACCCTTTCTAGAAGTTTTCTCTCTCACTGAGCTGTGAAAACACATGACTTATTTTTGCATTGTTCTCATGTATGTACTAGTCTGAAGATCTGGCCAGATTATGAATGCCACTAGAAGGAAATATGCCTTATATGTATTTGCTTTCTCCAAGGACCATTGCTTCTTTCCATATGGTCCATATCTTCTCCTTAATGATGGTGAGGGGCATTTATGGTCAAATTGAATTATGTTAGTACCAGCTGACTAGAGTGGCCTCTTTTTCCTTTGTACTGATCTTCTTGAACCATTGTGCACAGAGATCCATAGTACAGAAAGTAAAGTACAGTGGGTAAGGATAATAGGAAGTGAGGAGAAAATACCAATATTTTGGGTGAACTGAGAACTGAAGTTAATTTAAGCCCAATTAGTAGAGTTTTTCTCTAGAGGAAAAAAGTATAGAGGACTATACTTAAGTTAATACACTTCTCAAAACAGTCACTCCTGATGTAGAAAGGCTGTTTCTCATGCAGAACACATTTTATTGACTCCTTTTTTTTTCGAGACAGAGTCTCACTCTGTCATCCAGGCTGAAGTGCAGTGGCATGATCTTCGCTCACTGCAACCTCCACCTCCTGGGTTCAAGCAATTCTCCTGCCTCAGCTTCCTGAGTAGCTGGGACTACAGGGATGTGCCACCATGCCTGGCTAATTTTTTTATATTTTTAGTAGAGATGGAGTTTCACCATGTGGGCCAGGCTGGTCTCGAACTCCTGACCTCAAATGATGCATCGGCCTTGGCCTCCCAAAGTGCTGGGATTACAGGCGTGAGCCACTGCACTGGGCCTATTGGCTCTTTTGTGGGCTGTATTAATACATTTAATAGAGAACTGGATCAGGACTGAAGAAGATCAGTAAGTTTGATTCTCAGGGGTGTGTCCCAAGACTAGAAAAAATCTTTTTCAGAAGAAGAGGTTTAATTTAAAAAAATATATACACATATACACTAATCTGATAAGGTGTCAGGTGGGCAGTGAAATTCCTCTCCCCACTTATCCCGTGTCACCCCCCCAAATTACCTTTTCTCACTTGATTATTAATACTAGAAATAGTATTAAAAAGTCATAATTGTTTCTAAAGGCCTAAATTTTACATATAAAATTTTGGAGGAAGCTTACATTAAATACCCCTAGGAGAGATAATACATTGACTTAAAGTTAGGCCAATTTACAATAGAAGGTAAGAGAAGATGAAAAAGAGCTCTGTGACACTCAGAGGTGGTGAGGGAAGAAGAAGTGGTATGAAAAAAATATAGCATAGGTGGTGGGGATGAAGGCAACTTCATGCAATTGAAAACTTTACCCTTCTTAATGACACATGCCAAGTGTGAAGTAATAATTCTAGGTCACCAACTTTCAGTTTCAGCAAGTTTATTATATAAGGTAAATAAACATGATTCACAGAAATTATCTTTTTGGGAAACCCAGCCTGATTCCTTTGCAACCACTTATTCGCAAGCTCTGAAAGTTTCTCTCCATATATGGGTCAGGTCTTTAAAATATAACTGCATTTCCAACCATGAGTGAAAACATATTTTTCTTTTCTTTTTTGAGACAGAGTCTGGCTCTGTTGCCCAGGCCGAAGTGCAGTGGCATGATCACAGCCCACCGCAGCCTCAACCTTCTGGGCTCAAATGATCCTCCCTCCTCAGCCTCCTGCGTAGCTGGGACCACAGGTACATGCCACCAGGCCTGGCAATATTTTAAATTTTTTGTAGAGAAGGGATCTCCGTATGTCACCCAGGCTGGTCTTGAACTGCTGGGCTTAAGGAAGCCTTTTGCTTCAGCCTCCCAAAATGCTGGGATTACAGGCATGAGTCACTACACTGGCCCAGTTTTCTTTTCTTTGAGTTAATCTCTGAATTTCTTGACTAAGTCATTTAAAATTAATACAATAGGTAAACCCTTAAAGACGGAAGTAAGAAATATTTTCTTTTTCCGGAGTTAATAACGGACTTAAAAAATCTCAATTTAAATCTGAAGACAATGTAGATATTCAAGGGCTCAAAAGGTAAGAAAGACATGTTAGTCTCACATCCTTTACTCCATATTAAATTGTCTTATTAAAATGCCTTGCTAATGTGAACATTATTTCACAGTTCAGCCACCTCCACACACTATGAAGCAGCTGTACGAAGGTCAGGTACAGGAGGGCAATGTGAAAAGAAACAGAAAACCATGCCATAGCTCTTGGAACTTTCAGCCATTCACGATCACAACTTTCATAACATGATGAAATTTCTTGATTGATACTACCCCCAACTTTTTAAAAAACCACCATGAAATGACATCTCTCTGACTTGATAAGCTCGAGCAGTTTTCCAGGAAGATCCCTTATATTAAATGTTTGAGCAACAGTTATTAAAGAAAAAAGATATAAAATAAAAAAACCTTACTCTCAAGAGCAAGCTTCTGTTTTTTCCTAAACTGTTGCTTCAAACTTCTGTTTCTTTTATTTCCTTTTCTTCATGAAAGTATTCTTAGGGACATTTTGAGTTGCTGTTGTATAGTTTTGTTTTTTTTTTAAATTAGAGCCTTCTATTACTTTTTCTGACTGAGCGTTGCATATTTTGTCTGCACCCTTGCAAAGAACTGCTTTGAAGAGCGTAGTCTTGGGACTTCCTCCCCTTCTCTGCCTCCTGCCAGACACATTTGAGTCATTCCATCTTTAAACCTGCCCTCAAACTGAGTCTTCCACGATAGGACTTATTTCCACCTCCGACTTCACATTCCTCTTCAGTAGTTGACTGTGACTGGGAAAATAGGCGTACAAAGCATTTTGCATTCTCTGGATGTACCACACAGTAATTCTGCTGTCTGAAAACTCTGTAATGTCAATAATTGATGCACTTGAGAAGTGGTAATTAAATTAGTTAATTATGCTGGTAAAATTACATGCAATTATGTGACTGCAGGGTATGTTTAGTAAATTAGGCTTTCCCATACTCACTACATATTGTGGTGCCAATTTTGTTCCTTGATGATTAGGTAGCTTTTGATACTTCTTAATTGATTTAATACCTGGATCTTCATTAGCCCTTGATTGCTATGCTATGTATGTCTGACATTTTTTCTCTGATATTTTACTGAGATCGTGCATCAGGGAAAATATATGTACATGTTTGTGAATGATATATACGTCTATGTGAATCAACTCACTTATTTTTTGTTTCAAATATTTAGATGTTAAAATATCACCCCCCCTCCCACATTCTGGGAAATAACTAATCCTAAATGTTGACTCAAATAGAATCCAAGAACTTAACTCTTCTTGGACACTCCAAAAAAGAAAAGTGCCATGTTTATTTTGCTTCTGAAAAATTAATACCAATAGTACTGGCAGTAATTGAAGGAAGCAAAAAATCAAACATTTTAGGAAAGTTAATCATTTCACCGCTTTCAGTAAGAGGCAATAATCTTTAAATATGATCCTTATTGATGAGAGTTAATTACAAGTTTATAAATGACAGAAATTGAAAAGCTGTCATGTTATTCGTGGAGATTTATAGTCCTTTATGGGCTTCTCATGAGCATTAGAAAGCCTTCATGGGTCAATGAGACTGATAGGAGAAACCATTACTCCTATAGGTGGAGCTTGTGGATGGAATTTCTTGGTTCAAGATTTAGAATCCAGAGCTGGAAGGAAGCCTGGGAATTCCTTGGTCTATTCCCTTTATGTAATAGATGAAGAAATGAAGTTCCCATCGAATATTTTATAGATAGATGTTTTCGCAGCAAAGCGGTGACTAGGTTGGGTCTGGAATTTAAATCTTCTGCCCCTGTGGCCAGTAGCAATATACTATACAATATTACGGCTGTTTTCTAGTTTGTCCATTTCCTCTCAGTTACCCACTGTAAACCTCTGAGTGACTTTTACTCATAGAGGGACTAGACATATTTTCAAAAGGCTCATTCTTTGACTCTAAACTGAGTGTCAGGAGGCAACTTGAGTTACTTAGAAGAAGGCGTATCAACCGTAATCATCTGCATTCAAGAACTTGAAACTTAGTCTTGTTTGTTGTTTGTTTCTTGAGAAGCCAGAGCAATAGTCAGCATCTGCAACTTTTGCTATATTGTATATCCCACTTTTTTTTTTTGACACGGAGTCTCACTCTGTCGCCCAGGCTGGAGTGCAGTGGCGCGATCTCGGCTCACTGCAAGCTCCGTCTCCTGGGTTCGTGACATTCTCCTGCCTCTGCCTCCCGAGTAGCTGGGATTACAGGCACCCGCCACCGCACCTGGCTAATTTTTTGTATTTTGTTTAGTTGAGACGGGGTTTCACCGTGTTAGCCAGGATGGTCTCGATTTCCTGACCTCATGATCTGCCCGCCTCGGTCTCCCAAAGTGCTGGGATTACAGGCGTGAGCCACCACGCCCGGCCTGTATATCCCACTCTTAATGTGAACAATGATGCATTCTGGCAAGGAGGAGGTTTCTGGAGAGGAAAATAGCCTTGCCAGTGTTGGGATAAATGGGAGAGGTTGGCCACCATGTGGGGCTCTGTCCTTCCTCTGAAGCCAGGGAAATGGACAACCAGACCCTCTTCTTCCTGCAAAGCTTCTGCTGGGGCTATGATTTCATAATTTTTAGAAAACTACACCTCTGAAATGGATAAGCAAAGAACACTCTGCACATTTATTGCAGGTTTTTCTGTTGGTTTTTATGTTTGTGTTTTGATTCTCAGGTAGATAAAAAAGAATACCAGAGGTAAAATGATAATCATAACGTTCAGTTATGCAATGCTGTACACTTTCCTAAGTATTTTCACATCCTTTATCTTTGTTGGTTTTTACATCCACTCTGTGGTGACAAAGAACAAGAATTATTCCCTTTTCATAGATTCTTTTTTAATCTGACCCAGAAATTTTGCAACATTTGATAGTGAATAGTGCAGAATTATTCAACCTGTTAAGTAAAGACAAGTGATATCTAGTTCTTCTTGTGCCTTATGTATTCAAATTTTTAACAAAAACTCTTTTATCTTCTCCAGGAAGTTTTTTCTAAGTCCCTCTGGGATGGGGTAAGCACTCTCTTAATACCTGTCTATATCCCAATCACTGCATTTGTTCTTTGCTTTATGTTTGTCTGGTCACATAATCACATATGACATTAGATAATGAAATCCTTGATGGGAGATGTTCTGAATGATTTCTTTCCTATTATTGAACATTAGTTCAGTGACTGACATCTGGTAGATGCCCAGTCCCTAGTTGCTGAATGAATGAGTGAGTGTATATTGGCCTAGAAAATCAACACTCTTCTATCATCAGGTAAGATTTAAACTCCAGTTATCTGTATGCTTTCTCCCTAATATAGGTGCGCATATCTATTGTTAGGACTATCCAAAGTGTTTTTGTTGTACTTATTATTACCACGTGCTCTAGACATTTGAGTGAATTTTCTGTTATTTATTTATTTGTTGTTGTTGTTGTTTTTTGAGATGGAGTCTCGCTCTGTCACGCAGGCTGGAGTGCGGTGGCAAGATCTCAGCTCACTGCAACCTCCGCCTCCCGAGTTCAAGTGATTTTCCTGCCTCAGCCTCCCAAGTAGCTGGGATTACAAGCACATGCCACCACGCCCAGCTAATTTTTGTTTTTTTTATTAGAGACGGGGTTTCATCATGTAGGCCAAGCTGGTCTTGAACTCCTGACCTCAGGTGATCCACCCACCTCGGCCTCCCAAAGTGCTGGGATTACAGGTGTGAGCCACCGCGCCTAGCCTATTTTTTTTTTTTTTAAAAAGCTAATACATGATTGAATATGAACTAAAAATGTTCTTGGTCATTAGGTTGAAGATTTTTATTGTATTAATTTCCAATTGATTTTTACTCCTTTGGTTCTATTCTCTGCAGTGGTGTATGACTTTAAATGTAATTAAATGTCTTTTCTCATGTCTCGTAAGAATAACTTATGTGGATAGGTTTTAATATTTTTCATATACATTTGTAAGCAAAGAGCTGGAAAACAAGTCAAAGGAAGACATCTTTGCTAAATCTTATAGATAGTGTAATGACCGAGGAACAGAGGGAGGAATCATGGGGAACAAAGGAGAACACTGGGGAATTAGAGGAAGCTCTAGCAGAGTATTGATGGAAACCCTGCTGCTTCCCGTTAGCCCTGCCAAGAAGCAGGCAATAACACCACCTGTCTGCTTGGCAGCCACAGGTACCTACACATGGTTCATGTTTTTCTCCTCTCCAGATTTCAAGATTTAGATTGGAGACCCAACTAGTTAAATCAACAGGTGAGATAAAATGTTGTGAAGCAGAAAACCACTCTCAGCCTTGGTGTGTGGGGAAAGGGAGAGGCAACCTGGAGCTCTCTACAGGCACTCCTGAGAGTTTTGTAAAGGCTTCTTGTCTAAACCCTTTCCTTGGCCTCTGGGCTTCGGGAAAGCCAGCAAGCTATCCCGTAAGCTGGCGTGATGCCACTGTAACAGATGGCCAGGAGCGTAGGCAGCAAAGAAACCATGTGGGAGCATCACAAGGGAGCGCTGAGGGTGAGAGCTCTAGGCACAAGCCTGGAGTCTGTCTGTCCATTAGCCAATGCTGAGCTCCTGAGCAAAGTGGGCATAGGGAATGTTTCAGCCTGCATCTTTGGCTGTTATGTACTTTAGGCAGAAGTGCCAGCCTTGCCTTGTATGTGTTTTACAATTAGGATTTCCACTCCACCTCTGATGTGTGTGGGTGTGTGGGATATCTCAAGAGGGTGATGACAAAGATAGGAATATCCTAAATAAAACCATTAGTGTTTCTAGTTTGCTCATTCGGTCCCATTCATTCTGCATACTCCTGCTAAATTCATCTTCTAAGGCACAGCTTTGATTCTATCTCCTCTTCCTCTAAACTTCTGATTATCGTGATGATGATGATGATGATGGCATTGATTATGATAGTGGAGTGGCTTCTCTTTGTTAACTACTTATTACGCGTAATTTCTTACTTCATAGACAACCAGAACTCAGAAACCAACTTCCTACAAAGGCCCCATGACTAATCCATGTCAGAACTGAGATGTGAATTTATTATATCTGACTCTAGAAAAAGCCTTAACAAATATGCTCTGTATTTGCCAATATAAGCAAATTTATTTGCCAGAGATTCTTGGTTGTCATCAATAAACAATTTGAAAAAGTAAAATCTTTCAATTTAACTGAAAGTTTAGTCTAACTAAAAGTTTAATATTTTAGTTTTGGGGTGTTTCTCTGTAATTTCTTTCTTTCTTTCTTTCTTTTTTTTTTTTTTAAGACGGAGTTTCACTCCCTGTCATCCAAGCTGGAGTGCAGTGACATGATCCCTGGTAGCTGGGATTACAGACAGGCGCCGCCAAGCCCAGCTAATTTTTGTATCTTTAGTAGAGACGGGCTTTTGCTATGTTGGCCAGGCTGGTCTCAAACTCCTGACCTCAAGTGATCTGCCCACCTCGGCCTCCCAAAGTGCTGGGATAACAGGCATGAGCCACCGCGCCCAGCCTCTCTGTCATTTCTTAAGAGAATATTTGTTCTGAGAAACTAGATTCAAGTTAATGAGGACCAGGAAAAACCATATGTCTTAACAAAAGTACTAGATTGACCCTCTATATCGTAGTAGAGTAGCTCACTGTAAAGGACACATTTTTAATCTATTTTTAGAAACTGGCAGAGTTTCAAATGATATTTCTATTTTTGTAAACTTATCTGTGACTTCATGTCTGAAATCAATACATATGAAGGAACAAAGATCATTTCGTTTGTTCTTTCTAGACGCTTAAGGCTTCAGCATTTGTCTTTCCCACTATTGGAACTCTCATATAAAGGTACTAACAATACTAATCTTTCTTATTTTTAACCTGAATCTTTTCTAGCATTTTCTCTTATCCAGAAAAGAAAGAAAATGTCTTCATATACTTGAAGATAGTTATTCTCTCTGTATCGGTTAGCTACTGCTGCATAACAAATAATCATAAAAATCTCAGTAAGTAAAAAAACATAAGCATTTATTCTTACAGATATGAGGTAGGCTGAGGTTCAACTGACTGCAGCTGTCTAGGCTGGTATAGGTTCACATGAGCGCTCATTCTCCAGCTGGGGTCAGTTGATTACTATTTCCACAAAATTGCAAGTCTCAGCTTTTGCATCTACTCAAAGTCCGTTGTTAAGAGTATTTTGAAGATGGTATTTTCCTCTTCCAGGGCCATGTGATAAAATCCTTTTCCAGGAAGAAATTATCATCACAGAAATTTGCTCATCTCGGTATATAAGGCCCTTCTGTCTAGCTCTCTAGCATCTAAATGCTCTGTGTTCTACCCAGCCATGTATAAAATATGTTCCTTTGATGTGAAGAATAACTTCCTGATTGGGATTGAGCTGAAATGGGGCCCTCCTTTGGGCAGAAACATAAGTGACATCATAATTCCTGCGAAACATTTACATCGTCCCAGGCTGCATCACGTGAAAATTTTGCTTTGTAATCAATTTTATACCCACTGTCATTTGGGCTTGAATTCTTCTTTATTAAGGATTAGATAAGATGTTGGTGAGGGGCTGGGAGGAGAGAGAGAGAGACAGCATGTGCATGAGTCTTTTGTATATGTATGTACCTATGCATGTGTATGATTAAGAAGAACATATTTATTTTATAATTGAGCATAATCTTTATTCCTTTAATGGCAGTGCTATTAAGTGCATCTGATGTCCATCAGCAAGTAAGAAATATTAATTTGTAATATGTTTCATTTGTAAATGACCCCCTCCCACACACACCAATGATCACTACTTAAATTTCATCGACTGTATTTTTAAAATTTCCAATCTGAGGACCTGTGAGAAAAGTTACAATTTAAGATCTTTGCTCACATCTTATTTTCATGTTAACCAGGCAGAACAGGCTGATTCAGATGTTTGGAAGCATCAGAGTACTTAATCTGTTACCGCTGCTTTGCATCCTATCATGTTCTAGACTTCTTAGGAGCAATCTTTATTTATTTTTGGAGCTCACAGATTGCATTTGAACGAGTCAGGAATATTTTCCAGCTTATTTTAGTTAACTTACTCATATTTTGCCCAAGTGGAGAAAAAATACACTGTTTTCCAAAGAGTTAGTATTAGTGCCATTCTAGTGATAGAATATTATTTTACTTGATTACTCGAAAGACAAAAGAAATTCACATACTTGTCTGGTTTCATACATGCACATGAAGGTGTAGACCTGCCCAGATAGCACATTTCTCTTCATCAGATAAATCAAGTCGAAGCTCTCACTGAAATCTGTTTTGATTTTACTTCCCACACCTAAATACTTGGTGTTTTTAGGTAATCCTTCTTCCTTGAGTTCGTGAGTAAACCCACAAGCATTACTTCACCTTTAAGAGGTACTCGAGTGATAAATATCCATGTTTGACTCAAAGCATGCACTCCCAGTGATGATGGGACTAGTTGCCTGGTTATTTGTGGTTATTTTTGTAGCACCTGTGGATTTCAAGATTGGTCATTTGTTTCATCAGAAGTATGTGTCATACATTTTTGTTAATTCACTGAACACAGGTGTTTCCTGATTATCTACTTGATTAAGTGTACGTAGCTAATGACCAAATTAAAACAGAACAAATAGGACCTTCCATGCTTACTTCCCTTCCCATATCCATTTTCATTATCATATAATGTGAAGCTAAATGGCCACTGTCTTGTTTTCATTTAGTAGAACCTAAAATCACTCCAGACTCTTCTCAGTGCCAAGCACAATGCCTGTTGTTTGTTGAATGAATACATGAACGTATGACTGAATGTATGCATATATTTACAAATTCTTTTAACATAAATGGTCACCACTAATGCCAGGACCACGGATAAACAATCCATGGATAAACTTTTATTTTTGCTATTATTTTAATCTTCATTTGCAGATATTATTCTTAAGCATTCAGAGACTGTCGGAAGCAGCATGCAGCAGGGAGGAATAGAGAGAAGGACTCTAACAAGGGCCAAATCTTTCCGCCCATTAATCATACTCATAATTCCCATTAAGACAGGTAAAGCAATGAATAGCGCTAAGTAAAAAATTACTTTATATCATGAGCATATTTAAAAGCTAAAATCAGTGACTGGTGTCCCAGGGCACAGCAGAGATACTTCTAAAAGGCAAAGAAGTTTGAAGACTCTCATTAAGGAGATGTCGCCTGCATGCATAGATAAAACAGGAAAGAAAAATATATCTAAAGTTCCAAGGAAATGTAGCCCATATTCTTCCTCCCACTCTATTTCGCTGAATGATTCTCTAAGTTACAATATGAGTAAAATGGAGCTTGAAATAGACAAAATGGGACTGAAGGTTTTTTTTTCCATGTGATATCTTCATGGAATTCCTACTCCCTACCTTCTGCACAAGATTATTTGGCTTTTCTATATACTTAGGAAGGAAAATTTTAAGTTTGTAGTTAATGTCACTTTCAACAAGTACCACCACTGTGTTTCTAGATACCCCATGTTTAGGGTATTCAGGGGATATATTTATTTGGTCGTGCCTTACCCGTTTAGATTGGGTACCATTTGTACTTGCAAGCTTTAATGGAAATGATAGCTGAAATGTGAATGAATGCCTCCTCTGTGGGTAAAACTAACCCTAGATGCCAACAGCTATAGCAGCTAAATATGCGCCAATTTTCATAAAAAGAGCAGCCATAGGCAATGAAGCCTGGGCTGAATGCACAGAAACAGAAAAAGCCTCCATGAGTTGCCTTCTCTACAGTCTGCATGCCTGCCTAACCCTTTACTAATGCTGTCCTTCACCCCATTAACAGATGCACACACCCCCGTGCACATCCTATGGCAAAAATGAGAGCAGAATTTCTCTTTCTCTCCCTTCCTCCTCTATCAAAAAAAAAAAAAAAAAAAAAAAAAAAAAAGCTCTGTTTTCTTAAAAGCATATTTTTGAAAAATCATGCATCACTATTTGGAATTCTCCGAATGACTGTATTTCAGATTCCAGAGAAGAGTGTTTCCTAGAATGATTTGCACTTTAAGCATGAAGGGTGACAGCCAAATGGCTCATGTGCCCAGTTAGCCATGTTAACTTCTAGTTTTTAAGTCTCCTAAAAGACTTACTTCAAAAACATATGAAGTATGAAGTCTCCTAAAAGTGCAACACATTAAAAACTAAAACTAAGGTCAAACAAAAACAAACAAAAAAAACAGGATTCTCTATCATCTAATGCACAGATTTAAAAGCTTCCTGAACTGTCCCGACTTGGCCATTCTCATGAGGAGATTATGTAAGGTGGGTGGAAGCCCCTTGTGTTTTAGAATTTGCAACTTGATAAGCTTTATCTCTAAGACAATGCAGGGTGACTTCTAAGCAAAATGCAGTCACTCATTTCTTTCATTGGTTCAGTGAGCAAGTGCCAGGTCCTGTGTTGGCTTGTAAAGAGTGCAGAACAAATTAAGACAGAGCCTTGTTCTTCAAGGAGTTCATGGTATAGTGAGGGAAATGGATACAAACATATAAAATTAAAATTATGTATTTATATATAAATACATTATTGAAAATGAGTTGTGGAAAGACAAAAGTAGGGTCAAGTAATTCAACCTGGAGTTGTTGAAAAGGCTTCACAGATGAGCTGAGTCCTGAAGGATAAATGGTGACTTATCCAAGCAAAGAGACGAGTATGTGAAAAGACATATAGTGTGGCTGGCAACAAATTCACTAGGACTGACATATAGGGTAGAGGAGATTAGATTTGCACTGTCCAATAAGGTAGTCAGTACAACATGTGGCTATTTAAATTTAAGCATTGATCACATTTCAAGTGTTCAATAGCTACACGTGGCTAGTGGCTACTGGGTTGGATGGTGAAGATACAGAATTTGTCCACCATAACAGCGAGTTCCATTGCGTGGTGCCAGTGTAAAAATCAGGCAGGAAGTCAGGGTTGGATATAGATCGGGCATAATGAACATAGAGACGTAGTTGAAACTGTGAGTGTGGCTTTATTCAGAGAGCAAAATATGAGGAGAGAAGAGGGAGCCCTCTGGTGTACATCACCATTTAAGAGGATGGGGGAGTAGATGGTATTAACAAATGAGCCCAACAGGAATGGCATGAAGAATGGAAAGCAGAGAAAGTAGCAAGGCAATGTTTGCAGACATCTGCAGTTGTTAATGATGTCCAGTACTGTAGAAAACCTCATGAAAACCAAAGCTTTATAACGAAAAATTAGGAAGACATCAGTGCTATTAGTGAAGATTGGTTAAGTGGCATTGTGCGTGTGTGTTTGTGTGTGTGTGTGTGTTTTGGAGTGGATGTGGCTAGAGGATAGGTCGAAGTATGAAGTGGATTGAATGGTGGCCCCAAAGATACAGCCTTGTGACAACCAATAGAAGTTGACAAGAGGCAAGGAACAATTTTCCCCTTAAACCTCCAAAAGGAGCATGGCCCTAACCAACACCCTGATTTCTGACTTTTGACTTTCAGAACTGTGAGAGAATAAACTTCTCTTGTTTTACGTTGCCCAGTTTGTGCTAATTTTTTGCAGCTACTATGGAAAGCTAATACAAAGGGTATTTAGAGATAACGAGGAGTAAAGAATGGAGAAAGTTTTGACAAATAGTTACAAACTCAAATGTTCTCAAGGGACAGGCAGATAAAGTAAATAGTTGAATATGAAAGTAGGTAGGGTAAAAACTGTGGAGAATTTGAGATTACATGTCCAGCCTACCAGAGCAACACACAGATTGTATTTCCATACTCTAGCCCCCCCCCACCTACTGAACCTGATTTATTGAAATCTTGTTTTACATTTCCATTCTCTCTTGTCTATATAGCTTAGACTTTATGTTTAGCCATCTTAACTAACTTGTCAAGTCATGTTAAAATTCCTCTCATTCCTTTTACCTTATAGTGTAGGTTTCTTGTTTATTTCCTAAACCTGGTTAAATTCTTCTATTTCTCTACCCTTGGGATAATTTCCCGGTAACTATGATCATTTCTCCACTACATACTCAAATTCGCTCAAAACACTTAGGTCCTCCCTACTGAGCAGATTTGTTTTTATTTATCTCTAGTTCCTTCTAATTTCCTCTGCAGTAGCTGTCCCAAAATGTTACCCTTGAGAACATAAAACCCATCTCTTTCATTTGTCGTTAATGAGAAAGTTGGGGTTATCCAACATGCACTTCCTCGATTCTTCTCCTTCAGGGTCACAATTTCTTTATGCGGTTACTACATTCCATTGTCTTTTCTTTTTATCTTTGGGGATGTAGTGTCCTGTCCCATCTTAAGACTAATTTTTCCACTCTCTGAAATAAGACTTCGTTTTTTCTTTCTGAATATATGTGTTCCTCCCCACCCTTTATGTTCCCCTGAAATTTTATTCACAGCCTTCCTCCCCTTGATTTCTTTTCCGTGGTTGATCTCATCCAGCTTCCTGTGGTAATCTCATCCCAATTCTCAACTTCCTTCCTGAGCTCTCACTATTGGCCACCTCCAGGATACACTATAAAATTTCAAACACTGAGCTTAAACTTATACTTATGGCCTTTCCCTCTAAACCCCATTTCACCTCAAGAATGCCCTGTTTTTGCTGATACAGGGGAAATCCTCCCCGATGCATAGATTTGGAACCTGGAAATCAGCTTTAAATGTGCACTTTCCCTCATCCACCTCCCTCCATGGACAATCATTACAGATCATGGTGCCTTCCATATTGTAGATGTTTAAAAGGCATTCACAGTGTCTGATATCGGCACTGGAATAAAGTGGAAAGAACACTGCATTTTGAAACAGGAGATTTGTACTTGAATCCTGGCTTGAACATTAAGTACCTTTGTGATCTCTGGCAAGTCACTGAACTTCTCTTTGTCTCAGTTTCCTGTCTCCAAACAGGCGATAGGAATAATGATCTCAAAGGATTGTTGTGAGGTTACAGAGCCTAATGTCAAAAAAGTTCTTTGTAAATTCTAAAGTGACATGGTTTGATTTAATCTTTGGTATAACCAGGTGTATATTCCCCAAATTGCTCTCATTCTCAGAAAGAAAAGATTTGTAAAAAAACAAGTAGGGTTGGACCAGTTAAGAACCCCCCTTTTGCAATAGGCAAACTGTTCTCAATGGGTCAAGTTCTGTATTAAGTTTGTCAGTTATTAGTTTGCACCCACATGAAATTGCTATCCATGTGGGTCTTTTTTTTTTTTGAGACGGAGTTTCACTCTTGTTACCCAGGCTGAGGTGCAATGGTGCGATCTCGGCTCACCACAGCCTCCGCCTCCCCGATTCAGTGATTCTCCAGCCTCAGCCTCCCGAATAGCTTGGATTACAGGCATGCACCACCACATCTGGCAAATTTTGTATTTTTAGTAGAGATGGGATTTCTCCATGTTGGTCAGGCTGGTCTCGAACTCCCGACCTCAGGTGATCCACCCTCCTCGGCCTCCCAAAGTGCTGGGATTACAGGCATGAGCCACCTTGCCCATGTGGGTCATTTTTAAGGCAGTTGTTGGAAACTGCATATGGTCCAAACTAGCAGTGATCATACCTCCTTTTCACATTTCCTCAGGAGAATCTAGCCATTGGAAGGGCACATGGTTCCACTCGACATTGCACCAGCAAGTCCTTTGTGAATGATATTGGGGTGGAGGCAAAGGTTATGCCAGCTTCTGTCACTGTGCCTTCAGCACCAGAAGTTCTGTCCATTTGGGGGCCATAATTACCTCTGTACATCATAGAATGAATGTGAGGGGTGAAACTGCTGACCCATACACTGTAGTCACTTGGACTCATCAAGGGACAAAACACTTATAAGGTAACACTACTGTTATGATTAGCATTGTTAGGTTCATTATCGACATCAAGGTCTCTGATGTTTTATTAAGATGTGGAAGTCTTTAACTTACTAAATGATGATGGTATTTTGTATGATTTATCACATCTATTCTTTAATCTGCTGCTACTTATTCTAAGTGCTTGGGGCTTGGTGCTGAGGTCTATTGTGGCTCCCTTTCAGCTGACAACTTCATCTTTAAGAAAAATATCCCTTTCTTATGTAGCCTAATAAATATCAACAAAATGAAATAAGATAATATCTTCCTTAACTAAAATATATCTGATAGGAAGATGGGCCTGATAGGATTGCCTTTTGGGGTGGAGCTATCAACCTCAGAATGCAACTCTTTATTTAAATATAAAGCTATAAAAGAGAACCTTGTTTTCATATTGTGTGTCAATGTGTATATATACATATTCAAAAAATAATTTTTTTTCAGAATGGGACACTTTCTACTTAACGAAACATTACAAGTAACCTTGACTATACAATGTAAGGCACGTCACCTCTTCAGATACTGCATCTTCCTGATTCTATACTCAATGAGATACAAACGCAAACTCCAGTTCTGTTGTTCTTATGTAGTGTTTAATTGTACAGATTCCATAAAAAATCACTTAATATAAAGAAAACAAATACTCTTTTTTATTGCTGCACTACTTTTGCCAGCAAATGCTTTGGGGGTGCTTTTTATTTATGGATTTTTCACAATGCCAGAGAGCTTTTGTCTTTTTTAGTGCTTTATATTTATGGTTGCAGGATTATCATTTTCTGGTTGGTTTCACATTGAGCTCTTTCAGAACTAGTTGGAGTACTAATAGTTTCATACTGTTTATACTTTCTCCCCGAGTCCTATGTTAAATCTTTTTCACTCTATCAGTGACACTTCAGTATATTATGCTGTACATTCTTAGGCTATTAACTTCGGGCACTGCTAATGATTTCTTTTATATATATATATATCACATAAAACATGTAAATGTTTCTTATTAAAACAAGAAAACTCAAAACACAATCAACCTTATCAACAAAAGCTGGAGATTTTCTTTCTCCAAGTGAGATTGTAAGCCAGAAACAGGTTTGTAAAATCCCAGTGTTGGGAAACAAAGTAAATTATAAAAGACCCCTAAAGGGAGAGATTTAGTTTTCTTAAAAAACAACTTGCTTGGTATTCCATTCCTACACTGAAAAATTTTAAAAAGTAACACATTTGAAAAATCAACAGTAGCAGCACAGCAGTTTTCTCGACTACAAGAAAATATCTGAGTCTCTGTGAGAAGACTGGAAGCAAGAAAACGTGGAAGAATCTGAGTCACCTGCAATCTCACATCATTGTGCTCAGATCCTTTAAAGGAGCTCTGAGGAGTATCTTATCTTACCTCTGGCAGCTCAGAGCCCGTGAGGATTTAATCTGGAATTAGAATGTGTAAAGTAACTGGAGAACAAGCACTCTTAGGGGCGAAGTTTAACAATGAAAGATTTAAGGGAATAAGGTGATTCAGAAATGACCCCTGAACACAAGAAATGGAACTGATTAGAACAAAAGCAACCAGTATTTGCATCCTTAAATCGAGGATTGCCTACTCATAAAAAGTCTTTGGAAGCCAGTGGGCTCCTGACTGACTTTGCTGTTCGGCTTCCTTTACACTGTGCCTTCTTGAACCAGCAGGGTTTTCACTCGCGTCCGTGTGAAGAGACTACCAAACAGGCTTTGTGTGAGCAATAAAGCTGTTTATTTCACCTGGGTGCAGGCGGGCTGAGTCTGAAAAGAGAGTCAGTGAAGGGAGATGGGGGGGGCATTTTATAGGATTTGGGTAGGTAAAGGAAAAAGGGGGGGTTGTTTTCTGGTGGGCAGGAGTGGGGGGTCACAAGGTGCTCAGTAAGGGAGCTTTTGAGCCAAGACAAGCCAGTAGAAGGAATTTCACAAGATAATGTCATCAGTTAAGGCAAGAACAGGCCATTTTCACTTCTTTTGTGGTGGAATGTCATCAGTTAAGGAACTGGCCATCTGGATGTGTACGTGCAGGTCACAGGGGATATGATGGCTTAGCTTGGGCTCAGAGGCCTGACATTCCTGTCTTCTTATATTAATAAGAAAAATAAAATGAAGTAGTGGTAAAGTGTTGGGACTGAAAATTTTTGGGGGATGGTATGGAGAGATAATGGGCGATGTTTCTCAGGGCTGCTTCGAGCGGGATTAGGGGCGGCATGGGAACCTAGAGTGGGAGAGATTAAGCTGAAGGAAGATTTTGTGGTAAGGGGTGATATTGTGGGGATGTTAGAAGAAACATTTGTCATTTAGAATTATTGGTGATGGCTTGGATATAGTTTTGAATGAATTGAAAAACTAAACGGAATAAGAGAAGGAGAAAAACTGGTATTAAAGGACTAAGAATTGGGAGGACCTAGGACATCTAATTAGAGAGCGCCTAAGGAGGTTCAGCATAGCCTTGCCAGCAAAGATTATTTATTTACTTTAAGAGTTAAGAATGGTGGTTTGGGTACAGCACCAGGAGATATCAGCTGTGATGGCTTGGAGAAACAGTGTAAACTGGCAGTATAAACAAGAGCAGGGCATGTATGAGTAGTTGAGAACAGTGAATAGGAGTATGACTAGACAGAAGATAGTAGGGATGACAAGTTTTTTGGGGCACAGTCCAAGTTGGTCTGGTGTCTGGAATGAGACTGTCACCTAATAAAAAGAAGCGTCTATATAGGAGCTCAAATGGGCTGTACCTTGTAGCATTCCAAGGACAGGCCTGAATTCTGAGAAGGGAAAGTGGTAAAAGCATTGTCCAGTCCTTTTTAAGTTGGTGGCTGAGCTTGGTGAGGTGTGTTTTTAAAAGGCCATTAGTCTGTTCTACTTTTCCTGAAGACTGAGGACTGTAAAGGATATAAAGGTTTCACTGAATACTAAGAGCCTGAAAAAATGCTTGGCTGATTTGACTAATAAAGGCAGGTCTGCTATCGGACTGTATAGAGGTGGGAAGGCCAAACCGAGGAATGATGTCTGACAGAAGGGAAGAAATGACTGCGTGGCCTTCTCAGACCCTGTAGGAAAGGCCTCTACCTATCCAGTGAGTGTCTACCTAGACTAAGAGGTATTTTAGTTTCCTGACTCGGGGCATGTTGAGTAAAGCTAATCTGCCAGTCCTGGGCGGGGGCAAATCTTCGAGCTTGATGTGTAGGGAAGGGAGGGGGCCTGAATAATCCTCGAGGAGTAGTAGAATAGCAGATGGAACACTAAGAAGTTATTTCCTTGAGGGTAGATTTCCACAATGGAAAGGAAATGAGAGGTTCTAAGAGGCGGGCTAGTGGCTTGTACTATAGCATAGCCTGCCTTTGCTGGTGTGTTGCGATTAGGCCTGGTGGAACTGCCATCAATAAACCAAGTGTGATCAGGGTGAGGAATAGGGAAGAAGGAAATGTGGGGAAATGGGGTGAACGTCAGGTGGATCAGAGAGATGAAGTCATGAGGGTCAGGTGTGGTATCAGGAATAATGTGGGAGGCCAGATCGAAGTCCCGCCCAGGAACAATGGTAATTGTGGGAGACTCAACAAAGAGTGAGTACAGCTGAAGGAGCCAGGGAGCAGAAAGTATATGCATCAGGTGTGAGGAAGAAAATAGATTTTGGAAATTATGAGAGCTGTAGAGAATGAGTTGAGCATAGTTTGTGATTTTAAGGGCCTCTAAAAGTATTAGGGCGGCAGCAGCCGCTGCACAGAGACATGATGGCCAGCCTAAAACAGTAAGGTCAAGTTGTTTGGACAAAAAGGCTACAGGACGCGATCCCGGTCCTTGTGTAAGAATTCCGACTGCACAGCCCTGCACTTCGGCTGTGTGTAATGAAAAGGGTTGGGATGAGTCAGGGAGAGCTAGGATGGGGGCAGTCTCTAAAGCTGTCTTCAATGAACGGAAAGAGGAGTGGGGAAAGGATTTAGGATCTATGGGGTCAGCTAGGTTTCCTTTTGTGAGTTTATATAATGGTTTTGTTAGGATGGGAAAACCAGGTATCTAAAGGTGAGAGCATCCAACTATGCCCAGGAAGGAAAGGAGTTGTTGTTTTGTAGAAGGGGTTGGGGTTTGAGAGATTAATCGGACACAATCGGCAGGGAGAGCATGTGTGTTTTTATGAGAATTATGCTGAGATAGGTAACAGATAAGGAAGAAATTTGGGCTTGACAAGTAATGGGGGCTGTCTGTGAAGCCTTGCAGCAGTACAGCCCAGGTAATTTGCTGAGCCTGATGGGTGTCAGCGTCAGTCCAAATGAAAGCAAAGAGAGGCTGGGATGAAGGGTGCAAAGGAATAGTAAAGAAAGCATGTTTGAGATCCAGAACAGAATAATGGATTGTGGAAGGAGGTATTGAGGATAGGAGAGTATATGGTTTTGGCACCATGGGGTGGATAGGCAAAACAATTTGGTTGATAAGGCATAGATCCTGAACTAACTTGTAAGGCTTGTCTGGTTTTAGGACAGGTAAAATGGGGGAATTGTAAGGAGAGTTTATAGGCTTTAAAAGGCCATGCTGTAGCAGACGAGTGATAACAGGCTTTAATCCTTTCAAAGCATGCTGTGGGATGGGATATTGGCATTGGGTGGGGTAAGGGTGATTAGGTTTTAATGAGATGGTAAGGGGTGCATGATCGGTCACCAAGGAGGGAGTAGAGGTATCTTATATTTGTGGGTTAAGTTGGGGGGATACAAGAGGAGGATGCAAAGGAGGCTTTGGATTGGGAAGACGGGCAGCAATGAGATGTAGCTATAGTTCAGGAATAGTCAGGGAAGCAGATAATTTACTTAAAGTGTCTCGGCCTAATAAGGGAACTGAGCAGGTGGGGATAACTAAAAAAGGAGTGCTTAAAAGAGTATTGTCTAAGTTGGCACCAGAGTTGGGGAGTTTTAAGAGGTTCAGAAGCCTGGCTGCCAATACCTACAACAGTTATGGAGGCAAGGGAAACAGGCCCTTGAAAAGAAGGTAATGTGGAGTGGGTAGCCTCTATATTGATTAAGAAGGGGATGGACTTACCTTCCACTGTGAGAGTTACTTAAAGCTCGGTGTCCGTGATGGTCTAGGGGGCTTCCGAGGTGATCCGGCAGCGTCAGTCTTCAGCCGCTAAGCCGAGAAGATCTGGGAAGTAGTCAGTCAGAGAGCCTTGGGCCGGAGTTCCAGGGTCTCTGGGAGTGGCTGCCCACGTGAATTGAACAGTCTGATTTCCAGTGGGGTCCTGCACAGATGGGACAAGGCTTAGGAGGAATCCTGGGCTGTGGGCATTCCTTGGCCTGGTGGCCAGATTTCTGGCACTTGTAGCAAGCTCCTGGGGGAGGCGGTTCTGGAGGAATGCCTGGCCACTGCAGTTTAGTCATTTGGAAGTTCTTGTGTGCTGGACATGTGGCTAGGGTTTGTCTCACAGTGGAGGCAAGGAATTGCAACTCAGAAATATGTTGCTACTTGGCTGCCTCTACTCTATTATTGTACACCTTGAAGGTGAGGTTAATTAAGTCCTGTCGTGGGGTTTGAGAGCCGGAATTTAATTTTTGGAGTTTTATTTAATGTCGGGAACAGACTGGGTAATAAAATGTATATTGAGAATAAGACAGCCTTTTGACCTTTTAGGGTCTAGGGCTGTAAAGCGTCTCAGGGTTGCTGCCAAACGAGTCATGAACTGGGCTGGATTTTTATATTTGATGAAAAAGAGCCTGAATGCTATCTGATTTGGGATAAAGAAAAAGGAGCATTAACCTTGACTATGCCTTTAGCTCCAGCTACCTTTTTAAGAGTAAATTGCTGGGCAGGTTGGGGAGAGCTAGTCATGGAATGAAACTTTAAGCCAAACTGGTTGTGAGGAGGGGAGGTGATAAAAGGATTATAGGGTGGAGGAGCGGAGGCTGAGGAAGAATTGGGACTTAGCTTGGCCTGGCAAGGAGGGGAGAGGTCAGATGGGTCTGTAGAAAAGGAAGATTAGAAAGACTCAGCGACGCTTGGGGTTGGGACTGAGGGGACAGGTGGGAGGGAAAGAAGGAAGATTCGGGATGAGTTGCATTGTGAACAGAGACTAGGGAGGGATGGATGTGTAAAAGAATGCCTGGACATCAGGCACCTTAGACCATTTGCCTATTTTATGACAAGAATTATTTAGATGTTATAGGATGGAAAAATTGAAAGTGCCGTTTTCCGGCTATTTGGAACTACTGTCGAGTTTGTATTGGGGTCAAGCGGCATTGCAGAAGAAAATAAGATGCTTAGATTTTAAGTCAGGTGAGAGTTGAAGAGGTTTTAAGTTCTTAAGAACACAGGCTAAGGGAGAAGAAGGAGGAATGGAACGTGGAAGCTTGCCCATAGGCAAGCCCAGAGAAAAGAGAGTAGAGACACAGAGAAGGGGTGGGGAGTTCTTGCCTTCCAGAAAAGCAGAGAAGGGGTCGGGGCATGGAAATAAGGGGTTGGGGCACAGAGATAAGAGGTCGGGGCATGGAAATAAGGGATCGGGGTGCAGAGATAAGAGGTTGCGGTGTGGAAATAAGGGATTGGGGCACAGAGATAAGAGGTTGGGGTTCCTGCCCTTCCCCCAGAAAAGCAGGACTTGTCATTAAGGGTGAAGGAGAAGGGATTGAGGGGTTCTTCCCCCCCAGAAAAGCGGAGAAGGGGTAGAGACACGGAGAGAAGGGGTTGGGGTTCTTGCCCCTCCCCCAGAAAAGTGGGACTTGCCGCTAAGGGTAAAGGACCAAGGCAGGCATCCCTGTGTGGTCTGACACCTCTGAAACCTGGGTGAATAATCAGAGATGTGTTCCTGCAATGATTAAACACCAAGGGAAGGCTGCCTTCCCAGTCCGTGACCGGTGCCGGAGTTTTGGGTCCACGGATATAACGTGTCTCCTTTGTCTCTACCAGAAAATGAAAGGAACTGAAATTAAGAGAAGGGAGAGATTGAAGTGTGGCGCCAAGATTGAAAGGAGAAAGAAGTTGAGGGATAATGAGGGAGGTTGGAGAAGAGAGTAAAAAGAGGCTGCTTACCAGATTTGAAATTGGTGAGATGTTTCTTGGGCTGGTCGGTCTGAGGACCTGAGGTTGTAGGTGGATCTTTCTCACAGAGCAAAGAGCAGGAGGACAGGGGATTGATCTCCTAAGGGTGATTCAGAAAACGCTTTTTATAGAGGTAGAAACACCTAATTTGGACATTTTCAGGACACACAGTCCATGGGATAAGGTTGGATGGGATGGAAGAGACAGTACAGCAAAAAGTAATGGGTTAAGACAAAAAGTCACATGCAGTGAAAATGAGAGAGGACAGAAACTACTGGGGAACAAATAAAGGCAGAGAAAAGAAGGGATGACTAGAGTAATGTAATAAAGGAAGTTGGATTTCTAATACAACTTAATCTATGCCTACAGCTACAAAGCTAGTGATATGGTACATGCAAAAATGAGGACAGAATTTTTTTTTTTTTCTTAATGCACTAAGGGGGACTAAAGAAACATTTACAAAATATTTATTGGGGTTGCCCCAGCAGCATACAGACAACCACGTTTGGCTGGGTCCTTCCCTGCCCAGACCTACTCCCCTTTGGGCAATGGAAGGAGGAGGCACTGCAGCAGCCTAGTTCTCTGTCCTTACAATTGTTCATCTGCTTCCAGAAAATGGTGCCTGAGATGAGCAAGGTCAGCAGACATGAAGTGAGGTCAACGTCAGGTTTCCTTGCCAGCATTGGGAACTCTGGATACAATGGAGAGTCACAGCTGGTCAAACCCTGAACTGCTTGCTCCTTGAAATGGCCAGAGAGGCCCATCCCAGAGCCATCTCATCATCTCTCCTCAGACAGGTGAACCTCTTCTGGTGGCGATGGGGTGGGGAAGAACAGAGATCAAAGCAAAGCAAAACCAAACAAAACGAAAGCATAATTGTTAACATGTTTTTTTTCTCTTTTTACACACATGCATTATAATTTAACTACTCTGAGTTCTTTCCTTAAATTTCCCAAATTAAGGATTGGCTTTGCTGGCAGATATCTTTTCCCCAAATAAAACTGGGCACTTTCTTAAGAGTTCCATGTTCAAGGTTAATGTTATGGTGTGTAGCTTGGCCTTTTTGAACACTTGATGGAGAAAGCTAATCAGTGGATCTGTTGTCTCTAGGAAACCGAGGAGGAAAACAATCAGCTCTGTTCTCTCTGGGCCGAGGGAGTGAGCTGTAATGAGGGAGCACATGAACGCATTGGGCGCCCTCAGACCTGAACACACAGGTTAGCACCACCTGCCTGGCTGACCTGGCTCACAGGTGCGCGGTTGCCAGGTAACGCTTGGTATCTCAGGGTGCCTTCAGAAGCCCAGCAGTTGGCTTGGGGAGGTGTGGGCACGGCCTGGGGCAATGGTGGGGGCAGGACAGACGGAGTCACTGTCAGGGCAGCTGGCAGCACCACTGCTCCTCACCTCTGTAGCAAGTGGAAACAAGCCGGCTCGCCCTGAAGCCCTGAAGGGCAGATCTTCTTCCTCAGCTGCCTGTGTTGTGAAAGGGCTCTCTGATTAGATATGAGCTTACAGATGCAGAAGGGAGAAAATAAAACGCGTGCTGTGCGTTATATAAAGCCCCCCATTTCTCTCTCCCTCACACACACATATACATGTGTTTTACATAAATATAAATATAAAACACACATCTGTCCTTTATAAAGTTATATTCTAAAAATTCCTCTCAAACTTGGGCAACGTTATAGAGCATGTTTTCACATATGTGAAGGGCAAAATGATGTTTGGGAAGAGCTGCTGACTGGTTGAAAACACCTGGTTTCTAGCCCTAAATTTGCAAGTTTCTTGATTCTCCAGTGTTACTGGGGAGTCACTCCATCATTTTAGATTCACATGAAATCAGCCCAAATCCCTGTGTGTCCTGAAAAACCCAGAATTCCCCTCAGTCTCTTTATGTGCTCTTGAGGGCTTGATTCCCTTGCCCTCTCTCTGGACCCTACTTCCTTCTTGCACAGATGTAATTAATTTCCATCCTTAGTTATCGCATGTCCATTGCATATGTTCTTCACACAGAGTCTGCCATTTCCTAAGCTCTGGCAAATTCATAAATCTGGAACACCTTGTTCCCAAATAATGCCAGATGTATAAGAACTCCTCCCCTAAGCTAATGCTCATTTCTCTTTTGGTGGTAGTACTTGTTCCTGGTCAAGTTGTGTACTCTTATGGATCTTTCTTTCATTCTACTTGATCAAGAAAGCTTTATGTGAGTGGATAGGCACAGTGTCACTGTATAGAGCAGAATAGGTTGTACACTGTGGTGGTCCTGGACTGCAATTAATTTGAAAAGATAGGCTCAATGTGTAAGAGTCAGTGTTTTTAGAATTGGCCTCAGTAGGTGCGTTAGGTCCACAGAAAGATGAATATTGGAAACCAGCTGCCCTCTCCGATCCATGGCCTGTCATTGCAGCTGAGTCATTCCTGTGCAGAGTACTACTTTTTCACCCTAGGATATGCGTATGTTCCTGAATCTGTCTTGGGTGAGGAAAAGATGAGTTATCTAATAAAGTTATGGGAAAGCTAAGAGCTTGAGGTTAAGCAGAGGCAGCCAAGCTGTTTTCTTCCCACCTGGTATCAGGCAGGCTAACGGGGAGATCACACAGGCCAACCTTCCTAGCCCAAGGGCTATCATTCTGCTTTATATGTTTGAGTCATTGTGAGAAGAGAAAGATTTACAGGTGTTCTTTCAACACTTATTCAACAAATATTTATTGAACACCTACTCTATTCTGAGCTCTGCAGTGTGTTCAGAAACCAGGGCTGCAAACAAGTTATTCTTCCTTACTATCCTTGAACACTGCTCTTTTTAACTGCCTCTAGATCTAAGTATCAATCCATGTATTGATTGAATGCGTACATGTATAAAGGCTCTTGCAGGCTGACATTGTCAATATTTGCAACGTCTAAGACTTGCAGACTTGGAGGCAGCTTATTTTCTGTGGGTATGTGCTTTCATGTATCTTAGAGTGCAGCCCAACTTGAGTTTATATTATAAATTTTTTTTTTTTTGAGACAGAGTTTCACTCTTCTTACCCAAGCTGGAGTGCAATGGTGCAATCTCGGCTCACTGCAACCTCCACCTCTCGGGTTCAAACAACGTTCCTGCCTCAGCCTCCCAAGTAGCTGGGATTACAGGCACACACCACCACGCCCGGCTAATTTTTTGTATTTTTAGTAGAAACAGGGTTTCACTGTGTTAGCCAGGCTGATCTCGAACTCCTGACCTCAGGTGATCTGCCTGCCTCTGCCTCCCAAAGTGCTGGGATTACAGTCGTGAGCCACCGCGCCTGGCCACAAATTTTTTTTTTTTTTTTTTAAGTTAAAACCAAATAAGCAGAAAACCTAACTCACACAGACTGAGCCCAAGACTGGGGAAAGGATGCTTTAAGGTACTTTTTCAGAAGCCAAGTCAATCTGCTGCTGCATTGTGGTACTATAGATCTCATTTGAAATGTATTGAATTTTAGATGGAGTTTCATTCTTGTTGCCCAGGCTGGAGTGCAATGGTGTGATCTTGGCTCACTGCAACCTCTGCCTCCTGGGTTCAGACAATTCTGCCTTAGCCTCTCAAGTAGCTGGGATTACAGGCACCTGCCACCATGCCCAGCTAATTTTTTGTATTTTTAGTAGAGATAGGGTTTCTCCATGTTGGCCAGGCTGGTCTTGAACTCCTGACCTCAGGTGATCTGCCTGCCTCGGCCTCCCAAAGTGCTGGGATTGCAGTGAAAATAGGTTTTTTAAAGAAAAATGTAAATACTTGTAGAGTGATGTTAATAGTTCAGTAGATGAAATTTTTCCTATTTGATCATAACTAACTCCAAGGTCCATAATATAGAGAGAGATGCCTAGTTCATTAATGAAATGCCATATTTGGCATGGAATGAGAAAATATGGCTCTTGGTACTAGTCATCACCAGTGATGTTATATCTCTAATGTGTGAATGAGGAAAATACAACCTTTGTAAAGCCTTTGGCACCCATCCAGAGGTTCATTCAGTGCCAGAGACAAGGGCTTGGGAGGAGAGCTCCTCTTTCTGATCATGCCAGCTCTCTTCAGGAGCACTGAAGTGGTACCACATGTCTTCAAGTGCAGCTCACAGAGCTTGGTGGGTTTTCAGAAAGAATTTTGTCATGCTGATTCTAGAATAGTGTTATCCAACCTTTCAAAACTCCTATAATGCTTTCTCATTCTGTCTTCTAGAGAAGCCAAGCCAGCCAGAAATGTGTTGTTCAGCTGTGGAGTCTGTTACAAAGGCACCGGGAATATTAAATATGTTTTATCAAACTGCTTATGTCCCCCTACACAAACCTTTTAGAAACTCTGATGAGATGTTTCCCATAATCCTGTGTGCCTTGGACATTCCCAGTTTACTCTTGTTCTGATGTAAATATTACTGTTGCATGTTCCTCGCACTCTCATACGTGGCTCAGTTTGACTGGCGAGGTATATGGTCGCCTTATCTTTACCCTGGATCCTTCTCTCCCAACAGTTGAGAATAACTCATCCAGGGTTGTTGAATGGTGGAGGATCTTTCAAAATCAGCAGCTAGAAGGTCGAGAACCCTTCATGCCATACTAAGAAGTTTCATGCTAGGCAAAGAAGAGTAACAAGGTATTTCAGCAGGTGAATGATGTGAGTAAATATTTGCTTCAAAAAAGTGTATTGTAATAATCCATGTGAGAAGAAATGGGAACACTAGCAATGACCTTTGAAGAATTATACCTTTGTATCTGGGAAGTCTTGAGCTCAAATGAGAGAGAACTCTTACTATGAGTGAATTGCAATTAGAGTCCTGTCGCCTCTACTTAAATCTCTCAAACGTAAACCATTGGAGTAACCTTTCCTTGCTTCTCATCTTTCAATAAGGCTTGTGTGTGCTATTAACAAAATACCACAGCATCCCAGAGCAGGATGCCTTTCAGTGATGAATCAATTGATTCCCACGTGCTAGTGTATAAATTGTTAACTGCTTCAGGATTCATAGGGATGAAAGATGCTTTATTTATTGTCCTTTGAGATGAAAGATGCATAATTTATGGCACTAGGATTACTATTTTATTTACTCTTGTGATGCTGAAATCACATTCTTTTCTGGTGATGGAATTGGAGAATCTCTTTTAATTTGTGGGCAAGTGCTTATTAAAAGCTTCAGAGTTGGAGGGTTTGGCTACACAAAAGTGGGTGTTGTCTCAAGGAAGCAGTATGGTGCTTTTGTTGCTAACACAAAGACTTTATTCTCCTGCTCACAAGCGTTAGTGAGATGTTAAACATGTGTGCATGATGTAAAGATGTTGGCTCTGATACGTGTTCATGTAGGCTTAAGGTTTAGAATGACATAATTAGGTACATTCTGTAAAAGTATCTTAAAATATCGCAGTTGTAGACTTCGCAGAGTTTTCTCTTCCAGTGGGTCCGGGACGTTTGTATGGCATACTTCTGTGTTCCTAGGCAATCACATGTTTTCCAGCATCCGAAAATATCCACAACTTTGTGTTCAGGAAAATGTCCAGCGTCTTTTGTTGATAGAATCTTTAGAATTTCGTTGCCTGAAAATCTCTTTGTAGCTTTGCTGAAAAGCCTAGTTTAGTTCGTTTGTTTTCTTACTTTTAACTAAAAGTAGTGGCTCACTTCTTGGCAGCAAGGTTTGGGACAATTTCTTTAATTAAAGAAAATATTTGCCTTGTGTCATCCTGCCTCAGAAGGCCTATGGGAGGCTATGTGTGGATTGGGGTGAGGTAGGAATGTTGGATAATTGTTTCTACCTGGTATTTCCACCAATACACTCTGCCTTTGGTGGAATCAATGTCATCTTGACATTTTAGGGATCACAGTAGTAAAAAGTGTGGAAATAAAAGAATAGGGTCAGGCTAGCCAATAGCTTCTTTTTCTTTCTTTTCCCTGACAGAAAAGTGCTTTCCCTTAGACTGATGGCCAAATAGCAATACAGGTTGAGTATTCCTTATCCAAAATGCTTGTGATCAAAAGTGTTTTGGATTTCTGATTTTTTGTTTTGGATTTTGAAATATTTGAAAATGCACAATGAAATATCTTGGGGATGGGACCCAAATCCAAACATGAAATTCACTTATGTTTCTTATATAACTTATGCACATAAGCTGGGGTAATTTTACACAATATTCTAAATAATCTTGTGTATGCAACAAAGTTTGTAGATGAGGTCAGGTGTGCAATTTTCCACCTGTGGAGTTGTATTGGTGCTGAAAGAGATTTGGAGTTCAGAGCATTTCATATGTTGGATTTTCAGATGAAGGATGCTTAATTTGTAGTAGGAAAGGAAAGGGAGCTATAGACAGAGGGTCCCAGACACTGTTGGGTAATGTTGTATGAAGAATCGAGCAACAACTGTACAGAATACTCAAGAAAACAAATAGATCTGAAAATGATGTTACCAATTTGGTTGCATGATTCTACTTTATTGGGATGTAAATTTGCTTTCTTTCTTTTTTTTTTTTTTTTTTTGAGACAGAGTCTCGCTCTATCGCCCAGGCTGGAGTACAGTGTCATGATCTCAGCTCACTGCAACCTCCTCCTCCTGGGTTCAAGCAATTCTTCTGCCTCAGCCTCCTGAGTTGCTGGGATTACAGGAGTGTGCCACCACGCCTGGCTAATTTTTGTATTTTTAGTAGAGACGAGGTTTCACCATGTTGGCCAGACTGGTCTCAAACTCCTGACCTTGTGATCTACCCACCTCAGCCTCCCAAAGTGCTGGGATTACAGGTGTGAGCCACCATGCCCGGCCATAAATTTACTTTCTTAACCAGAGTCAGTTTGGCATTTCTAAGAATGCTCTTTTGGAAATAGAGAAGGCATTACTAGAAACAGCAGTTCCTTTGCCTTCCATCCCCAAAACAGAGAAGTGTGACTTTAAAGAAAAATTCTATTTGACACTAGAAACAAATGAAGGAAAGCGAAAGCGTAACTAATAACTATCTTTATGTGTATGGAAAACTCTGGCTTAAGTTAAGGAGGACTAGCAATTATGTCTTTACTGAGGACAGAAATGGACTTCAACTAAATTGAGGGATTAAAATTAAGTTTAAGAAAGCCCTTTTACTTTGACTCCATCCACTACTGATGTTAGGTTTTATACAGCTTCTTTCTCTGGATATCTGTTGCTTTTGTTGTCATCATCATTGTACTTATAGTTGTTTCAGCAAAGGACAGATCTCTACCTATCTGGAATGACTTTAATAATGTATAATATTTGGCATTCAAACATGTTCCTTTGCAAATAAGGAATTAAGCCTATATTTCCCTCAGGTCACTTGGCTGGTACCAGGACAAGAACTTCAGTTCCTAAGCACTGACACTGAGATGTTTTTTGTGCAGCAGACTCTGGGGTCATTCACAGTAGCAAGAGATCATGCTAAATAATTCTGGAGGCTTCTTCCTACTTTGGATATTTGAATCTAAAAAAAGATTTTACCTTTGCAAAACTTGAAATCATATTTATTAAATTTATAAGTTATCTATTTCTTCAAAATGTGTAAGGTATAAAATTTTTACTTTAGTTTCTCATTGAGGGTTTAAAGAAAATTACCTAGTGTATTAGTAAGGGTTCTCCGAACCAATAGGATATATACAGATAGACAGATAGAGAGATAAGAGCGGATTTATTTGGAGAATTGGCTCAGGTGATTATGGAAAGTGAGAAGTCCCATGGACAGGCCATCTGCAAGCTGGAAACCCTGGGATGCCATTAGAGTGGCTCCGTCTAAGTCTGAAAGCCTCAGAACCAGGGAAGTCAATGGTGTAAGTCAATGGTGCAAGAATCAAGGATGGGGGTTGGGAGGGAGGGCAAGGAGGCACTGGCGCAAGTCCTGGAGTCCAAAGGCCAGGGAACCCGGAGTTCTGATGTCCAAGGGCAGAAGGGCATCTCAGCTTCAGTAGAGAGAGTGAGCAAATTCGCCTTTCCTCTGCTTTTGTCCTATCTGGACCCTCAGCCAATGGAATGGTGCCTGTCCACACTGGGGTGGATCTTCCTTACTCAGTCTACTGATTCAAAGGCCAATCTCATCCAGAAACACCCTCACAGACACACCCAGAAATAATGCTTTACCAGCTGACTGAATATCCCTTAATCCAGTCAACTTGACACCTAAAATCAACCATCATACATAATATCGTTTTCTTTCCTTCTTGTGTGTGTGTGTGTTTGCCTTATAAATGTGCAAAATGTGCCTCTGGAGTATAAAGTGAAAGTGTTTGCTTGTTGCTTTGGAAACTTTATATGGCTGTTCAGAATGGCACCTTGTCATTGCCAGGTCAATAGAGTTGCTTTAAATATAGCCATATGTTATTAAAGCTGTGACAAATACCTTTGTGTTTTAGCACTTGTGATGAATGTTTCATTTCATTGGGATTGATTCTAATTCTGGAAATTAAATGCTTACCCAAGAGAGGCACGGAGCATCTTGAAAAAAAAAATTACTCCATAAGAGAGAAGATCTGCCTAGTCCTGCTTTCGCCAAGACCTAAAGTTATCTCAAGAATAAATAAAAACATTCTTTTTCTTTTCTTTTTGAAAATCTCTGCAGGGTGTAAGAAATAAAACTTACCTTCTTCCTTATACCCTGATTGTCTGAAGGGCTTGGCTTTAGAACAATAGAATGGTGGAACATTAGAACTAGAAGGAATTTTAAGGGACATTAGAACTAGAAGGGACTTAGCCTAGTCCCTTCATTATACAGATGAGAAATACAAGGCCCAGAGAAATAAGGTGACTTGTGTGAGGTCATGTAATTTAATGGAAGTAACAAAACCTGAAACTTATTTCTGGTTTACTTCATTACCATTTTTTACTTATAAAGGGTTTTATTTTTTGTAAGAACATGTTTTACCTGTCCTAGAAAGTAGGAAAAATATTGTTGCCATTGAGATTAAGCAAAGCAGAGACACTGAGAGATCAAGCAATCCAAAGTCAAGGTCAACAGATACTCAGTAACAAAACCTGTAACAGTAATGTATACACAAGGAGAGAAGTCTGCATGTAAATTAAAAGGTACATTTGGGCTACAAGTGTGGGTTTTTAGGAGCAGTACAGATTGAGAAAATTACTAATTGTTGTATTCTCCCCTACATTGTGCTTTTAGCCCTAAAGCCATATTGAAAACTGAAAGTGAGCTATTAATACATAAACCCTAAATGAAATTGAAATAGAGGTGGGTACATGTTTTCTGGCTTGCCTATAGCAAGATCTCCCAAGGACCTGATCATCACCTACAATACCAGAGATAATATTATCCCATATTTTTGGTGAACTGTCCACCTACTTTTTGCTATAATTTTGCAGCATTCACTTGGACCCTCTGACAAAACAAGAGAGAAACAACATAAGATCTGCTCATTTGCAACAGTTGCTCTCCTAGGTCTACTCCACACAGCCATTATAAACAAGGAGCAGGGATGAAGGAAACCATTTGTTGGAAAAAGGGATCTCTTGTGATGTTCAGACCTAAGAACATACAAATTACTTGGTGTTTCTTTCGAACATAAAGATGTGTCTGCCCTGTCTGGCCCTGCGTCTGTGATAACTCCCTTAGGATGACCTCTGTTTGCAATGCAGAGGTCTGCAGTGTTATGTCAGTTGCAGCAGAACCCCCTGGCAGGCAGAAATGGATCAAGAATGTTCTTGTGCAAGTAAATTTCCCCACCCATTCAGCTTCTAAACGTCGTGATTACCCCGTCTTTACTTTCCATTAATGAATATCTGTTAATGGCATAAGACCAAAGTTGGAATTGGGATAGATCCTAGATTATTTTAATTAATTACTTATCAATAATATTTTTTGTGTTGTCTACAATAAACTGGCATTTTACACACACACACACACACACACACACATTTTTAAATTAAAAGCTCACAGTTCTGGAGTAGTTATAGTTCCCATTTAAATGGAAGCTCACAAAGGGAACTTGGCCAAATTCCCATAGCCAGAGTCAAATATATAAGATCACCATTTATCCTAGTTGCCCTGGATAATTATTAGTAGACATCCACTTTACTCTCAATACTAGGTTTGGTCAATACATTGTATAGTCACCCTAGTTAATTAGCACCAGAATTGATTTGAAGCAACATTGTGAAGCAGGAGGAGTCCGTGCGCCTTTCTTGCATCATCTATCAGGTCACCTCCATTCCTCTCTCATGGGGATGTACTTTTGCATCTCCTGGGTCTTTTAACTTCTGTGCTATTTTCACTTATTCTGTCTCAGCTGGTTATCAGTAGGTTGCTGCTGAATGTTGGTGAAACTATATTCCTATTGGCCTTCTTCATCCATAAATCAGTCAAAAGTTCTCAAGCTTTTTGCTCTACAAAACTCAATTTGGCCTTCCCAGAATGATATGAAAGCTTTTGCCTATGAAGCAGTTATTAAGATTATCTCTTGTCATTGGGGCTGTATGTGATTTCTTCTTGGTGCTCCTATACAATTTTATAGATGACATTCCTGCTAGGATTTGTAATACCATATAGCAATTATGTACTTATATCTCTTTATCTCTTTTTAAAACATATATTTACATTTATTTTTAATTGTGTTAAAATATATACAACATAAAATTTGCTATCTTAACCGTTTTTAAGCATACGTTCCAGTGGTATTAAGAAGATAACTTGGGGCTGTGCACAGTGGCTCGTGCCTGTAATCCCACCACTTTGGGAGGCCGAGGTGGGCAGATCACCTGAGGTCAGGAGTTCCAGACCAGCCTGGCCCATATGGTGAAACCCCATCTCTACTAAAAATACAAAAATTAGCCGGTGTGGTGGTGCATGCCTGTAATCCCAGCTACTCGGGAGGCTGAGACAGGAGAATCGCTTGAACCTGGGAGGCAGAGGTTGTAGTGAGCCGAGATGGCGCCACTGCCTCCAGCCTGGGCAATAGAGCAAGACTGAATCTCAAAATAAATAAATAAAAGAATATGATAACTTGGTTGTATTTTTATCTTTCCTACAATATTATAAAACTGTGGAGAGCCAGGATAGTGCTGAATGCATTCTCAGCATAGTAATGTGCCTGAACTGAAATAATTAGTCAATGAAGTCTTCATGAATAAATGGAGGAAATCATGTTTCTCTACTGCTTGCTCTTGTTTCCTCAATTCCTATAACTTTCTTTCTTTCTTTCTTTCTTTCTTTCTTTCTTTCTTTCTTTCTTTCTTTCTTTCTTTCTTTCTTTCTTCCTTCCTTCCTTCCTTCCTTTTTCTTTTTTTCTTTCTCTCTCTCTTTTCTCTCTCCTCCTTTTTTTTCTTTCTTTTTTTTTGAATGATCTCTGTTGCCCAGGTTGCTCACTGCAACCTATGCCTCCCGGGTTTAAGTGATTCTCCTGCCTCAGCCTCCCAAGTAGCTGGGATTATGGGCATGTGCCACCATGCCTGGCTAACTTTTATATTTTCAGTAGAGACGGGATTTCACTATGTTGGTCAGGCTGGTCTCAAACTCCTGACCGAGGTGATCCTCCCACCTCAGCCTCCCAAAGAGCTAGGACTACAGGTGTGAGCCACTGTGCTTGGCCCAATTCCTGTAACTTTCTGATTGCTGACTCTTTGCTACGACTTTTGGTTATCAACTTTGCTTTCCTCTTCAGCTTCTGAGGGTTCCCTGGTTCCCATTATATTTTGGGTCTTCTGTTTTACTGCATTTCCTAGTATTTATATTGTTATGATCCTTGCCTTCCTAGCTTTGAATCCACTGTGTACCCTGACTTTGCAGAAGTTCCAACTGCTTTAATACCCAGACTATCCTGGAGATTAGCACTGCTTACCTGTTTGGCCTGCTTTGACCTCTCATGTCTGTCCAAACTCTAATTACCTTTGTTCTTTTTGCAAGATCTGATCTTGGAGTTAGAAGACACAGGTTTGAATCCAAATTCTGTATCTATCTAGTTTCATAACCAGTAAAATTTAGCCTCTTTGAGCTCACATTCCACATTTGTGAAAAGCAGGTAATAACAATATCCTCTTCCCAGGAATGAATGAAATAATACATGTAGGAGAATTTTGCAAATTAAGCTGCTTCTGCTACATTTAAAATTAATGGCAACAAAAATCAACTTAAGATGGATTAAGGACTTAAATCTAAGACCTGAAACTATAAAAATTCTGGCACAGTGGTTCATGCCTGTAATCCCAGCACTTTAGGAGGCTGAGGTGGGTGGATCATGAGGTCAGAGATCGAGACCAGCCTGGCCAATATGGTGAAACCCCGTCTCTTCTAAAAATACAAAATTAGCTGGCCATGGTGGCAGGCACCTGTAATCCCAGCTACTAAGGAGGCTGAGGCAGGAGAATCGCTTGAACCCAGGAGGCAGAGATCACAGTGAGCCAAGACTGCACCACTGTACTCCAGCCTAGGCGACAGAGTGAGACTCCGTTTCAGAAAAAAAAAAAAAAAAAAATCTGGAAGATAACATTGGAAAAACCCTTCTAGACATTGGCTTAGGCAAGGATTTGGGATCTTGACCAAGATCCCAAAAGCAAATGCAATCAGAACACAGATAAATAGCTGGAACTTAATTAAACTAAAGAGCTTTTGCATGGCAAAAGGAACAGTCAGCAGAGTAAACAGACAACCCACAGAGTGGGAGAATATCTTCACAATCTATACATTTGACAAAGGACTAATATCCAGAATCTACAATGAACTCAAACAAATCAGCAATTAAAAAACAAACAGTTCCATCAAAAGTGGACTAAGGACATGAATAGACAATTCTCAAAAGAAGATATACAAATGGCCAACAAACATATGAAAAATGCTCAGCATCACTAATGATCAGGGAAATGCAAATCAAAAGCACGATGTGATACCACCTTACTCCTGCAAGAATGGCCATAATCAAAAAAATTTAAAAAAACAGTAGATGATGGCATGGATGCAGTGATCAGGGAACACTTCTACACTGCTGGTGGGAATGTAAACTAGTACAATTACTACGGAAAATAATGTGGAGATTCCTCAAAGAATTAAAGTAGAACTACTATTTGATCCAGCAACCCCACTCCTGGGTATCTACCCAGAGGAAAAGAAGTCATTATACGAAAAAGATACTTGCACACGCATGTTTATAGCAGCACAATTTACAATTGCGAAATTGTGGAAGCAACCCAAATACCCGTCAATCAATGAGTGGATAAAGAAACTGTGGTGTGTATGAATATATATATATATATGATGGAATATTACTCAGCCATAAAAAGGAATGAATTAATGGCATTTGCAGCCACTTTGGATGAGAGTGCAGACTATTATTCTAAGTGAAGTAACTCAGGAATGGAAAACCAAACACTGTATGTTCTCACTGATATGTGGGAGCTAAGCTATGAGGACGCAAAGGCATAAGAATGACACAATAGACTTTGAAGACTTGGGGGGAAGTGTGGGGCAGGGTGAGGGATACAAATAGGGTGCAGTGTATACTGCTGAGATGATGGGTGCACCAAAATCTCACAAATCACCAGTAAATAACCTACTCATGTAACTTAACACCACTTGTACCCCAATAACCTATGGAAGAATTAAAACAAATTAACGGGATATCACTGCTTTGCACCAGTCAAAAGGAGATTCTTAAACACAAAAAATCTTCCTTAAACCACAATGACAACACTCTCCTCAAGCAAGGAGTGAAAACATTAGGATTTGGCATATCATCTTAGTTAGATAGCCAGCTCTGAACTAGATCATCTTTGGAACCAGTTAGAACTGCTGTTTTATAGTTTGCTAAATTTAGATATGTAAGATGCATCGAATTAAACCCTGAATGTTCTGTAAACTTAGTGTTTGTAAATTATTTTAAAATCAGTTTCTTAGAATTTTAAGCAATTCTGGGTTGTTGAAGGCTGGCAATATATTTGTTACAACATGTAATGAGTGCAAAAGTTACAAACCAAGGATTGTCTTACCCATAAATATTGGTCTGAAACAGCCTTTAGAAACAGGTTAAAAATGAAGAGAACTTAAGAAAAAGGCAGACGCTGCAGTGCCTATTTTGAGTAAAAAAAAAAAATCTTATTAAAATTTCAGACAAACAGGTCTAAAAACCTGAGGGAAATATGCCAATTGGGATATGAAAATATTTTTCAAATTTTATTTGTTTTGTACACAAAATGGTCCAACTATGTTTTTGTTTTGTAAAATCACACATTTTCCAAGCTCACACCATTGGTATCTTCTATAAAAGAAAAATACTTCTTTTAAGAATGTTATTCTTTTTTACTTTATGGGCAGGTTTTAGAGATTATGGTCAAGGGAGTTGCTTCTAGAAAATATTAAACAATGAGAAAATCTCACACTACCAATTATTATTAGAGATACTAAGATGCTATATTTATACTAAAGAGTTTGAATATTTTCTCTAACTTGTATTTTTTAAAGTACTTTTGAATGTTGATCTCTAGTTGAAAATGTGTTTGAAATGTACTCTAAGCTAAAGTGGTTTAAAAGGTTTTGAAATTTCGGAGCTGATAGCAGTTGTGTTATAAATATCTCATCTAGTACAGATGTGACTAATACCTTTTGCTCTGTTGTACTATTTCATAAATCAAAATTCTACCTCCTGATAACAGTATGTTGCTTCAAGCTTGCTAAGTAATAGCTGAAAATCTTTGAAGAACTTGTCTAAAGGTTGGAAAATGCTCACTGGAGATCTGCAGATTTCTGGAAGCCCTGTGTTCTATTCAAAATGGTCAAAGAGAGTTAGAGAAATCACCAAACTGACTGTGGCACATGCAGCTTTGCGAATACTTCAAATATTTATTTTTAATCCATGATTTTGCTAGTTCCCATGCTATTCATATCCTTTTAGCAGTAAATCAGTTAAGCAAGATTGATGAACAAGAAGCATACAGATTTAAGGAGGCCTATACTGGAAGATGTAATGCTGTAGTCAAGGGTTGGCAAACTTTTTTCTATAAAGGGCCAGATAATAAATATTCTTGGCTTTAAAGATCAGATGATCTCTGTTGCAGCTACTCAATTCTGCTGCAGTTGTGCAAAAGCAGCAGCAGACAATATATGAACACATAAATGTGGCTGTGTTCCAATGAAACTTCATGAGAACAGGCAACAGGGCAGATTTGGCCTGTGGGCTATAATTTACTCACACCTGTTCTGAGCAATAGCTTTGTGATTGCTTTAAAATATTTTACCAAGTTTTCTCCTTAGATAGAGAGAATTCAGTCCAACACAGAAGATCATAGAGATGTTAATCGTCATTAAAACTCAAGATAGGAACTCAGACTGATTGCTGTAGCTAAAAGAGTTGCTTTGGGATATGTAACTGATTCCCTTTCTAATCCCACAGGCTTTATTCAGAGCAAATAAACAGCTGAGGTGAGAAATTAAACTCAGAAGAAAATGTGACCCTTTACTTCTTGGATGAGTCTCAAAGTCTATCTTCTGAGTGTAATTACTGAAGAGTTGACTATATATGGATAGGTTGTCTGTGAACTAAACAGAGACTATGGTCAAAATCCAGGAAAAATGTTGTCAGATTCTGGGATTTGAGGCTTCTCAATGCCAACTAGCTGACAAGTCACTCTGTTAATCTCACCTCCTTTTCCTGTAGTTTGAATTTAACCATTTCTCAGCTTGTTCAGACATCTAGAGAAAGAAAAGAAAGGAGAGAGAACTAAAACAAATAATTAAAGACCACTTTGGAAGAACAGAAAGTGAAGAGGCAGAAATGGTTAAGAAAAAACGAATGATGGGGAAATTGACAATTTGAATTATTATTTTTTTAAAATGCAGTGCTTTAGGTAAAATTTCTAAATAGTTGGAATTATCTTTGGCACCATTACACCCATCTCCTCTCACTCTACCTCATCATTTCTAGCACCCAGGGCATTAGTGCCACTTGTTGGGCCCTGAAAGTTTCTCCTTGCCATAGGCTGGGTTTCCATCTCCCAGTGTCTTATTTCTTTGCCCTCTTTCTTGTCAACAAAACTTTCGGATAATCTTAGCTAGCCTCTAGAGGAAGGAGAATTTGTTTTAACTAATTTTTAGACCAATGTGAAAATGACTGATATTTTCCTATATACATTCATCTATAACTTGTAATACTCAAAGTGTAGGGAGATAATTTTAAGCAGAGAGTAATTCCTTAAATGACACCAAATAAGCCATTACCTGCTCAGTACAGGCATCTGCTGGCAACACTGATTACAAAAACAAAAGCGCAAACGGTGAAACTATTATAGCCCAAGAGTCAGCTGACTTGGTGTCATCAAGTTCTCTAGACTTTGAAGATCACCCTTTAATATCCAAATATGTTGGCACAAGACTCTATCCCTGCCTTAGTTAGCTTGGGCTGCTATAATAAATGTCATAGAGTAGGTGACTTAAACAACAAACATTTATTTCTCACAGTTCTGAAAGACGAAAGTCCAAAATCAGATGACCAGCATGGTCTAGTTTCCGGTGAGGGCCCTTTTCCTGGTTTGCAGACCTCCACCTTCTCCCTGTGTCCTCACATGGTGGAGAGGAGACCATCTCTCTCTTGTCTCTTTCATGTAAGAGCATTAATTCCATTCATCATACCCCAAAGCCCCACCTCCAAATACCATCACATTGAAGATCAAGGCTCCAACATAAGAATTTTGGAGGGTATACAAAATTCCATCTATAGCAACACTGTATAAAGTTTTGAAACTATTCCTGATATTCTTGTGTATTTCAGGGAGATTGATATCTGTTTATTGGACCACACAGTAATTTTCTTCTTAATCATCACTCTCAGTACTTGAAAATTCTTTCTCTTGCTGTCTGACTCTTCCCTATGGTGGACACCACCCTAATTTCTTCATTCTCTTATGAATAGCTACAGTAAAATCCATGTGGACATTAATTTATTATCAGACATTACAGTGTCAAAAATTTGTCAGCCATTGCTGAAAATAGGGCATCAGCTTCCTCTCTTCTTAAGGCCTTTAACTTGGCACTAGGGCTCTTTCTTTACCTAGCTCATCTTCACATTTATCATTATTTATTTATTTATTTTAATTTTATCTCTAGGCTCTTGATGCTCTCTTTCTTCCTGTTTTGTTTTGTTTTTGAGACAGCGTCTCACTCTGTCGCCCAGACTGGAGTGCAGTGGCGTGATCTCGGCTCACTGCAACCTCTGCCTCTCGGTTCAGGTGACTTTCCTGCCTCAGCTTCCTGAGCAGGTGGGATTACAGGCAAATACCACCACGCCCGGCTAATTTTTGTATTTTTAGTAGAGACGGGGTTTCACCATATTGGCGAGGCTGGTCTCGAACTCCTGACCTCAAGTGATCCACCCGCCTCGGCCTCCCAAAGTGCTGGGATTACAGGTGTGAGCCACTGTGCCTGGCCAATCCTTGGTGTTTTTTTTCCACTCTGCTTTGCATAGAAATTAAGTTTTTTGTTTTTAACCCTATTTTAAGGGTAGAAAGTGCCCTTTTTGTTCACACATGCACTCAAAACGATCACTGAAGTACTTTCTTATATGTAGAACCTTTTCCCAAAATGAATACTATCACCATAGAATGAAAAAGCACATGCAGTCAGTTCTTTGTTGTACAGCAATACTTCCCCCATTTCCTGCTATATCTAATTACTGACTATCTAGTAATCTTCAAGCTGCAAATGCATTTGCTTTGAAATCTCTAGCACTTCAAATTGTTTTCTACTCTCTTTCTCTTGAAGTTCCTTTATATTTTCGCTTGGGATAACGTTGCACTTGCTTGATTCTTTTAACTCATTGAGCACTTCTTTTCTCTTTAATTTCTGCGTTCTTTTTCCTTATGCTCATCTTAGTTAACAGAGCTCAAGATGTAGGTTAAAATATGAGTTGTAGTCTGGGAAAGGAAAGTTCATAGGAGGTGGCAGAAAGGGTCCCAGAGCCAGAAGAGAGAGAGATTACCTCTCATTTGTCTCTTTCATATACAACTCATTCATTCAGGGATAAATGAGTTGATTTAGTCATTTTCTGTGACCACTCCCACATTAGTTAAAAATATGCAACTAAATATATTTTTGACTATGTGTTTTACTTTTTAAATAATTGCCTTAATTATCAACTCCTTCTGCTCTTTTTCTCCTTTTCACTTGCCTATTTGCTACTGGTATGAAGCGTTCAATCATTCAAGTTGGAAAAATTGTCATTATTGTAGAAAGTTTTGTCTCCTTTGTGCCATATATGTATACAACAGCCAGGTCCTTATCACATTTTCATTTCTAGCATCTCTCACTTCTATCTTTTCCTTTACATTTCCATTGCCAGCCCCCTAGTCTATTGCTGTATTATTTTCAACTTCTCTAGTTACCCATAGAGACATGAATAAAATGTTTTCTATTCTACCAGTAGTGAATAAATGCAATGGACCCTGGAAACTCAGTGAGAGTAGTGTGTTTCACTGTAAATGTTTTAGTATTACACAGTTGTTCTATTACTTCGAAGCAATTACATCTGATAATGATTTGTAATGGGATACAGGAAAATTTATCTGAACTCCTCTCCCAAGTAATTGGTGGGCCTTGCATTGGGTCCCTGCTGAGCTTCAGGAAGCTGGGTTTTGTGTGGAAGTGGACAGAGATGACTCTTAGCTGCAAGGTGTAGAACAAACTAAAAATAAAAATTTGGGTGAACACAAGCTATGGAACCAATTAAGTCTGAAGGGGCAGGCCAAAAGTCAAAAACCAGCAAGAACCAGATCCTAAGCAACTAGAGTAGTTGAGGATAGAGTAACCAGATTCTGGAGAAATTCCTGGAAATTATTAGTACATGGAGAGAAGGAAACTTTTCCAGGTATTGGGTGCCTCAACTCTATGCAGGTGGAGGGCAGTGTAGTTAAAGATGCTGAGCACATTTAGATGGGAATGGAATGCTTTGGGATCACAGTATTAAAACCTAAAAATAGTTGAGGATAGTTATGAGGGCTTAGAAATAAAAAAGATGCCTCTAGCCCTTATTCCTTCTGTAAGGGCATCTTCAGGATAATCAGCACCTCATTGTATATCTTCAATTAGTCACAACTTTCATTGTCACAGGGAGTTACAATTGGATATTGAAACTCATTATTTGTAATACTATGTACTTTAAGTTACTAATGAATATGTTTGGTTTGAAAAGTAATTTTTTTTGCCATATTTAAAATCTCTCTGCCTTAACAAAGTTCGTAAATTTAAAAAACAAACTTCCCAGTAGACTACCAGCTGTGGTAGAATACAAATTAATGAAATTAGAAAACCAAAAATGTCAGAATATAAACTCAGCCAACTGCAAAAATAAAATGTGATTATAAAAAGCATATTTTCTGTCCTCCAAAAATTGTATGAAATCAAAATCGGTGCAAATTAATTAGAAATCCTATATGACCGGTTATAGAAACATGTGGAGAATCCACAGGGCTGTTTTGGGAATGTGCCCAGTGTGGGAGAAGGCTCCAGTGTGGGGGTGTGGTGGTGGATGACCTGTCGCTCAAAGTCACACAGAGTCTCAAGTGTATGATGGCTTTTGGTTGCAAGGAACAGAAATGAAAATCACTTAAAAAAATGTGAATCTATTTTAAGAATACATGTAACCTGGAACTGAAATCAGAAATCTATCAGATACATGGCAGTATTAGGGTCTCATTATCTTATTATCTTTTTGCTCATGTATTTATTCTATTAGTAATTCATGAATACTAATGCCATTCTCTGTTCTAGTCAATGAAGATGCAACAAAAAATAAGACAAGTAAGGGCCCTTCGTCTCTCATGTACTTTATTCTGGTAGGAGGAGATAATAAAAAAGGAAAAAATCTAATTTAGCAGAAGGGAAGCACAGGCCAATGGGTTAGGGAATGACTAGGAAGGTTCTAATGTAGATTGGCTAGTAAGAGAACAAGTGCCATATAAGCTAAGTTCTGAATAATGAGAAGCAGCCAACCATGCAAGGAGATTTATTCCAGGTAGAAGTTATAACAAGTTATTCAAGACAAGAAAGATAATAACAACAACAAAATCAGAAAACAGTATGATTGGAGTGTAAGGAGCAATGGAGAGAATAGACAGAGATGAGATGTGGGAGACAGACAAATGTCAAGTGTATTGCAGTCTTTTGTCAGAGGAAAGATGCTTGGTTTTCTAAGAAGCTGTGGGAAATCATTGAAGGGTTGTAGAGAAGTAGTACACACTAATTCTTTTACCTCCTTTCATGACTCATAGGGCCCCAGTGATAGCAACAGTGCTTCTTACTGTTCGTCTTCTGTTTCCTTCTTCTTTGAGCATGGCCGTATTCTCTACTCAGAGTTCTAGAGCAATACAAGTAATTGACTAGCTAATGAATTACCTTTAATCAGGCTACCCTATGAGTTGCTGGATGAAATATGGATGGACCTTCCTGGATCCGGTGTTAAGAATTGAGAATTGGTATAATTAGTAGCCATATCTGTGAAGAGGAAAATTAGTTGCTTCTATGAGCTAGAAGCTCAGGACAAGGACATATCAATTAGAGAGGACAGAGGCAGAAACTGGAGACTGATGTACCTGCAGTTCTTCTGTATTCTTAAAATTAAACTACAAACCAATTGGAAGTAATTGAAGTAAAATACATACAATTATTGTGTATGACATTACATAATTATATTATGTATTTAATAATCCCAAATTAAGATCTATATTTTATATAAATTCTATATAATTCTATACAAAATTAATAAATTATATTTTATATAAATTCCATATATTTACTTTTATAGTCTATAGCATATATTTTCTTAGAAAATAGCAATGATGAATTATGTTGAATCAGACCCAGTTCTGTTGGCTCTAGAGGCATGTTTGGCAATATGGCTGGAAGAGCTTAGTTCATGGTTTGTAGTCCTTGATGGAAATGGCTCTGTGCATCTTCTTGGCAGCTCTGAAGATAATCTGCCCATATACATCTGGTATATTGCTGTGAAGCATTGCACTCATAGCTTCTAAAACACCTGTTACTCGTTACATTTCTTGCTGAGAAGCAAATAGTTTAAATTTTATCTTATCCACACATTTTTGACATATTTTAGAGATGTTGGGTCAATCTCCTCTGCTTCAGGTGAATCTAACACTCATGGAATAATAAGATATCCTTAAGTTATGAAGATAGATGGTGGCAAACCCAAGAATAGAACCTGGGCTTTAATTAGCCATTCAGTGATTTATATACCTCATGTCTGGAGATGGGGAAGTGAATGGGAAAAAAATAAATTAATGCAGCATATAGGAAAACAAGTGTAAAAATTACATCATTTGAGAAGAATTGATGCTAAGGATAATTAACAGAAGAATAACACATTGAGAAGAGAGACAAAGGTATGGAAATGCGAAAAGTGAGTGTAATAAAAGGGAAGTATCCAACATTGAAAACTAGGCAATCTGATCTGTAAATCATTTTGAAGTCAATGAAAACCCATTAGGCCTCAAGAGAATTTTTCATATTGCAATGTTTCAACTAGCTTGATTTCTTTGAAGGACTTCTGTCATGAAACTTAGAAGTAATTATATATTACAAATATACTGTGTAAAAACTTACATATATTATATCAAGAATTTTTTTTTGCTGTAGTTCCATATCCAACTTAAATGCCATGGGGTTGATTAATCTATCATTGCTTGAAGGTTTCCAAAATATGATGAGTAAAGAGTAAAGCACATTTATTAACCAGGAGAGCTACACCCTTGAACCAGTTTTTGTCCAAATCCTGTGGGATGATTGAAGCTCAGCATTTACCTGCAAATTCTTCTTTGTTTTTACTGTGTTTTATTCATTTCCTCTTAGGGCAGCAGTCCCCAGCCTTTTTGGTACCAGGGACTGGTTTCATGGAAGGCAATTTTCCATAGCCCGTGGACGAGGGGATGGTTTTGGAATGATTCAAGTGCATTACATTTATTGTGCACTTTATTTCTATTATTATTACATTGTAATATATAATGAAATAATTATACAACTCACCATAATATAGAATCAGTGGGAGCCCTGAGCTTGTTTTCCTGCAGCTAGACACTCTTATCTGGGGGTGATGGGAGACAGTGACTACCCATCAGGCATTAGATTCTCATAAGGAGTGCACAGCCTAGATCCCTCACATGCACAGTTCACAATAGAATTTGTGCTCTTTTGAGAATCTAATGCTACCCCTGATCTGAGAGAAGGTGGAGCTTAGGCAGTAATGTGAGCAATGTTGTATTAGTCTGTTCTCGTGCTGCTAATAAAGACATGCCTGAGACTGGGTAATTTACAAAGAGGTTTAATTGACTCACAGTTCCACATGTCTGTGGAGGTCTCACATTCATGGCGGAAGGTGAATAAGGAGCAAAGTTACATCTTAAATGGCAGCAAGCAAGAGAGCTTGTGCAGGGGAACTCCCATTTATAAAACCAGGGCATCTTGTGAGACTCATTCACTATGATGAGAACAGTATGGGGGAAATTACCCCCAAGATTCAATAATCTCCACATGGGGATTATTACAATACGAGGTGGGATTTGGATGGAGACAAAGCCAAACCTCATCATTCCACTGCTGGCCCCTCCCAAATCTCATGTCCTCACATTTCAAAACCCAATCATGCCTTCCCAACAGTCCCCCAAAGTCTTAACTCATTTCAGAATTAACTAAAAAGTCCACGGTCCAAAGTTTCATCGGAGACAAGGCAAGTGACTTCTGCCTATAAGCCTATAAAATCAAAAGTAAGTCAGTTACTTCCAAAATACAATGGATGTACAGGCATTGGGTAAATGCTCCCATTGCAAAGGGGAGAAATGGGCCAAAACAAAGGGGCTAAAGGCCCCAAGCAAGTCCAAAATCTAGTTGGGCAGCCAAATCTTAAAGCTCTGAAATAATCTCTTTTGACTCCATGTCTCACATCCAGGTCATGCTAATGGAAGAGGTGGGTTCCTATGGTCTTGGGCAGCTCCACCCCTGTGGCTTTTCGGGGTACAGCCTCCCTCCTGACTGCTTTCACAGGCTGGAGTTCAGTGTCTGTGGCTTTTCCAGGTCCATGGTGTAAACTCGTGGTGGATCTACCATTCTGGGGTCTGAAGGATGGTGACCCTCTTTGGACAGCTCCATTAGGCAGTGCACCAGTGGGGACTCTGTGTGGGGGCTCCAACCCCACATTTCCCTTCTGCACTGCCCTAACAGAGGTTCTCCATGAGGGCCCCAACCCTGCAGCAGACTTCTGCCCGGACATCCAGGCATTTCCATGCATCCTCTGAAATCTAGGCAGAGGTTCCCAAATCTCAGTTCTTTAATTCTGCGAACCCAAAGACTCAACACCACATGAAAGATGCCAAGGCTTGGGGCTTGCACCCTCTGAAGCCATCGGCTGAGCTGTACCTTGGCCCCTTTTAGCCATGTCTAGAGTAGCTGAGATGCAGGGCACCAAATTCCTAGGCTGCACAGAGCGGGGGTGGAGGGTCTGGGCCTGGCCCATGAAACCATGTTTTCCTCGTAGGCCTCTGGTCCTGTGATGGGAGAGGCTGTTGCCAAGACCTTCGACATGCCCTGGAGATATTTTCCCCATTGCCTTGGTGATTAACATTTAGCTCCTTGTTACTCATGCAAATTTCTGTATCCAGCTAGAATTTCTCCTCAGAAAATGGGTTTTTCTTTTCTATCGCATTGTCAGCCTGCAAACTTTTCTGCTCTGCTTCCCTTTTAAACATCAGTTCCCATTCTAAACCATATCTTCGTGAATACATAAAACTGAATGCTTTTAACAGCACCCAAGTTACATCTTGAGCACTTTGCTGCTTAGAAATTTCTTCTACCAGATACCCTAAGTCATCTATCTCAAGTTCAAATTTCCACAAATCTCTAGGGCAGGGGCAAAATGCCACCAGTCTCTTTGCATAGCAAGAGTGACATTTACAGCAGTTACAAGTTCCTCATCTCTATCTGAGACCACCGCAGCCTGGACTTTATTGTCCAAATAACTGTCAGCATTTTTGTCAAAGCCATTCAACAAGCCTCTAGGAAGTTCCAAACTTTCCCACATCTTCCTGTCTTCTGATCCCTCCAAGTCTCTAGGAAGTTCCAAACTTTCCTACATTTTCCTATCTTCTTCTGAGGCCTCCAAACTGTTCCAACCTCTGCCTATTACCCAGTTCCAAAGTTACTTCCACATTTTCAGGTATGTTTGCAGCAGCACCCCACTCTACCAGTACAAATGTACTGTATTAGTCTGTTTTCATGCTGCTAATAAAGATAAACCTGAGACTGGGTAATTTATAAAGGAAGGAAATTTAATTGACTCACAGTACCACATGGCTGGGGAGACCTCATAATCATGGTGGAAGGTGTCGAGGAGCAAAGCCACGTCTATATGGTGGCAGGCAAGAGAGCTTGTGCAGGGGAACTCCCATTTATAAAACCATCAGATCTCGTGAGACTTATTCACTGCCATGAGAACAGTACGGGGGAACTGCCCTTGACACATAGGGGTTATTATAACTCAAGGTGAGACATGGGTGGGGACATGGCCAAATCATATAAGATGGTGAGTGGCTGTAAATACAGATGAGGCTTCACTCAGTCACCTGCTGCTCACCTCCTGCTGTGTGGCCTGGTTCCTATCAGACCACAGACTGGTACTGGTCCATGGCCTATGTGTTGGGGACCCCTGTCTTAGGGGATGAAAGAAGCAGAATTCTTATAATAGTTACTCTTTGCAAAAGATACCCTGTCGTTCTGTAGACAAGATACACTCTTCTAGGCAGGGATCAGGGTAATTTTTTTCTGAAAATGGCCAGAATATTTTAGGCTTGTGGGCCATACTTAAAGTTGTGGGCCAATATATCATTGCAATGACACAGTTTGCCAATGTAGCACAAAAGGTACAAAAAGGTTTGCAATACATAAATGAATGGGTGCAGCTGTGTTCTAAGAAAATTTTAATTTACAAAAGCAGGTCATCTATCAAGGAGGTCAAAGTACCAAGTCAAAGGAGCATAAAGAAAACAAAATGAAGAAAAGTGAAGAGCCTAAAAGGCTTAAGGGACATTATCAAGCAATATGAGCGTCCCAGAGGAAAAGCAAGAGGGAAAGAAGTGGATAACTATTTGAAGAAATAATGGCCAAAACCTTCCCAAATCTGAGGAAAGGAATGAACATAGAAATTCAAGGAGCTCAACAAACTCTAACTCAAAAACTCCAAAAGACCCACACGAGGACACATTATAATAAAACCCCCAAAGATCACAAAGATACAATCTTGAAATCAACAAGAGAAAAATGACTATCTTGCACAAAGGAGCTTCTACAAGATTATCAGTGAATTTTTCAGAGGAAACTTTGCAGAAGAAAAGAGGGTAGATTTAAAGTGATGAAAGAAAGAAAGAAAAAACCCTGCCAATGAAGAATACTACATCACACAAAACTTCCTTCAAAAATGAAGAATAAATTAAGACTTTCCCAGATAAACACAAGCTGAGAGAGTTCATCACCAGTAGACCTGGTATGCAATAAATTCTAAAGGGAGTCCTTCAAGTTGAGAGGAAAGGATATAAGATAGCAACACAAGACCACACAAATATAAAGTTCTCTGGTAAAGATAACTATATAGGCAAATATTCACTCATGTAGTATCATAATGTTGGTGCATAAGATACTTTTAATTCTTGTATAAAATTTAGATGACAAGCATAAAATAACTCTAAATTGATGTTAATGAATGCACAGTATGAAAAGATGCAATTTGTGACATTAATAACATAAAGTGTGTAGGGTTGGAAGGCAGAGATGTAAAGTGGAAGAGTACTAGTATGAAGTTAAATTGTTAACAGTTTAAAATGGATTATTATAAACTTAAGATGTTTTATGTAATTCACATGGTTCCCACAAAGAAAATACCTATACAGGATGAACAGATGGAAATAAGAAGGTAATCAAAGCATATCACTACAAAAAAAGTTAGTGAAAACAAAGGAAGGCAATAAGAGAGGAAAAGATGGATGAAATAGCCAAAATATATTTAAAAAATGGCAATAGTAAGTCCTTCCCTATCAGTAATGAGTTGACCCTTGAACAACATGGGGCTTAGGGGAATCAATTTCCCACATAGTTGAAAATATGCATACAACTTTTGACTTCCCTAAACTTAACTACCAATAGCCTGTGATTTACTGGATACCTTAAAAATAGCACAAATAGTCAATTCACACATATTTGTTTGTTATATCTATTATGTACTGTATCCTTACAATAAAGTAAGCTAAATAATAGAAAATGTTAATAAGAACATTCTCTCAGCATTACTATTCAACATAGTACTGGAAATTCAAGCCAGAGGAATCAGGCAAGAGAAAGAAATAAAAGGCATCCAAATAATAAAAGATGAAGTCAAATTATCTCTCTTCACTGACGATATGATTTTATACCTAGAAAATCCTAAAGGCTCTTCCAAAAGGCTCCTTGAGCTGATAAATGGCTTCAGTGAAGTGTAAGGATGTAAAACCAGCATATGTCCTAAAAAAAAAAAAAAAAAAAACAAAGCTGGAGACATCACATTACCCAACTTCAAACTATGCTATACTATAAGGCTACAGTAACCAAACAACATGGTACAAAAAAAGCTAGTGAAAACAAAGGAAGGCAATAAGAGAGGAAAAGACGGATGAAATAGCCAAAAGATATTTAAAAAATGACAATAGTAAGTCCTCCCCTGTTTCTGTGGTACAGAAACAGACACACAAACCAATAGAATAGAATGGAATAGAGAACCAAGGATTAAAGTTACACACCTACAACTATCTGATCTTCAACAAAGTTGACAATAACAAGCAATGGGGAAAGGACTCCCTATTCAATAAACGGTGCTTGGATAGCTGGCTAGCTATATGCAGAATAATGAAACTGGATCCCTGCCTTTCACTATATATAAAAATTAAGATAGACCTCAAACTATAAAGGTCCTAGAAGAAAACCTGTGAAATATCATTCTGGATCTTGGCAAATAATTAATAAATCATAAGAAGCAACTGCAACAAAAACAAAGATTGGCAAGTGGAGACTAGTTAAAGCAAAGGGCTTCTGCACAGCAAAAGAGACTACCAACCAAGTAAACAGACAACCCATGGGAGAAAGTATTTGCAAACTCTGCATCTGACAAAAATCTAATATTCAGCATCTGTAAGGAACTTACACAATTCAACAACAAAAAATAAATAACCTCATTTAAAAGTAGGGAATGGATATGAACAGACACTTCTACAAAGAAAACATGTATGTGGCCAAAAGACATGAGAAGAAATGGTCAAAATCACTCATTATCAGGGAAATGCAAATGAAAACCACCATGAAATACCATCTCACACTAGTCAGAATGGCTATTACTAAAAAGTCAAAAACTAACAGATGCTGATGAGGCTGTGGAAAAAAGGGAACACTTACACACTTTTGGTGGAAATGTTAATTAGTTCAACCACTGTGAAAAGCAATATGGAGACTTCTCAAATAACTTAAAACAGAACAACAATTCTACTCAGCAATCCTAGTACAGGGTATAACCCAAAGGAAAATAAATCATTCTACCAAAAAGACACATGCGCTAGTATGTTAATTACAGCACTATTTATAATGGCAAAGACATGGAATTAACCTGAGTTCCCATCAACAGTGGATTTGATAAAGAAAATGTACATATACACAATGGAATACTATACAGCCATAAAAAATGAAATTATATCCTTTGCAGCAACAAAGATGCAGCTAGAGGCCATCATCCTAGGTGAATTAACACAGGAACAGAAAACCAAATACTGCATATTCTCACTTATAAGTGGGAGCTAATCATCAGGTACATATAATATATATATATAATCTATCTCTCCTATCCCACATCTCTAATTCTGTTTTCCAGGGGCCACTAATGTTAGCAATTTGTTCTGTACTTTTCCAAATGTTTGCTGGCTAATGAAAGTATCAAATTGTACAAATACATTCACTTTTAAATTTTAGAAAGAAAATTCTGAAAAAGAGAAAATACATTTACTATTTTAAGTGGATATGGATGACCACAAGGTTTTTCATCCTCATTGTCTTCACATTGAGTAGGCTGAGAAGGAGTAGGAGGAGAAGGGGTTAGTTTTTCTGTTTCAGGGGTGGCAGTGGTGGAAGAGATGGAAGAGGTGGAAGGGGAGGCAGGAGAGGCAGGCACAGGGTGTAACATTTATTGAAAAAAAAATCCATACCTAAGTGGACTCACACAGTTCAAACACATGTTGTAGAAAGGTCGACTGTATTTTAAATGTAAATGAATTAAACTAATCAAAAGACATAGATTGGCTGAATAGATAAAAAATTAAAAACAACAAAAAACCAAGAGCCATCCATATGCTGTCTACAATAGACTTTAAAGACACACATAAGCTATAAGTGAAAAGATGAAAAATATATCTAAAATATGGATATGCTGCAGAAAGGGATGATTCATGTTCCAAACAGGTTGGAGCAAGATGCTACTCAGAATGATGCACAATTTAAAACTTCTGATTATTGATTTTCAGAATTTTCCACTTAATATTTTCAGACCTCGTTTGACCATGAGTAACTAGAACCACAGAAAGAGAAACCAAGGATAAGAGGGGACTACTGTGGACCAATTGTACCTAACAGACATGTCCAGAACATTTCTCCCAACAACAGGAGGATACACATTCTTCTCAAGCACATGTGGGACAGTCTCCAGGAAAGACTGCATTTTAGGTAACAAAACAAATCTTAACAAATTAAAAAAATTGAAATCATGTAAGGTATCTTTTCCAACTACAATGCAATGCAACTAGAAATTACTAGTTGAAGGAATACTGAAAGTCTACAAATATGAAAAAATTGTAAAACACATTCTTTAAAAACCAGTGGGTCAAAAAAGAAATCACAAGGAAAATTAGGAAATATTGAATACCCCACTACCCCTGTTTTAACCCCACTATCAGCGTAATCAAGTGCACGGTCCCCAACAGGAGCCTCCTGCACCCTGCAGCCATGCTGCCTGCTCCATTGTGATGAATGAACACACAGAGGCAGGCACCCCAGCACTGGCAAGCACTCTGCGGCAGCCAGTGAATATGCACCTCTTCATGCTGCTGCTGCTGCTGGCACATGCAAACAAAGATGTATCCTTCCGCTACTGCACTATGAAATGCTTTGACTGACACCACTCATTGGAGTGTAGTGACCACTGGTCCAGGAGCACCTTGTCAGCAGCCCCTTTCCCCAGCACAGTGGATTCTTAACCTATAGGAGACTGACAACAAAATTGGGGCCTTATACAAGTCCCCCAGGGTCTGAACATGTAGTCCAGGACTTGGGAGCTGAGCACTGGCCCCATAAAATCTTCCAGAAACAAAGCCAGTTGGCTGAATCCACTTTATACCACAATCAAAACTTCAAGTTTATTAAATAGGATAAAATGAAAAAAAATCCATCCAAAGGTTAGCAACTTCAAAGATTAAAGAAACATCAGCCCCAAAACATGAGAAAGAACAAGTGCAAGAACTTTGACAACTCAAAAAGTCAGAATGCCTTCTTTCCCTCAGATGACTGTACCACCTCTTCAGCAAGGGTTCTGAACCAGGCTGAGATGGCTGAGATGGCAGAAATAGAATTCAGAATATGGATAAGAATGGAAATCATTAAGATGCAGGAGTGCCAAACAGTACGAAACAGTGGGTGCAGGACAGTCGGTTTAGCGCACCGTGCGCCAGCCGAGCCGAAGCAGGGTGAGGCATTGTCTCACTTGGGAAGCACAAGGGGTAAGGGAATTACCTTTCCTAGTCAAAGAAAGGGGTGACAGACGGCACCTGGAAAATCGGGTCACTCCCACTCTAATACTGCGCTTTTCCAACGGGCTTGGAAAATGGCACACTGGGAGATTGTGTCCTGCACCTGGCTCAGAGGGTCCTATGCCCACGGAGTCTGGCTGATTGCTAGCACAGCAGTCTGAGATCAAACTGCAAGGCAGCAGCGAGGCTGGGGGAGGGGCGCCCGCCATTGCCCAGGCTTGCTTAGGTAAACAAAGCAGCCAGGAAGATCAAACTGGGTGGAGCCCACCACAGCTCAAGGAGGCCTGCCTGCCTCTGTAGGCTGCATCTCTGGGGGCAGGGCACAGACAAACAAAAAGTCAGCAGTAACCTCTGCAGACTTAAATGTCCCTGCCTGACAGCTTTAAAGAGAGTAGTGGTTCTCCCAGCACGCAGCTGGAGATCTGAGAACGGGCAGACTGCCTCCTAAAGTGGGTCCCTGACCCCCAAGCAGCCTAACTGGGAGGCACCCCCCAGTAGGGACAGACTGACACCTCACTCAGCCGGGTACTCCTCTGAGACAAAAGTTCCAGAGGAACGATCAGACAGCTGAATTTGCGGTCTCACGAAAATCTGCTGTTCTGCAGCCACTGCTGCTGACACCCAGGCAAACAGGGTCTGGAGTGGACCTCTAGCAAACTCCAACAGACCTGCAGGTGAGGGTCCTGTCTGTTAGAAGGAAAACTAACAAACAGAAAGGACACCCACACCAAAAACCCATCTGTACATCACCATCATCAAAGACCAAAAGTAGAGAAAACTACAAAGATGGGGAGAAAACAGAGCAGAAAAACTGGAAACTCTAAAAAGCAGAATGCCTCTCCTCCTCCAAAGGAATGCAGTTCCTCACCAGCAATGGAACAAAGCTGGACGGAGAATGACTTTGACGAGTTGAGAGAAGAAGGCTTCAGACGATCAAACTACTCTGAGCTACAGGAGGAAATTCAAACCAATGGCAAAGAAGTTAAAAACTTTGAAAAAAAATTAGATGAATATATAACTAAAATGACCAATGCAGAGAAGTGCTTAAAGGAGCTGATGGAGCTGAAAGCCAAGTTTCAAGAACTACGTGAAGAATACAGAAGCCTCAGTAGCTGATGCGATCAACTGGAAGAAAGGGTATCAGTGATGGAAGATGAAATGAATGAAATGAAGTGAGAAGGGAAATTTAGAGAAAAAAGAATAAAAGGAAACGAACAAAGCCTGCAGGAAATATGGGACTATGTGAAAAGACCAAACCTACGTCTGATTGGTGTACCTGAAAGTGACGGGGAGAATGGAACCAAGTTGGAAAACACTCTGCAAGATATTATCCAAGAGAACTTCCCCCATCTAGCAAGGCAGGCCAACATTCAGATTCGGGAAATACAGAGAACGCCACAAAGATACTCCTTGAGAAGAGCAACCCTAAGACACAGACTTGTCAGATTCACCAAAGTTGAAATGAAGGAAAAAATGTTAAGGGCGGCCAGAGAGAAAGGTCAGGTTACCCACAAAGGGAAGCCCATCAGACTAACAGCTGATCTCTCGGCAGAAACTCTACAAGCCAGAAGAGAGTGGGGGCCAATATTCAACATTCTTAAAGAAAAGAATTTTCAATCCAGAATTTCATATCCAGCCAAACTAAGCTTCATAAGTGAAGGAGAAATAAAATCCTTTACAGACAAGCAAATGCTGAGAGATTTTGTCACCACCAGGCCTGCCCTAAAAGAGCTCCTGAAGGAAGCACTGAACATGGAAAGGAACAACCAGTACCAGCCACTGCAGAAACATGCCAAATTGTAAAGACCATCAAGGCTAGGAAGAAACTACATCAACTAACGAGCAAAATAACCAGCTAACATCATAATGACAGGATCAAATTCACACATAACAATATGAATTTTAAATGTAAATGGGCTAAATGCTGCAATTGAAAGACACAGACTAGCAAATTGGATGAGTCAAGACCCATCAGTGTGCTGTATTCAGGAAACCCATCTCACATGCAGAGACACACATAGACTCAAAACAAAGGAATGGAGGAAGATCTACCAAGCAAATGGAAAACAAAAAAAGGAAGGGGTTGCAATCCTAGTCTCTGATAAAATAGACTTTAAACCAACAAAGATCAAAAGACACAAAGAAGGCCATTACATAATGGTAAAGGGATCAATTCAACAAGAAGAGCTAACTATCCTAAATAAAAATGCACCCAATACAGGAGCACCCAGATTCATAAAGCAAGTCCTTAGTGACCCACAAAGAGACTTAGACTCCCAAACAATAATAATGGGAGATTTTAACACCCCACTGTCAACGTTAGACAGATCAACGAGACAGAAAGTTAACAAGGATACCCAGGAATTGAACTCAGCTCTGCACCAAGCAGACCTAATAGACATCTACAGAATACTCCACCCCAAATCAACAGAATATACATTTTTTTCAGCACTACACCACACCTATTCCAAAATTGACCACATAGTTGGAAGTAAAGCTGTCCTCAGCAAATGTAAAAGAACAGAAATTATAACAAACTGTCTCTCAGACCACAGTGTAATCAAACTAGAACTCAGGATTAAGAAACTCACTCAAATCCGCTCAACTACATGGAAACTGAAAAACCTGCTCCTGAATGACTACTGGGTACATAATGAAATGAAGGCAGAAATAAAGATGTTCTTTGAAACCAATGACAACAAAGACACAACATACCAGAATCTCTGGGACACATTCAAAGCAGTGTGTAGAGGGAAATTTATAGCACTAAATGCCCACAAGAGAAAGCAGGAAAGATCCAAAATTGACACCCTAACATCACAATTTAAAGAACTAGAAAAGCAAGAGCAAACACATTCAAAAGCTAGCAGAAGGCAAGAAATAACTAAAATCAGAGCCGAACTGAAGGAAACAGAAACACAAAAAACCCTTCGAAAAATTAATGAATCCAGGAGCTGGTTTTTTGAAAAGATCAATAAAATTGATAGACCGCTAGCAAGATTAATAAAGAAGAAAAGAGAGAAGAATCAAATAGATGCAATAAAAAATGATAAAGGGGATATCACCACCGATCCCACAGAAATACAGTCTACCATCAGAGAATACTACAAACACCTCTACGCAAATAAACTACAAAATCTAGAAGAAATGGATAAATTTCTCAACAAATACACCCTCCCAAGACTAAACCAGGAAGAAGTTGAATCTCTGAATAGACCAATAACAGGCTCTGAAATTGTGACAATAATCAATAGCTTAGCAACCAAAAAAGAGTCCAGGACCTGATGGATTCACAGCCGAATTCTACCAGAGGTACAAAGAGGAACTGGTACCATTCCTTCTGAAACTATTCCAATCAATAGAAAAAGAGAGAATCCTCCCTAACACATTATATGAGGCCAGCATCATCCTAATACCAAAGCCTGGCAGAGACGTAACCAAAAAAGAGAGTTTCAGACCAATATGTTTGATGAACATTGCTGCAAAAATCCTCAATAAAATATTGGCAAACTGAATCCAGCAGCACATCAAAAAGCTTATCCACCATGATCAAGTGGGCTTCATCCCTGGAATGCAAGGCAGGTTCAACATACGCAAATCAATAAATGTAATCCAGCATATAAACAGAACCAAAGACAAAAACCACATGATTATCTCAATAGATGCAGAAAAGGCCTTTGACAATATTCAACAACCCTTCATGCTAAAAACTCTCAATAAATTAGGTATTGATGGGACGTATCTCAAAATAATAAGAGCTATCTATGACAAACCCACAGCCAATATCATACTGAATGGGCAAAAACTGGAAGCATTCCCTTTGAAAACTGGCACAAGACAGGGATGCCCTTTCTCACCACTCCTATTCAACATAGTGTTGGAAGTTCTGGCCAGGGCAATCAGGCAGGAGAAGGAAATAAAGGGTATTCAATTAGGAAAAGAGGAAGTCAAATTGTCCCTGTTTGCAGATGACATGATTGTATATCTAGAAAACCCCATTGTCTCAGCCCAGAATCTCCTTAAGCTGATAAGCAACTTCAGCAAAGTCTCAGGATACAAAATCAATGTACAAAAATCACAAGCATTCTTGTACACCAATAACAGACAAACAAAGAGCCAAATCATGAGTGAACTCCCATTCACAATTCCTTCAAAGAGAATAAAATACCTAGGAATCCAACTTACAAGGGATATGAAGGACTTCTTCAAGGAGAACTACAAACCACTGCTCAATGAAATCAAAGAGGATACAAACAAATGGAAGAACATTCCATGCTCATGGGTTGGAAGAATCAATATCGTAAAAATGGCCATACTGCCCAAGGTAGTTTATAGATTCAATGCCATCCCCATCAAGCTACCAATGACTTTCTTTACAGAATTGGAAAAAACTAAAGTTCATATGGAACCAAAAAAGAGCCCGCATCGCCAAGTCAATCCTAAGCCAAAAGAACAAAGCTGGAGGCATCACGCTACCTGACTTCAAACTATACTACAAGGCTACAGTAACCAAAACAGCATGGTACTGGTACCACAAGAGAGACATAGATCAATGGAACAGAACAGAGCCCTCAGAAATAATGCCGCATATCTACAATGATCTGATCTTTGACAAACCTGACAAAAACAAGCAATAGGATAAGGATTCCCTATTTAATAAATGGTGCTGGGAAAACTGGCTAGCCATATGTGGAAAGCTGAAACTGGATCCCTTCCTTACACCTTATACAAAAATTAATTCAAGATGGATTAAAGACTTACATGTCAGACCTAAAACCGTAAAAACCCTAGAAGAAAGCCTAGGCAATACCATTCAGGACATAGGCATGGGCAAGAACTTCATGTCTAAAACACCAAAATCAATGGCAACAAAAGCCAAAATTGACAAATGGGATCTAATTAAACTAAAGAGCTTCTGCACAGCAAAAGAAACTACCATCAGAGTGAACAGGCAACCTACATAATGGGAGAAAATTTTCGCAACCTACTCATCTGACAAAGGGCTAATATCTAGAACCTACAATGAACTCAAACAAATTTACAAGAAAAAATCAAACAACCCCATCAAAAAGTGGGCAAAGGACATGAACAGACACTTCTCAAAAGAAGACATTTATGCAGGCAAAAAACACATGAAAAAATGCTCATCATCACTGGCCATCAGAGAAATGCAAATCAAAACCACAATGAGATACCATCTCACACCAGTTAGAATGGCCATCATTCAAAAGTCAGGAAACAACAGGTGCTAGAGAGGATGTGGAGAAATAGGAACACTTTTACACTGTTGGTGGGACTGTAAACTAGTTCAACCATTGTGGAAGTCAGTGTGGCGATTCCTCGGGGATCTAGAACTAGAAATACCATTTGACCCAGCCATCCCATTACTGGGTATATACCCAAAGGACTATAAATCATGCTGCTATAAAGACACATGAACACGTATGTTTATTGCGGCACTATTCACAATAGCAAAGACTTGGAACCAACCCAAATGTGCAACAGTGATAGACTGGATTAAGAAAATGTGGCACATATACACCATGGAATACTATGCAGCCATAAAAAATGATGAGTTCATGTCCTTTGTAGGGACATGGATGAAACTGGAAACCATCATTCTCAGTAAACTATTGCAAGGACAAAAAACCAAACACTGCATGTTCTCACTCATAGGTGGGAATTGAACAATGAGAACACATGGACACAGGAAGGGGAACATCACACTCCGGCGACTGTTGTGGGGTGGGGTTAGGGAGGCGGGAGAGCATTAGGAGATATACCTAATGCTAAATGACGAGTTAATGGGTGGTGCAGCACACCAACATGGCACATGGATACATATGTAACAAACCTGCACATTGTGCACATGTACCCTAAAACTTAAAGTGTAGTAATAATAAAAAAAAAGTTAAAAAAAAGTAGAATTATCATATAATTCAGCAATCCTGCTTCTGGATATATATCAAAAAGAACTGAAAGCAGGATTTCAGATATTTGTATAGCCATGTGTATTGTAGCATGATTCACAATAGCCAAGAGTGGAAGCAACCCCATTGTCCATGGACAGAAGAGTAAAGAAAATGGGGCATATACACAGAATGGAACATTGTTCATCTTTTAAAAAGAAGGAATCTTGTCACATGCTATAACCTGGGTTAACCTTGAAAATAAGCCAGACACAAGAAGCCAGATATTGTGTATTTCCATTCATACAAGGCATTGAAAGTAGTTAAATTCACAGGAACAGAAAGTAGAATTGTGGTTTCCAGGGGCTGAAGCAATGACAAAATGGGGAGTTATTTAATTGATACAGAGTTTTAGTTTTTCAGGGAGTTGTTTAATGGATGTAGAGTTTCCATTTTGCAAGATGAAGAATACTTAGAAATGTGTTATATATCCTTAATTGTTAAGATGGTAAAATTTATGTTATGTGCTTTCTTAGCTAAATATTTATTGAAAGGAGGTTATTCCCCAGATTTGGCCTGAGAACCATCATTCACTGCCCCCTGCAGAGGATCAACCATTGCTGAAGCAGCAGGAAAAGTTAAAGATGAACAATGGGTGCTTTCTGTGGCTACTAGGGACCATTAAACAAAATACTGGGTTGTCAATTCCTTTAAGTTGTGTTAGGGTGAAAAATGGGGAATTTGATGGACTATTCTGTATCCACATTAGAGGGAAAATATTGTGGAGAGAAAGTACTCTGGGCCTAGTGGCTGGAGGAGGTAATGCCTTACTGTTGGAAGTAGGAAGAATGATTAAATGTGTTTTATGTTCATTAAGTATATTGAAACCTTCATAGTGTGAAGTGACCATAAGCCTTTTAAGAATGAAAAAAATCTTAATAAAAAATACATCCAATTTGATTTTTCCTCTTGCAATGGAATTGTTGATAGAGTCCCATGTATTGTGTCTGACATCAAACAAAATTTATTTCAACTTTTCTGTTGTTTTTGCTTTTTTTTTTCTTTAAATCCTGGGTTTCACAATAAACAAATTGATGTCTATGATTTGATTTTTCATTTTGGGGTAGGGGGAGGTATGGTTTAAACTCTTTTAATGTTTTATTTGTGCATATTAGATGTCAAAATCCTTGGTATGGAAATCAGATCTTTTTATATATTCAGGAAAAAATCTTACATATATAATGCTTTATAGATCATAGTTACCACAAACATAGCTTGAATACAGCAATCAGAGAAGTTGAAAGTAATAGTATAACTAATATTTTAAAGAGACCCATAAAAGAAGCTGATGCTAATTTTAAGATGGTGTTAAAATGTTTGGACTGTCAGAAATGTTCCATTCTCATAGAACTTTAAATAATGTGAAAGCGATACATTTCTTATTTCTTTTTTGAGTTTTTTTTTAATTGCCTGCAGAAATGCTGTATATATATAGGGTGGGCGCTGTGACTTACACCCATAATCCCAGCACTTTGGGAGGCCGAGGTGGGCAGATCACCTAAAGTCAAGAGTTGGAGACCAGTCTGACCAACATGGTGAAACCCTGTCTCTACTAAAAATACAAAATTTACAAAATACAAAAATTACTCAGGTGTGGTAGTGCACACCTGTTTTCTCAGCTACTTGGGAGGCTGAGGCAGGAGAATTGTTTGAGCCCAGGAGGTAGAGGTTGCAGCGAGCTGAGATCATGCCGCTGCACTCCAGCCTGGCCACAGAGTGAGACTCCATCTCAAACAAAAAAAAAGAAGTGTTTTGTATATATGTGTGTATATATATACGTATATATATGTATACACACACACACACACATATATAGTAACACATGCACACACACATATATTTATGTTGATTTATAATGCATAGTATGTATTCATCCAATGGCAACAAACAAATATCCTATTAACATGTAACTTCTAACTATTGATTTTTCCTGGCTATTAGGTAAAAGTAGATGTCTGGAAATTTAGAGGAGAAAAAGTTGTTGCTTTGGTAATTGAAAACCCCAGTGTTCCCTCATTTTTCCCAAATGCAGCATTTGATACATCCTGGTTCATAAGGGCTCTGTCATCTATCAGACTCCCCCTTTGCATAGAAAACACCTCTTTAGGAAGGAAAAGGTACAGGCTCCACCCCACTGAATTTCTGTAATTATAGGAAACTCAGTGTCATGCACATATTAAAATGATCAGCATTCTCATAAAAGAACTGTACATTTTATTACCATAAATATTACTTAAAAGATTTTATGTATTTCCCCAAATACTCCTTGAGACCAAATTCCTGGAAGTACATTTTTTTGTGTGTGCCAAGATGTTTTCGGACATGTTGCCAGCTCCCCTAGAAAGGTTGTGCCAGTCAATACTCTCATCATTGGTGTTTGTGAGTGACTGCTCCTCTGAAAATGTTTCCTCCATTCCTATCACACAACAATTAATCCAGACTAGTTAGTTTTGAGACAATGGCACAGCTCACCAATGAAGCCACATATTTGGTGTTTCATGATGCCTGTAAGTATGCTCATTGAAGCTTTCACAGTGGAAGCAGAGGGACAATTGATGAAATGGTGCCCTCGTGGTCTCAAAGTGTTCTTCTGTTTTAACAAATTGCCGCATTGAATCAGAGAGGCAATTTATTAGATATGCCCTTTGATGAAGGAAGCGTCTTGGAGAGGGTCCATAGATAGAAAACACAGGTTTAAAAAACATTCAATGAATACTGTGGTTCCTTGGTATCCATGGAAGACCGGTTCCAGGACCCCAAAGATAACCAAAATCTATGAATGTTCTAGTCCCTTACATAAAATGGTGTAGTATTTGTAAATAATGTACACATATTCTCTCGTATACTTTAAATCATCTCTAGATTATATACAACATCTAATACAATGAAATTGCTATGTAAATAGTTGTTATACTTTATTGCTTTTATTTGTATTTTTTAAAATATTATATTATTTTTTATTGTCTTTTCCCAAATATTTTCGATCTGCAGTTGGTTGAATCCATGCATGTGGAACCCACAAATACAGAGGGCCATCTGTACTGTTGTCTTAAAAAATATCATGGAATTTGTTTCACGATTAATTTAGAAATTCAGTCAGTATCTAGTGAGCACCACATTGTTCACAACTGTGGTTTGAGCTTAGAGTACAAGGAAGAATAAAGCACTCATATGTGATTTAGAAGCTCATGGTCTAGTGGGAGAATAAGGTGTGAAGGATGATAGCCTGAGGAAGCTCGGGAACTGGGCAGCAGAATCCACACTGCGTATGGGAGGCTCTTTCCTCTACATACAGCGTCCTGGTGGAACCATGCCTCGTGCGCTTCTGAGCACAGAAAGAAAGGGAAATGTCATTTGCCAGAAGTCCATGGTTATCTGTTTATCTTTCTCACTCTTGACCATCAGTTGGAATGACTGGACATAGTTAGCATTTTTTTCCATTTAGAATGCAGACACACATCTCATTTTAGCCTAATGTGTCAAATATTTCTACTGTCAAAAATAAAATCTGATCAAGTTAGAAAATTTTATTGTTTATACAAAAGAGCTGTTTGCCAACTGGGAGACTTTGAAGTGATGATGGTTAGAAGCTCTCCTTCTGGCAGTTACAGCCAGTTTATAAAGCATAAAGGAGGAAGTGTTTTGACCTTTTTTGCAATTGGCTGTTATACATTAACATTCTTTGTAAGGCAAGCAGAGCTGTGTAAGTTGATTTGTCTCTAGCTGATTGGTTTCATTTCACTGAATCATTCTGACAAGGGTGTAAAGCTTACATTTTGTGTTTTGTTTATAATTAGAGCTGGCTTTTCAGGATGACAAGTTTTGCCTATGTGGTTACTGGTTATGGGTGGTTGGACTTGGGGTACGTTTAAACTGTTGCCTCCATTTTAATTTTTTTAACACTGCAGATCCATGAAACGTCATCAAATACCAGAATGTGCATAATCACAAAATCCCTAATAAGAGCAAAGAATGAAGAGTATTTTTTCTTTAGCCAAAAGGCCCATTTGCCTCTTGCAATGCATATTTTCTCTTTGAAAATCAGCGCCATATTTTTTAGGGGCTTTAGTGCATGATTACTGATTTTGGATTGTCAATAAAAGCTAAATTAAAGCAAAAGAAACAATTTCTCCAATTCCTGAGTGGTTTAAAATATTTGGACTTGAACAGAAACTTTTCATGTGGGTGTCAGTTTTTCAGGAGGTTCATTGCTTTAATATCTTTCACCTGAACACTTCTTGTTCGAATGGCATTCTAATGAGAATATTTACAATATGGCACTAAAGTGATAAAACAGGACTCAAAATTACAGTTATGCCATGATTATATCTGTGTTAAAATATGTAATCATGTGAACAAAGACTGGAAAGGAATATCCCCCATGTGAAATTATTTATTATGTTAGATGCAGAAAGTTGACATGATTTATTTTTCACCTTTAAAACCTCTTTAATATTGCTCTCAAAACTTTTCTTCCATTCTGAAAGTTTCATAATCATGTTAATAATAAACACTTTAGTTGAGAGATGGTCAGTGTCATAACTGAGCCTTACAAACTGATTTTGAAATTTCACTGGCCAGTGAAATTATTAATGAAAATATGAGGGGCTGACATTGGGTGGCTAGCTTTTACATTTGCAAGGAATGGGGGAAAGCTGCATCTATCATCTATTATCACCATCATTTTAAGAAGAAAGACCATTTTGACACTGAACAATTATATTTACTAAAGCATCAGAGGTAACCAAGGTGTTAATCATGAACACAGGTCTTCGTGATGTGGCTGAGAGTTCCTGGCTTAGGGACTGTGGTTACTAATCATCAACACTCCCTGGACCTGCAGGGCTGGTAAATTCTACCAATGCCTTTTAAAATCAACACTGTCACCCGGGGGGCGGAGCTTGCAGTGAGCTGAGATTGTGCCACTGCACTCCAGCCTGGGCGTCAGAGCGAGACTCAGTCTCAAAAAAAAAAAAAAAAAAAAAAAACAACACTGTCAGTTGCATACACAATGGCTATTTCTTGCCTTTTTACCATCCTAAATAGGATGTCAATTCTATCTGCACCACTGACCACACTAAGAATAACAAGATCCTAGTGGACTCACAATTTTAAAATATTAACATAACTTAATAATCTCTATGTATTTTAGCTTCCTCAACTATGAATTATTTGGCCTCCCGGTTTTTTTTTTTCCAACTCACAGCATCTCTTTAGCTATGTTTTGAATAGATAATATCACAGGGCTGTTCAAAATAGACAGATGTTCGACAGCATGACTGGAAGATACACTGGGGATATTATTAAACAAAATAAATGTTTCTATTCATTTGTTTGGGATATAAAAGAATATTGACTTTTTAGAAGAATAAATGCGAAAGACTCCCATTATGATTTTTTGCTTGGTAGACAGCAGTGTGTGATTTAAAACTGATAGCTGACTTCAGTACAGATTCTGTCTGATGATGAGGCCCCATCAAATCACTTCACCTTGCTGAATGTCTTTTTCTCTTCTTTTTTTTTTTTTATTATTATACTTTAGGTTTTAGGGTACATGTGCACAATGTGCAGGTTTGTTACATATGTATCCATGTGTCATGTTGGTTTGCTGCACCCATTAACTCGTCATTTAGCATTAGGTATATCTCCTAATGCTGTCCCTCCCCCTCCCCCCACCCCACAACAGTCCCCGGAGTGTGGTGTTCCCCTTCCTGTGTCCATGTGTTCTCATTGTTCAATTCCCACCTATGAGTGAGAACATGTGGTGTTTGGTTTTTTGTCCTTGTGATAGTTTACTGAGAATGATGTTTTCCAGTTTCATCCATGTCCCTACAAAGGACATGAACTCATCATTTTTTATGGCTGCATGGTATTCCATGGTGTATATGTGCCACATTTTCTTAATCCAGTCTATCGTTGTTGGACATTTGGGTTGGTTCCAAGTCTTTGCTATTGTGGATAGTGCCGCAATAAACATACGTGTGCATGTGTCTTTATAGCAGCATGATTTATAGTCCTTTGGGTATATACCCAGTAATGGGATGGCTGGGTCAAATGGTATTTCTAGTTCTAGATCCCCGAGGAATCGCCACACTGACTTCCACAATGGTTGAACTAGTTTACAGTCCCACCAACAGTGTAAAAGTGTTCCTATTTCTCCACATCCTCTCTAGCACCTGTTGTTTCCTGACTTTTGAATGATGGCCATTCTAACTGGTGTGAGATGGTATCTCACTGTGGTTTTGATTTGCATTTCTCTGATGGCCAGTGATGATGAGCATTTTTTCATGTGTTTTTTGGCTACATAAATGTCTTCTTTTGAGAAGTGTCTGTTCATGTCCTTTGCCCACTTTTTGATGGGGTTGTTTGTTTTTTCCTTGTAAATTTGTTGGAGTTCATTGTAGATTCTGGATATTAGCCCTTTGTCAGATAAGTAGATTGCAAAAATTTTCTCCCATTATGTAGGTTGCCTGTTCACTCTGATGGTAGTTTCTTTTGCTGTGCAGAAGCTCTTTAGTTTAATGAGATCCCATTTGTCAATTTTGGCTTTTGTTGCCATTGCTTTTAGTGTTTCAGACATGAAGTCCTTGCCCACGCCTATGTCCTGAATGGTATTGCCTAGGTTTTCTTGTAGGATTTTGATGGTTTTAGGTCTAACATTTAAGTCTTTAATCCATCTTGAATTAATTTTTGTATAAGGTGTAAGGAAGGGATCCAGTTTCAGCTTTCCACATATGGCTAGCCAATTTTCCCAGCACCATTTATTAAATAGGGAATCCTTTCCCCATTTCTTGTTTTTGTCAGGTTTGTCAAAGATCAGATAGTTGTAGAAATGTGGCATCATTTCTGAGGGCTCTGTTCTGTTCCATTGATCTATGTCTCTGTTGTGGTACCAGTACCATGCTGTTTTGGTTACTGTAGCCTTGTAGTATAGTTTGAAGTCAGGTAGCGTGATGCCTCCAGCTTTGTTCTTTTGGCTTAGGATTGACTTGGCGATGCGGGCTCTTTTTTGGTTCCATATGAACTTTAGTTTTTTCCAATTCTGTAAAGAAAGTCATTGGTAGCTTGATGGGGATGGCATTGAATCTATAAATTACCTTGGGCAGTATGGCCATTTTCATGATATTGATTCTTCCAACCCATGAGCATGGAATGTTCTTCCATTTGTTTGTATCCTCTTTTATTTCATTGAGCAGTGGTTTGTAGTTCTCCTTGAAGAGGTCCTTTACATCCCTTGTAAGTTGGATTCCTAGGTATTTTATTCTCTTTGAAGCAATTGTGAATGGGAGTTCACTCATGATTTGGCTCTCTGTTTGTCTGTGATTGGTGTACAAGAATGCTTGTGATTTTTGTACATTGATTTTGTATCCTGAGACTTTGCTGAAGTTGCTAATCAGCTTAAGGAGATTTTGGGCTGAGACAATGGGGTTTTCTCAATATACAATCATGTCATCTGCAAACAGGGACAATTTGACTTCCTCTTTTCCTAATTGAATACCCTTTATTTCCTTCTCCTGCCTGATTGCTCTGGCCAGAACTTCCAGCACTATGTTGAATAGGAGTAGAAATCAGACCATTTCCCAATTCCTTTTCAGAACCAAAGCTCTGCAAACACAATAAGCAACATTCTGCCTTTGGTTTCAAAGCTATTTGAAGCCATGACATTTGTGGCAAGACCAGCAATTTGCCCAGTGAAAGATCCCAGACTCTCCTTCAGATCCTCTAGCTTCAATGCTTGCAGCCAAAACCAGCACAGATATGCATTATTTCAGCCCTGTCCTCCTGAGGACAGAAGGTTTCTCACATCAGCAAAGCCAGTGGTTCCCAGAATTCAGTACGCACCAAATCTCTGTGAGGCTTTTCAAAACACAGATTGCTGGGTTCCACCTCCAGAGTGTCTGATTCCATAGATCTGGGGTGGGGCCTGAGAATTTACATGTATAAGTCCTTAGGTGATTCTGGTGCTGCTGATCCAGGGACCACACTTCTGATCGCAGAAACCTTAATGGTAAACCTCCGGTTCTTCTTCATTGATTGGTTGCTGCTGCCCCTCACAACTCCTGTATAAATATGTGAGGTGGCAAGGTCTGAGGATACAGGGAAAAAATGAAACTCAGTTTCTCCTATACCCTTACTTAATAATCAACACAGAAGACTTCCATGACCAAATGTGTGGGGATTTTCACCCTCTATATCAAGTAAGCAATCAATTCTGCAGTAGTCACCAGCTGGGTGTCCTCCAGTTCAGTTCCAATAGAGATAGCATTCAGACCCCACAGGTTGAGGCTTCAGTCTCACAAGACTAATCCCCACTTCTGCTGCCCATTAAAAGCTTTAGGTTGTTTCACCTGTTTTTCTGACTGACCAGGTATAAATTGGGATTCCCATAATGCCTCCCAGGGCTTGATTAATTTGTTAGAGTGGCTCATAGACCTCAGGTGAATACTTGCTTACATTTACTGGTTTATTACAGAGGATATTACAAAGGATACAGATGAAGAGATGCATAGGATGAGGTATATGGGAAGGGATGAAGAGCTTCCATGTCCTCCCCAGGCTCCCTGCTCCAGGAACCTCCATGTGTTCAGCTCTCTGGAAGCTCTCTGAATAGTCCTTCTGTTTTTTTATGGAAGCTTCATTATGTAGGCATGATTGATTAAACCATTGGTGATCAAACCATTGGTGATCACCCCAGAAATTGGGGAGTGGGGCTGAAAGTCCCAACCCTCAAATCCTGTCTTGGTCTTTCCCGTGAAAAGCCACCATCCTGAAGATACCTAGGGCCAGCCACTAGTCAACTCACTAGTATACAAAAAGCTGCTTGTCGCTTTGAAGATTACAAGGATTTTAGGAATCGTGGTCCAAGAAATGAAGATCAAATATCTGTTTCTCTGTATCACACAGGGGTTTGGGGTTGCTCTAGAGGAGCACAAAGCATGGTGTATGCAGCCATACTGGCCCAGGGCTGCTATACGTGGGATGGCAAGAGCCTGGCCCAGTGTGCGTCATGAAAACCCTTGACCCATATGTTTCTTGGAGCCTGCATCATGTATAAATTTTTGTGTTTGCCCTTGCCTTTCACTCAATGAATTTTCAAATAATTCTTAAAGACACATTTTTTTAAAACATAAAGAGTAAAAAGATAGACATGCAAACTACTTTCAATTATTCCACAAATAGTGAGTGAGAAAAAAATATTACATGTTAATGTATTTTCTTGCATTTTTAAAAATTATACTAAGTGTATAATTTGAAGTCCTGGCTCTTTTTTTTCCACTTCACACTATTATAACATTATCATTATCCAGCTTATTTGAAATCATGTTAAGTGGTTTAACACACATACATATATAATTTTTCTCCTAATTATAAATATGTCAGATATGATTATGATTTAGCTATGTCCCCCATGATTGAGTACTTTATTTCTTATTTTTCACAATTTTAAATTGTCAAATGTCATACATCTTTACCCTTAATTCATTACTTTCTTCGGATACATTCTTAGAAGCAAAGTTAGTGGCCCAACTTGTGAGCATTTTGAAGGTTCGTAACTATTGCTGAGTTGTTTTCTAGAAGGTCTAGACCAGCTTATGCTTCAAGAGCAATGCAAGGGCAGTCTCTCAACTCTTGCCACCGGTGAGTCCTCTCAGAAATCTTTGCCAGTTTTATAGTGGAAATTTGCATGTCATTATTGCTTTAATTTATATTTCTTTGATTATCCTAATAAATATACCTTATTTGTTTATTAGACATGTATTTCTATTACTGTCATTGTCAGTTTCTATCCATGTGTTTAAAAAAATTTAAATTTGTATATGCCTTCCGAGGAAAAAATGAAATTATCATTAAACAAAGACGGGAAAAAGTACTCATAACTGGAACAACAAAAAAATTAACCACCATTCACATTCTACCAGACGTTTTTATTTGCATGTGTGTATACATTTGTCTGTGTTCACGTATGTATTTTGCTTACAAACATAAGGAACATTTATAGAAGTTGTCTGCAAAAAGGATGTCACAGTATACGTAAACCTTATAACCATTCTAAATTAAAAATATATTAGGCTGGGCACGGTGGCTCACACCTGCAATCCCAGCACTTTGGGAGGCCAAGGTGGGTGGATCATGAGGACAGGAGATAGAGATCATCCTGGCCAACATGGTGAAACCCCGTCTCTACTAAAAATACAAAAATTAGCTGGGCGTGGTGGTGAGTGCTTATAGTCCCAGTTATTCGGGAGGCTTGAGGCAGGAGAATCTCTTGAACCCGGGAGATGGAGGTTGCAGTGAGCTGAGATCACACCACTGCAGTCCAGCCTGGCTGCAGAGGGAGACTCCATGTCAAAAAAAAAAAAAAAAAAAAATATATATATATATATATATGAAACATTTTAATTTCAAAAAATAAATCTTAAAACATCACTGAAATTTACTGAATAGAATTTGAGTATATGCATACAATATTCAACTCATTCTTCACTTAAATAATTTCTTGTAAGAAGCATATTATTCACTATTAAGAAAAAATTTCTGGAAATGGAATTTCTGAGTCAAATTCTTCAGCCCACACACACACAGACACACACACATTTTCCCCAATTATAAATGAAATATAAATTTCTAAAAATCTAAATGTTTCAGAAATAGACATGCTACTATGTATTGTTCTGTTTTAAATTTATTCTTTTTTATTATTATACTTTAAGTTCTAGGGTACATGTGCACAACGTGCAGGTTTGTTACCTATGTATACGTGTGCCATGTTGGTGTGCTGCACCCATTAACTCATCATTTACATTAGGTATATCTCCTAATGCTATCCTTTCCCCCTCCCCCAACCCCACAACAGGCCCCAGTGTGTGGTGTTCCCCACCTTATGTCCAAGTGTTCTCATTGTTCAATGCCCACCTGTGAGTGAGCGATGGTTTGCTCAGAATAATGGTTTCCAGCTTCATCCATGTCCCTACAAAGGACATGAACTCATCCTTTTTTATGACTGCATAATATTCCATGTGTATATGTGCCACATTTTCTTAATCCAGTCTATCATTGATGGGCATTTGGGTTGGTCCCAAGTCTTTGCTGTTGTGAATAGTGCCACAATAAACATATGTGTGCATGTGTCTTTATAGCAGCATGCTTTATAATCCTTTGGGTATATACCCAGTAATGGGATGGCTGGGTCAAATGGTATTTCTTTTATTTTTATTTTATTATTATACTTTAGGTTTTAGGGTACATGTGCACAATGTGCAGGTTTGTTACATATGTATCCATGTGCCATGTTGGTGTGCTGCACCCAGTAACTCGTCATTTAGCATTAGGTATATCTCCTAATGCTGTCCCTCCCCCATCCCCCCACCCCACAACAGTCCCCGGAGTGTGATGTTCCCCTTCCTGTGTCCATGAGTTCTCATTGTTCAATTCCCACCTATGAGTGAGAACATGCGGTGTTTGGTTTTTTGTCCTTGCAGTAGTTTACTGAGAATGATGTTTTCCAGTTTCATCCGTGTCCCTACAAAGGACATGAACTCATCATTTTTTATGGCTGCATAGTATTCCATGGTGTATATGTGCCACATTTTCTTAATCCAGGATATCGTTGTTGGACATTTGGGTTGGTTCCAAGTCTTTGCTATTGTGGATAGTGCCGCAATAAACATACGTGTGCATGTGTCTTTATAGCAGCATGATTTATAGTCCTTTGGGTATATACCCAGTAATGGGATGGCTGGGTCAAATGGTATTTCTAGTTCTAGATCCCTGAGGAATCGCCACACTGACTTCCACAGTGGTTGAACTGGTTTACAGTCCCACCAACAGTGTAAAAGTGTTCCTATTTCTCCACATCCTCTCTAGCACCTGTTGTTTCCTGACTTTTGAATGATGGCCATTCTAACTGGTGTGAGATGGTATCTCATTGTGGTTTTGATGTGCATTTCTCTGATGGCCAGTGATGATGAGGATTTTTTTCATGTGTCTGTTGGCTACATAAAAGTCTTCTTTTGAGAAGTGTCTGTTCATATCCTTTGCCCACTTTTTGATGGGGTTGTTTGATATTTTCTTGTAAATTTGTTTAAGTTCTTTGTAGATTCTGGATATTAGCCCTTTGTCAGATAGGTAGCTTGCAAAAATTTTCTCCCGTTGTGTAGGTTGCCTGTTCACTCTGATGGTAGTTTCTTTTGCTGTGCAGAAGCTCTTTAGTTTAATGAGATCCCATTTGTCAATTTTGGCTTTTGTTGCCATTGCTTTTAGTGTTTTAGACATGAAGTCCTTGCCCATGCCTATGTCCTGAATGGTATTGCCTAGGTTTTCTTCTAGAGTTTTTATGGTTTTAGGTCTGATATGTAAGTCTTTAATCCATCTTGAATTAATTTTTGTATAAGGTGTAAGGAAGGGATCCAGTTTCAGCTTTCTACATATGGCTAGCCAGTTTTCCCAGCACCATTAATTAAATAGGGAATCCTTTCCCCATTTGTTGTTTTTGTCAGGTTTGTCAAAGATCAGATGGTTGTAGATGTGTGGTATTATTTCTGAGTGCTCTGTTCTGTTTCATTGGTCTATGTCTCCGTTTTGGTACCAGTACCATGCTGTTTTGGTTACTGTAGCCTTGTAGAATAGGTTGAAGTCAGGTAGTGTGATGCTTCCGGCTTTGTTCTTTTGGCTTAGGAGTGTCTTGGCAATGTGGGCTCTTTTTTGGCTCCATATGAATTTTAAAGTAGTTTTTTCCAATTCTGTGAAGAAAGTCATTGGTAGTTTGATGGGGATGGCATTGAATCTATAAATTACCTTGGGCAGTATGTCCATTTTCACGATATTGATTCTTCCTGTCCATGAGCATGGAATGTTCTGCCATTTGCTTGTGTCTTCTTTTATTTCATTGAGCAATGGTTTGCAGTTCTCCTTGAAGAGTTCCTTCACATCCCTTGTAAGTTGGATTCCTAGGTATTTTATTCTCTTTGAAGCAATTGTGAATGGGACTTCACTCAGGATTTGGCTCTGTTTGTCTGTTATTTGTGCATAAGAATGCTTGTGATTTTTACACATTGATTTTGTATCCTGAGACTTTGCTGAAGTTGCTTATCAGCTTAAGGAGATTTTGGGCTAAGATGATGGGGTTTTCTAAATATACAATAATGTCATCTGCAAACAGTGACAATCTGACTTTCTCTTTTCCTAATTGAATGCCCTTTATTTCTTTCTCCTGCCTGATTGCCCTGGCCAGAACTTCCAACGCTATGTTGAATAGGAGTGGTGAGAGAGGGCATCCCTCTCTTGTGCCAGTTTTCAAAGGGAATGCTTCCAGTTTTTGCCCCTTCAGTATGATATTGGCTGTGGGTTTGTCATAAATAGCCCTTATTATGTTGAGATATGTCCCATCAATACCCAATTTATGGAGAGTTTTTAGCATAAAGCGCTGTTGAATTTTGTCAAAGGCCTTTTCTGCATCTATTGAGATAATCATGTAGTTTTTGTCTTTGGTTCTGTTTATATGATGGATTACGTTTATTGATTTGTGTATGTTGAACCAGCCTTGCATCCCAGGGATGAAGCCCACTTGATCGTGGTGGATAAGCTTTTTGATGTGCTGCTGGATTCGGTTTGCCAATATTTTATTGAGGATTTTTGCATCAATGTTCATCAGGGATGTTGGTCTAAAATTCTCTTTTTTTGTTGTGTGTCTGCCAGGCTTTGGTATCAGGATGATGCTGGCCTCATAAAATGTGTTAGGGGGGATTCCCTCTTTTTCTATTGATTGGAATAGTTTCAGAAGGAATGGTACCAGCTCCTCCTTGTACCTCTGGTAGAATTTGGCTGTGATCCATCTGGTCCTGGAGTTTTTTTTTGTAGGTAAGATCTTAATTATTTCCTCAATTTCAGAGCCTGTTATTGGTCTGTTCAGAGATTCAACTTCTTCCTGGTTTAGTCTTGGGAGGGTGTACGTGTCCAGGAATTTATCCATTTCTTCTAGATTTCCTAGTTTATTTGTGTAGAGGTGCTTATAATATTCTCTGATGGTAGTTTGTATCTCTGTGGGATCGGTGGTGATATCCCCTTTGTCATTTTTTATTGCATCTATTTGATTCTTCTCTCTTTTCTTCTTTATTAGTATTGCTAGCAGTCTATCCATTTTGTTGATCTTTTCAAAAAACCAGATCCTGGATTCATTGTTTTTTTTGAAGGGTTTTTTGTGTCTCTGTCTCCTTCAGTTCTGCTCTGATCTTAGTTATTTCTTGTCTTCTTTTAGCTTTTTAATGTGTTTGCTCTTGCTTTTCTAGTTCTTTTAATTGTGATGTTATGGTATCAATTTTAGATCTTTCCTGCTTTCTCTTGTGGGCATTTAGTGCTATAAATTTCCTTCTACACACTGCTTTGAATGTGTCCCAGAGATTCTGGTATGTTGTGTCTTTGTTCTTGTTGGTTTCAAAGAACATCCTTATTTCTGCCTTCATTTCATTATGTATCCAGTAGTCATTCAGGAGCAGGTTGTTCAGTTTCCATGTAGTTGAGCGGTTTTGAGTGAGTTTCTTAATCCTGAGTTCTAGTTTGATTGCACTGTGGTCTGAGAGACAGTTTGTTATAATTTCTGTTCTTTTACATTTGCTGAGGAGAGCTTTACTTCCAACTATGTGGTCAGTTTTGGAATAAGTGTGATGTGGCACTGAGAAGAATGTATATTCTGTTGATTTGGGGTGGAGATTTCTGTAGATGTCTATTAGGTCTGCTTGGTGCAGAGCTGAGTTCAATTCCTGGATATCCTTGTTAACTTTCTGTCTTGTGGATCTGTCTAATGTTGACAATGGGATGTTAAAGTCTCCCGTTATTATTGTGTGGGAGTCTAAGTCTCTTTTTAGGTCCCTCAGGACTTGCTTTATGAATCTGGGTACTCCTGTATTGGGTGCATATATATTTAGGATAGTTAGCTCTTCTTATTGAATTGATCCCTTTACCATTATGTAATGGCCTTCTTTGTCTCTTTTGATCTTTGTTGGTTTAAAGTCTATTTTATCAGAAACTAGGATTGCAACCCCTGCTTTTATTTGTTTTCCGTTTGCTTGGTAGATCTTCCTCCATTCCTTTATTTTGAGTCTATATGTGTCTCTGCACATGAGATGGGTTTCCTGAAGACAGCACACTGATGTGTTTTGACTGTTTATCCAATTTGCCAGTCTGTGTCTTTCAATTGGAGCATTTAGTCCATTTACATTTAAGGTTAATATTGTTATTTGTGAATTTAGTCCTGTCATTATGATGTTAGCTGGTTATTTTGTTCATTAGTTGATGCAGTTTCTTCCTAGCCTCGATGGTCTTTACAATTTGGCATGTTTTTGCAGTGGCTGGTACCGGTTGTTCCTTTCCATGTTTAGTGCTTCCTTCAGGAGCTGTTTTAGGGCAGGCCTGGTGGTGACAAAATCTCTCAGCATTTGCTTGTCTGTAAAGTATTTTATTTCTCCTTCACTTATGAATCTTAGTTTGGCTGGATATGAAATTCTGGGTTGAAAATTCTTCGCTTTAAGAATGTTGAATATTGGTCCCCACTCTATTCTGGCTTGTAGAGTTTCTGCTGAGAGATCTCCTGTTAGTCTCATGGGCTTCCCTTTGTGGGTAATGGGACCTTTCTCTCTGGCTGCCCTTAACATTTTTTCCTTCATTTCAACTTTGGTGAATCTGACAATTATGTGTCTTGGAGTTGCTCTTCTCGAGGAGTATCTTTGTGGCGTTCTCTGTATTTCCTGAATTTGAATGTTGGACTGCCTTGCTAGGTTGGGGAAGTTCTCCTGGATAATATCCTGAAGAGTGTTTTCCAACTTCGTTCCATTCTGCCCGTCACTTTCAGGTACGCCAGTCAGACGTAGATTTGGTCTTTCCACATAGTTTCATATTTCTTGGAGGCTTTGTACATTTCTTTTTCCTTTTTTTCTCTAAACTTCTTACTTCATTTCATTCATTTGATCTTGAATCACTGATACCCTTTCTTCCAGTTGATCAGATTGGCTACTGAAGCTTGTGAATGCGTCACGTAGTTCTCGTGCCATGATTTTCAACTCCATCAGGTCATTTGTGGTCCTCTCTACACTGTTTATTCTAGTTAGCCATTCGTCCAATCTTTTTTTCAAGGTTTTTAACTTTTTTGCAATGGGTTTGAACTTCCTCCTTTAGCTCAGAGAAGTTTGATCGTCTGAAGCCTTCTTCTCTCAACTTGTCAAAGTCATTCTCTATCCAGCTTTGTTCCGTTGCTGGTGAGGAGCTGCATTCCTTTGGAGGAGAAGAGGCACTCTGATTTTTAGAATTTTCAGCTTTTCTTCTCTGGTTTCTCCCCATCTTCGTGGTTTTATCTACCTTTGGTCTTTGATGATGGTGACATACAGATAGGGTTTTGGTGTGGATGTCCTTTCTGTTTGTTAGTTTTCCTTCTAACAGCCAGGACCCTCAGGTGCAGGTCTGTTGGAGTTTGCTGGAGGTCCACTCCAGACCCTGTTTGCCTGGGTGTCACCAGGGGAGGCTGCAGAACCGCAAATATTGCAGAGTGGCAAATGTTGCCGCCTGATCGTTCCTCTGGAAGCTTCATCTCAGAGGGGCATCCGGCCATATGAGGTGTCAGTTGGCCCCTACTGGGAGGTGTCTCCCAGTTAGGCTACTCAGGGGTCAGGGACCCACTTGAGGAGGCAGTCTGTCCGTTCTGAGATCTCAAACTCCGTGCTGGGAGAACCACTGTTCTCTTCAAAGCTGTCAGACAGGAACGTTTAAGTCTGCAGAAGTTTCTGCTGCCTTTTTTTCAGCTGTGCCCTGCCCCCAGAGGTGGAGTCTACAGAGGCAGGCAGGCCTCCTTGAGCTGCAGTGGGCTCCACCCGGTTTGAGCTTCCCGGCCATTTTATTTACCCACTCAAGCCTCAGCAGTGGCGGGCACCCCTCCCCCAGCCTCACTGCAGCCTTGCAGTTTGATCCCAGACTGCTGTGCTAGCAGTGAGCAAGGCTCTGTGGGCGTGGGACCCTCTGAGCCAGGCACGGGATATAATCTCCTGGTATGCCGTTTGCTAAGACCCTTGGAATAGTGCAGTATTAGGGTGGGAGTGACCCAATTTTCCAGATGCCATCTGTCACAGCTTCCCTTGGCTAGGAAAGGGAATTCCCCTACCCCTTGCACTTCCCAGGTGAGGCACTTCCCTTGCTCTGCTTCGGCTCACGGTCTGTGGGCTGCACTGACTGTCCTGCACCCACTGTCCAACAATCTCCAGGGAGATGAACTCGGAAACTCAGTTGGAAATGCAGAAATCACCCATCTTCTGCATCGCTCATGCTGAGAGCTGTAGACTGGAGCTGTTCCTATTTGACCATCTTGGAACTTCCCCCTATTATTCTTAATATTAAAATTTAAAAATTAGACTACCTTTAGTATACTGTTCTGCAATTTACTTTTTATTTTTCAATTTGCCATTATATATCGAGCAATGTTTCCATCAATATACTCAGATGTGTTAGTTTTGATAATCCCTGCCTACTATTGTGTCTGGAATTGGTGGGTTCTTGGTCTCACTGACTTCAAGAATGAAGCCGCGGACCCTCGTGGTGAGTGTTACAGTTCTTAAAGGCGGTGTGTCCGGAGTTTGTTCCTTCTGATGTTCAGATGTATTCGGGGTTTCTTCCTTCTGGTGGGTTCGTGGTCTCGCTGGCTCAGGAGTGAAGCTGCAGACCTTCGCGGTGAGTGTTACAGCTCTTAAGGCGGCGCGTCTGGAGTTGTTCGTTCCTCCCGGTGGGCTTGTGGGCTCGCTGGCTTCAGGAGTGAAGCTGCAGACCTTCGCGGTGAGCGTTACAGCTCATAAAAGCAGTGTGGACCCAAAGAGTGAGCAGTAGCAAGGTTTATTACAAAGAATGAAAGAACAAAGCTTCCACAATGTGGAAGGCGACCTGAGCGGGTTGCCACTGCTGGCTCGGGCAGCCTGCTTTTATTCTCTTATCTGGCACCACCCACGTCCTGCTGACTGGTAGAGCCTGTTTTGACAGGGCGCTGATTGGTGCGTTTACAATCCCACGTCCCCATCAGATCAGTTAGAGTATGGACAAAAAAGTTCTCCAAGGCCCCACCAGAGCTGCTAGATACACAGTGTCGATTGGTGCACTCACAAACCCTGAGCTAGACACAGGGTGCTGATTGGTGTGTTTACAAACCTTGAGCTAGATACAGAGTGCCGATTGGTGTATTTACAATCCCTGAGCTAGACATAAAGGTTCTCCAAGGCCCCCGCAGACTCAAGAGCCCAGCTGGCTTCACCCAGTGGATCCTGCACTGGGGCTGCACTTGGAGCTGCCTGCCAGTCCTGCGCCCTGTGCTCACACTCCTCAGCCCTTGGGTGGTCGATGGGACTGGGTGCCGTGGAGCGGGGGTGGCGCTCATTGGGGAGGCTCAGGCCGCACAGGAGCCCATGGAGGGGGTGGGAGGCTCAGGCATGGCGGGCTGCAGGTCCTGAGCCCTGCACCGTGGGAAGGCAGCTAATGCCCGGTGAGAAATCGAGCGCAGTGCTGGTGGGCTGGCACTGCTGGGAGACTCAGTACACCCTCCGCAGCCGCTGGCCTGGGTGCTAAGCCCCTCATTGCCCAGGGCTGGCAGGGCCGGCCAGCTGCTCTGAGTGCGGGGCCCGCCAAGCCCACGCCCACCCAGAACTCCAGCTGGCCTGCAAGCTCCGCGCGCAGCCCCGGTTCCCGCTCGCGCCTCTCCCTCCACACCTCCCTGCAAGCTGAGGGAGCCAGCTCTGGCCTTGGCCAGCCCAGAAAGGGGCTCCCACAGTGCAGCGGTGGGCTGTAGGGCTTCTCAAGTGCAGCCAAAGTGGGAGCCCAGGCAGAGGAAGTGCCGAGAGCGAGTGAGGGCTGTGAGGACTGCCAGCATGCTGTCACCTCTCACCGTTACGTTATATCGACGAACTAGAGTTTCATTTAACACTTCCTTTACTGATTGATAGATGTCGGGATTGTTATCAGGTTCTCTCCATTATGTACCCTTGCACATTTGTGAGACTATTTTCTTTTAGAAAAAACTAATATAAGTAGAAATGTTCAATGGATGTAAACATTTAAAATACTAAAATATATTTCTAAATTTTCATTTGTGAAGTTTTTTTTACGTTATATTCCAATGAATAGAGTATTTGAATGCCCATTTTCACCTGTAATGATGAACATTTAAAAGCTTTCAGAAGATATTAAATGACTATTCAAAAATTTTGAACCAACTTAGTTTCCATCTATCAACAAAAAGAAAGAAAAATATCGAAGGGAAAAAGGAAGGAAGGAAGAAGGAAGGAAGGAGGAAAAAGAAGGGAAAAAGAAAAGAATCACTTGCTATTCTGTTATCCAAAAATTATATTTTGCTTTTATTTATGATTTTTATGACTGGCAAAACTATTTCATTTTATATGCAGCATCTGCACAGAAAAGTAATATGGAAACTACACTGTACTTTTTTTTACTCCTCAGTAACCAGTCCATTAATGCCCTTTCCTTATTTTCCTACTGAAGTACTAGTGTCATAGTAACAGATTTATAGGAGCTTCCTGAAACTCAATGTCTTTAAATCATTAGCATTGATCCCCTTGGTAGGCTTCTAACATGGAAAATATATATATATACATTTTATTACACAAACAGTAGAGTAGGTATTTACTCATAAATTATTTCTAAAATAGCCGATTCAGATAAACTTTTAGCCAAACCTTTTGCTACATCTTTAATGTAAGCAAAGTGCTCGCAGTAAATAGTAGCTTCAGAGGTTGTCTGAACCTGCAGGGACAGAGGGTATTGAGACATAGGCTGCAATTACTAAACATGGGTACTAGCCCTTTTAAAAACGAAGACATTGAGATGGCTGGGAGCAGTGGAGGGTATTATTCAAATTAGTTTATTTTGGTTGCTTTCTCTCTCAGATCCATTCTTTTTTGCCAATATATACTGACTGCCTTTCATTTGATAAGAACCATGCCGGTCACTTATATGCTGTGGAAATGTGAAAGCATCAAAGTATTGGTTCCTGAGCCATACTAGGGATAAATAACATAATGACACTAATAAATAAAATGCTGCTTAGGGTTCAGATCAGCTGTGGTAAGGCACACGGAACTGCGGGCCCAGCCATCTAATACTCACTTATTTTGATGTTTTGTTTTCTACATATTTCAAGAGACAGAAAAATGCATTGTATTAATACATTCATGTCCTCCACAATTCTGAAGGGCCACAGTGGTGTCATAAAATTAAGTATTGCTTTAAAAGGATAGTAAAATAACATCTGGCTAATAGACATGGTTGGCTTCAGCCTTCCACTGTTTGTAAATAGTGTGTGATCTTTGTGATATGAGATAAATTCATTTTTAAAATATTAACTTCAGAAGGAAATTGTCACATGTGTTCCTTTGTTCTCATTATGTTAACATTTATGGAGAATTTGGCCCTGTATTCATGTGGAAAATAAATGAAAACAAATACAGATTAACTATTAAGTGAGATTAAGCCTTCTGAATTGTGAGCCTTCTCATATTTTTCCTTTGATTTTTATTTGTTTGAGTTTTCAGTTTAATTTTTAGTGGAGGTTGTTGTTTATTTTAGAAAAAAACAGCTATTGTTTCCCATTCTTTAAAATTTCAAAAGGCCTATAGCAAATTATAGTTTATCAGATGAAATAACATGGGGATATTTGACAAAAATCAGTCGATCTGATGACCTTTGATGAAGCCTGCAACTCTGAGATAATATAGAAAAAAATATCTCTGGGAATGAACTCAGTAGACTGGAATTCAGAGAAATAGTGCTCAGTATTTAAGCAGATATACTTCTTTTTTTTCAGAAAAAAAAAGGATGTTGACAATATAGAAAATATTTGCAAAAACAGGTGCTTTTCAGGGCGAAATGATAAATTAAAGGTTTCAGAAATTCATCATCCTACATTTTAACAGACAGAAATGGTCTATTTTCTTTCATTAAAATTGATTTGATTTTAATTTTGACAGTCATTGGATGTTATCTATCATCTATACTTTTGACAGTGAAGCAAGATAATGAGTCCTCTGAATAGGAGTTTTCTATGATTGGGGTAGTTGCCATTACTAGAAGGTTTTGTGTGAATAATAGATGCCAAACCTGGCTTGACTCCTCATTTCCAGTCCTTTTTACTTCTTTTGTATCAAATTGTTAATAACTAGCTTCATCTTTTGTCACCAAAAAAGAATGGCTTTTTTGTTTGCCCACAGAACTGTATTACTCAGTGCTGAGCAATGAGTTATCACAAGATGATAATCCACCCCTCTGGAAACAGGTCTGTGAATCCACAGGCACTTCCACAAATAACACACTGCAGGCTTTTGAGCAGACACTTTTATACCCCTTTTGAAAGCTGTTTATTAAATCTGGAAAGAAACTGCTTGACTGAAAGAGAAAGCTACAGCAAATAGGACTATTTCCCTGACTGTAGAAACATTTTCTTCTTCCTCAGGGGGAAAAGTCCATAAGAAATTTGAGTAACTTTAATGCATTTTAGACAATCTATGCATATATGTGTTGTTTCCCGACCCCCAAGTCTTCTTTAGTATTATTAAAAGGATTTAAGGAGCAATGGTCAAGGATGTTTTTTAAAAACAGAACTGATTAATGACAGATACTTTGTATTCCAGTTCAATGTTCCCATAAGGAAATCACTTACAAGAAAAATCCCATTTACTGGAGAATCATGTTTCAAATTTTCTTCGTCACTCAGGGTGTCTACAGTACATACTTGTATCAGTCAGGAAACCACTGTGAGCCACGGGACCAGGGGATTGTTACAGGAATGCGAGTTTTCCAGTGTAGAAGGAGCTGAGGGAGTGGGGTAAGGCAGGAGTGGGGGCATCAGAAGAGTCAGTGGTCAGGAAGTCAGAAGCTGAGCAAAGCCCATCCGAGGTGGATGGGAAGGGGAGGCCATGCAGGGCCTTGGGGAGCGTGCCTCTGTGTGGAAGCTGCTTCTGTGAGTTTGCTGCCAAGCATTTGCTGGCAGGCCCCAGGCTGCCGTTGGTCAACAGTGTCCACTGGGACAGAGGAGCTGGACACAGAATAGAGAAGAGTGAAGATGAGCTGGGAACACCAGTATCTACTTCTTACCACTTCATTCAGAGTGTACAGGCTGCTGCCTCACTTCTGCTCCATATCCTCTTTGGAGTCAATTTGAAACTGGAATTATACAGGGAAGGGGATTCAAGGCTATGTGGTGTTATCTTACTCAAGTTGACCCACCACAAACTCCAGCAGAACTTAACTGAGACAACGGAGACATCTATAGAAAATGGTTATTTCTACTCTGTATTAGTAACTCCTCCCTGCAAAAAATGCCCTGGAAAGATTTGTCTTGGGAAGAGATAATGGTAAGGTTTTAGATATTTTCAACAGTCTTTAAATAGTGTCCTAACAGAAACCCTATAGCTCACAATATTATACGTATTTACCTTTTTGACAAATGGTACTCAAAGTATCAAAGGAGCCACAGGAAATCTTCCACTTCAACCTCTAAAGGTTCTCAATTGACAAAAGGCATATTAATAGGAGCAAAGGCATAGAAATTTACTTGGTCATAGTTTTACATGACATAAGCGCCTTCAAAATGAATACCCAAAGGTACAGGGGAAACTGTCCATTTATATGCTTAGGTTCAATAAAGTATGAACTTCCATGTAGAACTGTGATTGGACAACAAGGGTGTCATCTAATACCAATAGACTGAGTGGGAAAATGCAGCAAGTCCTGTCTGTCTAGATTCTTCTTGGCCTCTCTAAGCAGCATTCCTTCCTTCTGGGTATGGGGCATAACCCTCTCTAGAATGGGAGTCATATGACCTACAGTCAAATAAGGTAAGTCAGATTAATTTATTTACCGTCAGTTTTTACACAGAAAGATAAAGGAAAAGTTAGAACAACAGTTTTAGGATATATGGCCGGCTTTTGGGAAAAGGGGTTCTAGATTCTATGACCTGACTTGGAGAAGAGGGATTCTAGTTTCTATTGCTAGCCTCAGGGGAGAATGAGAGGTCAGAGACAGGAGGGCAGCAGGTCAGAGAGCGCTGCTTCTGCAGCCTTCATTTTGGGGCATTCCTCTCCAAGGCCATCCAGTATCAAAAACTGTAGTGGAGTAAATACTTTAGCACAGCGGTCCCCAGCCCCTGGTCCACAGATCGGTACCAGTTTGTAGCCTGTTAGGAACCAGGCTGCATAGCAGGAGGTGAGTGGCAGGCGAGTGAGCAAAGCTTCATCTGTATTTACGGTCACTCTCCATCGCTTGCATTACTGCCTGAGCTCTACCTTCTGTCAGATCAGCAGTGGCATTAGATTCTCATAGGAGCATAAACCTTATTGTGAACTGTGCATGGGAGGGATCTATGTTGTGCACTCCTTATGAGAATCTAATGCCTGATGATCTGTCACTGTCTCCCATCACCCCCAGATGAGACTTTCTAGTTGAAGGAAAACAAGCTCAGGGATCCTAAGGATTCTACATTATGGTGAGTTGTATAATTATTTCATTATAATTTACAATGTAATAATAATAGAACTAAAGTGCAAAATAAAATAAATGTAATGCACTTGAATCATCCTGAAACCATTCCTCCCCTATACCCCCTCTGATAGGTTTGGCTGTGTCTTCACTCAAATCTCAACTTGAATTGTATCTCCCAGAATTCCCACATGTTGTGAGAGGACCTAGGGGGAGGTAACTGAATCATGGGGGCCAGTTTTTCCTGTGCTATTCTTGTGATAGTGAACAAGTCTCATGAGATCTGATGGTTTTAGCAGGGGTTTCTGCTTTTGCATCTTCCTCATTTTTTTTTCTCTTGTCATGTAAGAAATGCCTTTCACCTCCTGCCGTGATTCTGAGGCCTCCTCAGTCATGTGGAATTGTAAGTCCAATTAAACCTCTTTTTCTTCCCAGTTTCGGGTACATCTTTATCAGCAGCGTGAAAATAGACTAACACACCTACCCACCCTGGTTCATAGAAGAATTGTCTTTCACAAAACCAATCTCTGTGCCAAAAAGGTTGAGGACTGTTGCTTTAGGGTCAAATTTCATGTGAATGGTTCTGAGAAGCCTGTATTATATATCCAGGAACATGTCTTCCTGCTTAGGATTAGTTTCCTACCGTGACCTATTATACGAAGAAATGTGATTTCTCATGGGTAGGCATGTCTCGTTCATACTACCATTTTCACGAACCACCAGTTTTTGAATGATGCATGAAGAAGATATTTAGGCAATCTGTGAACTTGAAACTTTTTCTAAGTTCTAACTTATTGAATAAGGAAAAAAAGGAAGAAGTGCTGGTTGACTGTATTTTTCATCTTTATTAAACTACTTTTACAATGTAAGTATTTGTATTAGTCTGTTTTCATACTGCTATAAAGAACTGCCTGAGACTGGGCAATTTATAAAGGAATGAGGTTTAGTTGACTCACAGTTCAGCATGGCTGGGGAAGCCTCAGGAAACTTATAATCATGGCAGAAGGCAAAGGCGAAGCAAGGCACCTTCTTCACAAGGCGTCAGGAAGGAGAAGTGCCCAGCAAATGGAGAAGAGTCCCTTATAAAACCATCAGATCTCGTGAGAATTCACTATGATGAGAACAGTATGGGGGAAACCAACCCCATGATTTAATTATCTCCACCTGGTCTCTCCCTTGACTCATGGGGATTATGGGGATTATGAGAATTACAGTTCAAGATTAGATTTGGGTGGGGATACAAAGCCTAACCATATCAATATGCAAGTAAGTCAAAATTTCCCATATTTTAGGAGAATTAGTTTTTGCAAAAGTATTATGTTATTTCCAAACCATTCCAAGCAATAGGACTTGGCCATATTTGTCTTTCTTGCCAGAGATTGAGCACAGGAATGCCAGCCATCATCACTTGGCTAGACCGTGGGTTCCCAAACTTACTCCATTCACAGCATCTTTAGTGTCTTAGCTCTTTTTCAAAGTGCTTCTAGCTAAAGCAAAACAAAACAAAACCAAAAACACCCTAAACCTAATAGTTCCATTTATTAATTAAGGTTAAGTCCAATCTTGCTTATTAAGTTGATTTATGTCCAAGAAAAGTCATAGTAATAATAGCTCATGTGGTATTTGACAAATGTCACTTTGTTTTCCTCTAAAATGTAGTCCATCCTGCAGTGCCCATATGAATCACCGCAGCACCAGGGCACCCTCAGCGCACTGGTTTGGGAACTGTAGGGCTGGACTGAAAACAAAGCCTGAATCAAATTGTGTCTATTGTGTCACTTCTCTGCCCAAACTCTTTTCATATAATTTCTGTGTGGGTGATACTATTTTTAAAAAATTTATATCAATGTAAGTATTGAATATTATTTCTATACTCTAGCTTACTGAGTTTATCCCCAGGGATGGAAATATGGACATATATATATATCACCCATCCCCCTCCAAATGGAGGAAAGTGATAGTACTAGGTACAGTGTGGCGACTGAAAAATAAAATTTTTCTGGATCAGCCATTCTAATAGCATTTTACACCTTAGGGACAAAATTATTTTGTTAGTAAGTTTTCTGTAAAGTTTGGGAGCTTGAGCCCCCAAACCAGTGTTTTCTGGTTCCCTTATCCTAATTCCTAATTGCAATGGAAGAAATGTACTTCTTATTTTACAAAAGTAGTGATATGGATCTGTATCATTAAGCTCACTAGTGCCAAGCTGCAGTGGTGTTCTGACTCACCATGGCCATGGAGTGTATTATGAGGTGAGGTTCATCGCATACAGAGATAATAACATTCTAGTCCCTCTTCACTTACTCAAAGGTGATGACAATGCCTCAGGCAGTGACGGAAGAATTCCAGTGCAGCCCAGCTTCCTTGGGAAACTCTTGTGTTCTACGGCAGCAGAGCCCTGACTTGGCCAACCACAGATGTGTGCAAAAGACAGGTCTGATGCATGACTCATAGACCCCCCTGAAGGGTTCCTAGAAATACATTAGGAAATATCTGTAAAGCGATAGCCTTCTTTAAGAAAAGAAAGTGGAAGCTCTGAGGCACCGAGGATTTTCTCATGGTTTGGTGAAGATTGAGATGCTGAGGTGCATGTTTGTCCTTTGCCTCTTGTTGCAGGAGCCACTGACTACTTCTGTCCCCTGAACAGGTGCTGTCCTCATCCCTTGCAGTGCTGGTGCAGAAGCGTTCTCTTTCACCAGTGATTATAAGACTTTGGAAGCATGGAAAAGTTGACTGGGTGGGCACTTGTGTGCAGATGCCTTTTGTTAAATTCAAAAAGCACTCTCAGGCTATGCATAACTCATTTAAATTGTGGTACAAGCTCCCCACCCAAGTGGAAGCTGGGAAAGCCTCAGTCTCCCTTTATTCTAGCAAGTTAATTCTGGTCAACTCAAGTCAAATGATTATCCCCCAAATCATGTTTATTATGACCCCTATGAGGCCCTGAAGAGCTTCATATAAATTAGAATCTTGACTTCCCACACTATTCGTGAACCTCCCTTAATTTAATTGTACTCTCTCCCTTTCCCCCAAGGTTTAAAAAAAAGTAATCCAAACTTCCCTACAGTCGAATTTTCTTTGTGAAATCTTTTGATATAAAAAATTATCAATTCCAGTGACTTTAATCACTTAATGAACCCTCTTATCCTTTTGCTGTTCCACCTTCTGAATTACTTATGGAGCAAGCCAACTGAAAGTGCCCATTGATGGAACTTTTGAATGGAAACAGATGCAGGCTCAATTTTGCATGCCAACACGAAAGGCAGCATCCACAATTTTTGGGATTCAATTTGAAAATTTAGGTTAATTAATTTTAGCCTAAATAACTCTGATAACGTTATTCATTAAGGGGTTTATTGTAGAGATATGTATGCTGTTCCTTATGAAAGTTCCTTGAAGTTTTCTCTATTAACTATTTTAATTTTTAGAGTAAACTTTTATAACTTTACAGTAGCTGAAAGTGGAAGAGAATTATAACAGATTAGAGCAAAAGTACTTATCCAGAATCGACATTTGAGAATCTTTATAAGGCTATGTGTGACTCCCATGGGAGTTATTTTTTCATAGTTTTGTATAAAATTACAAAGAAATATGGTTCAAAAGTGAAGGTGCCCCCAAAATCTGGAGAGCCATGCCTAAATTTATGATGTTGGAATTGCTTTTGTAACATTTATTTATAGATTATATGTTATTTTAAATAAATGATTTAATGGTATTTGCTACTTAGAAAAATCTTGCCGCAGATCCTTCTAAAATATGAAGGATTCTTGGGTTAAGTCATCAGATACTCCCATGTATATGTGCTGTGTGGTTCTATTTTTGTATAATAGATTTTCTCAAAGCAGGAGACTCTTAGACCTAAATGTTTCCTCATGCCAAATTGTTCTCTATCTTGAGAGAAGCGGGCCAGGCGCAGGGGGTGCACTCTGCTTTTCTGAAATGGTCACCTCTGTTTGTGAGTGTATGTGTGTATGAGTGTGTGTATGCATGTATGTGTGTGAGTGAATCGAATGTGTATGTGTGCGTGTATGTGTGTGTAAATGTGTGCATATGTGTGAATGTGTGTATGCTGTGTCAATGTGTGCATATGTGTGACTGTATGCACCTGTGTGTATGAGTGTGTGTATGTGTGAATGTGTGTGTATGTGTGAGTCTGTGTGTGTCTGTGGGAGAGTGTGTGTGTGTGTGTGTGTGTGTGTGTGTGAATGGGCAGGAGTAGGCAGGAGAAAGAAAAACATTTGTAAAAAGATTAGAGGTGGACCCTCTGTAATATGATCTCACTGACCATCCAAGTCCCTTGGATTTCCTTCTTTTGGACTTCAGACCTCGGAGTGTACACTCTTAAATGGCATATTTTTTCACTTCTGGTTTAGTGTTCATATGTGTGCTACATTCTTTTTCTTCATTGTTCTCATTCTCTTTCTCTCTTCTGTCTCTCTCCCTCCTCTGTCTCTCTGTCTCTGTCTCTATCTCCCTCTCACACTGCCCCCCCATTGCCTTGGACGTGTGTACGTAGTCCCTCTGAGTTTGACCCTCGTCATGCATGCAGTAAAGATTAAAAGGATGCTTTTCTGTGTGCCTGTCTTTTCACCTGAGAAGGAGGAAAATTATAACTTTATAATTAATGTGGATGTTGTTTCTATGGATTCATCATATTTTCTATCTTGGTAAAGGAAGGGGAAGGGTGGTAGACAAATTTGAGAAAATTTAAGATTTTTATAAAATACAATTCATAAAGAGAAAAAAAGGTATTAGTATGTTTACTATGAAAATCTGAGTGACAGACAGATCTCTACAGAGAATCCAGAAACAAAACTGAGACCGAGGACCACAGAACAGATGCTCAAAAAGAGAGAGGTCTGGAGTAAGAGGCATCAAATGATAATTCAAGGTAAATACACAGATTTTTTAGGGAAAATCTTACATCCTTCAGTCAAGCATGCAAAAGAAGTATCCAGAATGGTGGTTTATGCAATTTTATTTCCCAGATAACTAGCTTATGGAGAAAGGGGCTCTCGAAGCTAAAATTACTTAATTTCCCTAAAAGTTACTAGAATTTGTTTTTAAATACTTAAATCATATGAAAATGAGACTCATTTTTTTCTATGAACAAATGTCTTCAAAATTATTCTAAAATGATTTCCAAAGTGTCTGATAGTGGTTTTATTTCAATTAAAAACAGGGCACATTTGGAAAGTCAAAAGTGCGGTAATGATATTAATGCATATCCACACACATTCTAACTACCAAATTATCTTCTTCATTGTTACTAAAAATAAAAATTGGAACGTATTTTTGCCACATATATTGGTTTCAAATAGAAAACTTGAGACAACAGATCTCAGTGCTTGCTAATGGGTTTTTAAAAACCTACAATTCATGAGTACCCAGAAAAGATAAATTTGACCTCTACAGAGAAGGATTTGCAGTTAGATAACGTTGCAATAGATGACACTGTATGTGCTATATTGTTTCAATATAATAATTGCACAGGTGAAGGGTGGTTTATAGCAATGCAATGGTCTAAAGACCAATTCATGTTCAATTTCATGTTTTGTTTCTCTTCCCATCAGCACCTTCTACCTCAATCTTTTCTATGGTCAGATACATACAATGACTCCTAGGACTGGACTGACTAAGACATGCCAGAGAATTGAAGGGATCCTGGGATTTAGGACCAGGCAAGTGAAAGGTTAGGAGAAATGATGAGTGAAGAGCAAAGCTTATGAGCAACAGTGACAATAAGTGACAATGACAAATGGGCAGAGAAAGTATATGGACAAATCCTTTGAACTGTCTCCCTACTTAAATTTTCTTCATGGAATTGCCATGTACCCAATGTGCAGCTCTCTCCCTGAGTTAATGCTGTTGGAATATCCTTGTTTAGATTTCCTCCTCTTCCCATCTCTCTACCACCAGATAATGATTTTCACTGCTCCCAGCCGCCCCTGACTCACCTCTCAGATCATGGATTAATCCCATTACTAAATACTCAACCCCAGATCCCATTACCCACTGAAGAACTTTTGATGTTGGTCTTGAAGCTTCCTTCTTGTGCACAGCTAATTTTCCTGTGCCAACCTGGCTGAAAAATCTCTACTTACAAAAATATTATGATCAGGCTAAGAGGTGAATCAGCTCTCAAGAAGACAATTAGATGAGTATCGGGGAGACAGAAAAGGGGCAAATCAAGGCAATCAGAGAGAGAACTCTGGTGGAAGTCACAAGTACAAGCTCTTAGGAACATGACAGGAGAATATAACCATTCATTTAACAAACATTTGTTAAAACACTTGTAATATTCTGGGCACTTTGATTATTAAATCTGATCAGTTAGTGATTGCTTATACACTTTTTGCAAGGGCAGGAATTAATTCAGGGCATTAATGACCCAAAGCCCAAGTATGTGGACAGGTAGTGTGAGCGTGCCAGGTGGAAGGAGAATTTCCTAGATTAAACTGGAATTGTCTAGGAGGAAGTGTAGGACCGTAATTCTCCACCTCTGATCTAAAAGCATTGATAGACCCAGGACTCTGTGCTTTTAAAACACTTTCAAAGTAATTCTGATATGCAGCTAAATTTTAGAATTACTGATTAGGCACACAATATTTATTCATACAATGGATATTTGTAAACATTTGCTACAAGTTTACATGCAAGAATAAATTCAAAAGGACTGCTACTCTCATGCAGTTTATATTTTAATAACACACAAATGTATTTAACCCAAGATGAAAAAATTAAACAACATAAAATAGATACAGATAGAGTTCAGAAAAAGAAGAGCTTACTGATGAAGTTTTAGGAAAAGCTTTGTGTGGGAAGAAAGGCATTTGAGCTAGAGTTTGAAGGATAGTTTACATTAAAATTATTTTCTATATCGAGGTAATTCATGTTTACTTTTGAAAGGTTGTAAAATATAGATAAACGACATGCATACACACAAAACAATTTCTTGATCCATAAATAACACATGTATACATTGGTGTGTATTTCTACACTCGCAATAAAATTATCAATATGGATATAAATGAATATATACATATTTAGATATGTTGCTTCTTATAAAAGCAAAACCATTTGTACAGGTTGGTTCTGTAGCTTATTTTTCTCCATCAGAAAATATATCATGACTATTATTCCATGAGAATCAGTATTAATCTATGGTATCATTTTTTATTGCCTGAATACTACATTATTATATATGGATGTATTATAATTTATTTAAGTATTATATAATGTTGGGAATTTGGGGTTGCTATCTTTTTTTTATTGTAAACATACTGAAAAGAGAATCTTGAAGGAAATTTGTTTTCTTGTTGATGAATGTCTACAAATGGAATTTCTAGGCCAGTGTATATGTTTGATGGATACATGAAAGGATGAGACATATTCCAGGGGTGGGGGTAATAAAAGCAATATCTCAAATATAGGAAAGTACAGGCCATTGATAGTAATATAGTTTCCTAAAAATAGTGTAGGCTGGCTGTGGTGGCTCAGGCCTGTAATCCCAGTACTTTGGGAGGCCGAGGCAGGCGGATCACCTGAGGCCAGGAGTTCAAGACCAGCCTGTCCAACATGGGAAAACCCCATCTCTACTAAAAATACAAAAATTAGCCACGCATGGTGGTGGGTGCCTATAATCCCAGCTACTTGGGAGGCTGAGACAGGAGAATCGCTTGAACCAGGGAGGTGGAGGTTGCAGTGAGACAAGATTGTGCCATTGTACTCCAGACTGGGCAACAAGAGGGAAACTTCATCTAAAAAAAAAAAAAAAAAAAAAAAAGAAAGAAAGAAAAGAAAAAGAAATGGGTTGAAAATTTAGGCTGGGACCAGGACTTTCAGGGTCTTCAGTGGTAGATCAAGGAACATAGTGATAGGATATCAACTCAGTGTTCAGTGGCTTTTAGTTTAATGCTACATATGGACTCTGCAAGTGTTGTTGCCTCAGAATCCCTATGGTTTGGGATAATTCTGGAGTCATTGGCACTATTACTCTGGTGCTTTATACTGCTGGATAGTTACATAAGTCCTTTTGACAGATAAATAACAAAACGACCCCATTTTCAGAAATCATCAATGCTTAGCTAAAGGGCCTCCCATAGTACACGTTTTGTCAATGGCTGCTCCCAAGGTGAGGGTCAGGGTGTTCAGGAAATCTCAGCAGAAGGTACCTTCCTCATAGGAGTCTTTCCACATGCACTGCAAATACATGAGAAAGCTATGTGATGCTGGACAGTTACTTTTTTAACAGAACAAAGGAAGGACCCATCCACTTTTTCCTCCTTATGTACTGTGAAAGACAGCTTCTAAAATAGCAGGTCCAAAAGCTTCTTAAGCCATATCCAGAAGGAGATGGAAAGTCCATGGGGACAGACAGCACTGGCTGTTTTCTTTCAGGAAGAAGTTGCGTTACCCTCCTTTGACTTTTCTCTCGCACTGGGAAGTCATTATTATTCTGGCATTCCTCCTGACATTTTTATGACTTTGTTTATTTTAATACATGGTTCATTATTTGTTTTGGAACAGCCTTCCAAATTATTCTTCCAAATGCCACTTGAGCTCAGCCGAGGAGATGTTTCATCATCTCCTTTGTTGTCGTTCCTTGCAACTTGCCTAACTTTCATCGTGGTGGAGGCTGTAAAGCTCTGTAAGAGTTCTTGTGGGCTATGGCTTTGATTTGTCTCTCCTCTCCTTTGGCTGATTGGGCAAATCCAATAACTATTGATCAGTTCTGAAACAGCGAGATTTGTATTAAGTCCCCTACTCTTGATGGGGAAAAATTATGACTTTTCCCTTTCAACAAAACCCACAACCTGTTAACTTCAATTAAGAAATAAGTAGCAGCAGCGGAAGCAGAAACAGGCCACAGAAAGGTGTTTCTTTCTCTCTGAGTGCTTTTCTTTTCCGGCAGCAAAGGGCTTCTGTGCAGTTAGAGTCCCATGTTTGATTGACTCGGCTCCCAAGCTGATGTTTACACGGCTGTATTCATCTTGCTCCGATGACTGTGACATGCCACCTGGATGCGGTGAGGCTGACAGGGAATGTGAGGGGGACCAGACAGATGACAACGTCTCCGTTCTTCAGAGCCCAGGCAGGATGATCTGTCACCTGATGATAGGCCACAGCCTGTCATTTATTTACTTACAGCTTTAATGTGGGTAAAATGAGCAGGAGATGGGGGGAAATGTGACAAGAGGCAAAGAGAAAGTGAGTGGTTACAGGAAAGAAAAATCTGACAGACCCTTTTCGGCATCAAAATATCAACAACAGCTATTTCCTACATCTCAATGGGCATCCTGAACTAGAAGCCAATTATGAGCAACATTCTGAGCAAGAAATCAGATTTGCAAAGCAGGAACTTGAGCCATTAGTCTGTGGCAGTGCGGCAGACAAACCCCACTGCCACTTGATTATATTAAATGCTTGGAATTTTCTCTTGAGCATTTAATTTCTGCAATTTTCAATGACCATTTTGCAAGCATTTTTTTCCCCTTTTAGTTTTTTAATCCTTACACATTTTGCAAGGTAACATTCCAGTGCAATTGGAATTATCATCCAAGGGTCTTATTTGCTATAAAAGTGCAGCTAGGCCGGGCCCGGTGGCTCACGCCTGTAATCCTAGCACTTTGGGAGGCTGAGGCGGGCAGATCACTTGAGGTCAGGAGTTCGAAACCAGGCTGGCCAACATGATGAAACCCTGTCTCTACTATAAATATTAAAAAAAATTAACTGGGTGTGGTGGCGGGTACCTGTAATTCTAGCTACTTGGGGGGCTGAGGCAGGAGAATCGCTTGAACCCGGGAGGCAGAGGTTGCAGTGAGCCGAGGTCACACTGTTGCACTCCAGCCTGGGCGACAAGAGCGAAACTCTGCCTCAAAAAAAAAAAAAGTGCAGCTAGAAATCACTTTGAAAACCATTGACCTGCTTGTTCTGTGTGTTGACACCCTGGTTATGGGAAAGAAATATCTGAAAACCAGGAGAAATGACGAAAGATATTTTAACTGTTAAGGTAAACCTGTAGGAACAAAACAGACTGAGATTATTCATATTTTAAGGGGATTTTGTAAATTAAAAAAATGGATCTTTGCCAGTATCTAAATGAATTAAGTCTTTCTCAATTAAGCCAAATTAATGAGCAAAGTATATTAAGTATTGTATACACTAGCACAGATTTGAACCACTACGATAAAGTTTTAAAAGGGACCTACAGTTTGGGAGTTCTTTTAAAAAAATTTTTATGATACTAGATCTTATTTTCTCACACAGCATTTGGGGGAGAGGCCCCAGGAACTTCCCACACACTCTGACGATTGTGCACTGAAGGCGTGATGTGTACAGAGACAGTGTACCTGAGGGCACACCTTTATATGCCCAAAGACCATAAAGCATTCACAAATCATTAACAGTGGGGCTGATGAGGCCCAGGTGTTGGGTCCAGCATTATGTCAAGAAAATCTATCATGCAAAAATACCAAAGATCTGACACATTTCCTGAGAAACATTGTCCTGGGGAAATTGTAACTGTAACTCATAGTAGCCTGAATCCGGCAATGCTGAGACTGACTATTATCAAGGAGGCTCTCTGGTTCTTAGCGTGTCATTTCCAAATGCCTCTTTCAGCACATCTAGCTTGGCAGTGTACTTTCAACATGTGAAAGTATGGTAACCATCCCCCCAGTAGGCTGTCAGATTTGCAGTCCGCAAGCATCCACTCAACAGGCGGCCTGGGATCCAACAGGTCTCACTTTTGCCCAATAAAGGCAAAATTTCTAAGAGTCACAGTAAATGTGACTCCCCCAGAATATTGTGAAGAACACGGCATTTTAATCATGTGTGATTGCTTTGGGAGGAGAAAGAGCTTCAGTTGGTACTGAGAAGGTTGTTAGAGCAGATCAGACACTTCACCCTGTGGTTCCATTAGCCCTGTCTTCCCTGAATGTCTCCCCGCTCTTAGACATCCACGTGCATTGCTGCTTCAGGCTGCCAGCTGTGTTAAAAAAAGATTTGGCACGTCTTCATATGGGGTTCCCTTACTGAAGGTAGAAATACAAGCTACACTTGTCCAGCCACTTCTCCTGTAGTTCTGTTGCCAAGGAAAGGGAGCTTTACTACCAACCCTGGGGACAAAAGGGCCCTGTGAAATACAGGACTCCCAACCAGCAACTTGCTATGTCCATTTCTGGAGCTGATAGTATCCTCAATTCCTGGTGAGTATAATTTGGCATATTCTTGTGAATGAGCCACATGGTAAAATAAAGCCATGTGTACTCTGAGAACTGTGTGATACATGTATATTTGAGACAGGGTCTTGTTCTGTCACCCAGGCTGCAATGCAGTGGCACCATCACGGCTTACTGTAGCCTCAGCCTCCCGGGATCAAGTCATCTTCCTGCCTCAGCCTCTTGAGGAGGTGGGACAACAGGCGTGTACCACCATACCCAGCTAATATTTTTAATTTTTTGTAGAGAAGGAGTCTCACCATGTTGCCCAGGGCTCAAGTGATCCTCCTGCCTCGACCTCCCAAAGTGCTGGGACTACAGGCATGAGCCATGTGCCCAGCCTGATATTTTGAATGCACTTTTAGAAGTTTCATTTTGTATTGGCTGAGTTCTACTTCTTTCGCTAAGAATTTCAAGAAGGAAGAGAATTTTGTCCCCTTCCATGTATTTGGCAGTGTATCTCTGATGCCTAAAGGAGCCAAATCACCTGTCCTCCTTTTCCTGCCGTGGCAGGGGAGTGTGATGAGTCCTATAACCTTGCTCACAACTGTGCTGGATACATCTGTTTGCGTTGGATTTATGTGGACACAGGTGGTGCCCTCGGGGTCCAGGTGTTCATGGGGAACACCTGTTTCTATTCTTTTGCCTTCATTATTGTTGGGGAAGACATATGTGGGGTGGGGCCTTAGGGTATATTCACGGGATCAGTGAGGTGAAAAGTGTTAAACATTATAATTTCATTACAGTTAAGCTGTATGCTTCTCCTCAACAGCCCCTCATGGTTATTTAGCCTTTTAATCTGTCTGGTTAAGATGTTGTTAATACTGGTGACATAGGAGGAAGTAGGAAGAAAAGGGAAAAAGCAGGGTGTTCAAGGAGCTGACCCTGCCTAAGAAATGTCCACCTCCCACTACCCTATATACAAATAAATGCCTTTTTAAAAAATATATATATACTTTAAGTTCTGGGCTACATGTGCAGAATGTGCAAGTTTGTTACATAGGTATACACGTGCCATGGTGGTTTGCTGCACCCATCAACCCCTCATCTACATTAGGTATTTCTCCTAATGTTCTCCCTCCCCTAGCCCCCAACCCCCTGACAGGCCCTGGTGTGTGATGTTCCCCTCCCTGTGTCCATGTGTTCTCATTGTTCAAGTCCTACTTATGAGTGAGAACATGCGGTGTTTGGTTTTCTGTTCCTGTGTTAGTTTGCTGAGAATGATGGTTTCCAGCTTCATTCATGTCCCTGCAAAGGACATGAACTCATTCTTTTTTAGGAAGAAAAGAGAAGAAGAGCAGAATATTCCAAGAACTGACCCTGCCTAAGAAATGTCCACCTCCTACTGCCCTATATACAAATAAATGTTTTATAATTTGCCAAATATTTCAGTCTGTATGATCACATCCTATAGCATATCCTATAGTAATTTTACTAAGGTAAGATATATGTAAAAATCATTTATTGTTTATCCTTCCATCAAATATTAATTGAGGGTCTTCTGTGTAGAGTCCCCGTACCCTTTGACCATGGTGGTGATCTCAAGCCCCTTAATATGTAAACAGAGTTTAAAAAATATGCCCACTGTCTCTTTTTTAATAAGCTGAGGCAGCTCTTTCCCATTTCCTGTCTTTTATATTATTTTTGTAGCAAAGGTGAAAAGTAAAAGTAATTATCATCCCCGGGGACCTTTTCTGTCGAGACCATAAGATGTGCCCAAATCTATAATGTGCAATTTTTATCACCAACATTTTCATTCTTGACTCAGATGAGCTTCTAGTTCCATCCAGCATCAGTCTATTCATGAAAAGCTCTGAACACAAAATTATATCAAACATAATAATAGATAAGCAGCTAGCGTGAATCATGTATTTACAACTGAATACTGCTTCCCTATAATACCTGTGAGCTGAGGGGATATTTAAGATATTTATCCTATTTAGCAGCTGAGCCCTGATCAATTGGAGTGGAAATTGCCTATAAACAACTGGTACAGTACTGTCCAAAGAGCCTCACCCATTCAGGGGAGCATCCAAGGATGGGTGTGGAGGAGAAGCCACCTCCCTGGTGACTTGAGAACATAATTGATGAAGGCTCATTACCTTTTCCATATGTTTCCTAGGGCTGGAACAAACAGCTACAATCTAGGTGGCTTAAGACAACAGAAATTTGTTCTGTCACAGTTCTAGAGGCCAGAAGTCTGAAATCAAGGTGGTAGCAGAGCCACGTGCGTTCTGAGGTTTCTAGGAGAGAATCTTTTGCCTCTTCCAGCTTCTGGTGGCTCTTGGTGTTCCCTGACTTGTGGCAACATCACTCCAATCCCTGCCTCCACCTTCACATGGCCTTCTTTTGTGTGTCTCTGTGTCCTCTCCTCTTCTTATAAGGACACCAGTCACTGGTTTTAGGGAAATCATCCCCCTAAATCCAATAATGGTTTCATCTCGAGATCTCTAAGTAATTACATCTATAAAGGTACTATTTCCTAATAAAGTCACATTCTGAGGTTCTGGGTAGATACGATTGGGGGAGCACACTAATCAACCAAGTACACCCTCATTTGTTTTCAGTGTTTCTCAGCATCATATAAATAGTAAGAGGATTCTCAAATCAGAGAATCAAATGTTTTCAGTAATTTTTCCCCTAAGCAACATGGTGGAGAAATGTTCATTTTTAATTTTTGTATTAATTCATCTATCTATTTATTTCTGCAACTAATAAAAAATGCAGAATTTTGAGACACTTTCCAGTGGGGCTTAGAATTTAAAATTATAATTCTCTGATAAATATTTGGAAGCGTCTTCATATTTATCTTTCTCCTTTGATCCTCTCAGTGGTCTGGTGAAGGAGGTGGAGCAGGTAGCGTTAACACTGGCCTTAGAAAGCATGACTCCAAGGCTCAGTGAGGCTGAATTTTCCCAATATTCCTCAGTTAGGTGATTTATGGAGCTGGCTGGGACTCCAATGTCTAGGTTGGATTTCTTCCCATTAGTTCAAGAAACAGCCTGATTTTCACTTTTGTTGTTGTTGTTGTTACGGTACCCAAGGAGACATGTGCCTCTATTTCTATTTTCATATTCAGGTTTTCATTTTATTTTGAGTTTCAGGGATATGTTAGCTTAGCTATTCTGGTTTTGGGGTCAGTCTGAGCTGTGTTCTAGTTCAGGTTTTGCCACTGTCCAGCTTTGTAACATTGGGTGAGTTAAGCTACCTTTTTGGATTCTTATCAGCTTTCTTTCTCAGCTTTCTTATCTAAGTGAAGAGAATAATAATTATCTTGTGAGGAGATAATGAAGAAAAATATCTTAATATATTTAAAGCATTAGCACTGTGCCTCAAAAAGCAGCAGCTGCTTTTTATGGTGTATGTTTTATTATTAAGCAGAAGAAACAGTGGAAGCCTTGAAGAATAGGTGTGTTTTGGGTCTGCAGAACCAGCAAGGTGGTCTTGCACAAATATCAGACATTCTGGGTCTCAGTTTCATCATCTATAAAATGATGGGAGGTCTTTAAGTCCATTCAGTTCCTTGATTTATGGGCAAAAGACAGAGAGAGAATTGCAAACAAAGAAGTCTCCAATTTACCTAGTTAAATGCTGATCAATTTAAACTTCACGTGCGAAACATTTATAAAAACTTCTGATACGAAAGAGGGAGCAGAGAATCTCTGCAAGAGGCCTAAACAATTGTTGGTGTTGTTTCAGTGTGTCAGATAAAGAAAGTGAGAAATGAAGCATTTCTTGTATATTTAAGGCTGAGTAAAGGTTATCATTCAAGGAAAGATTACCTTTTCTTTCCATTCATCCAAACGATAATTGCACAATATTCACATTTCTCAAAGCACTCTGAAGACGACATGGGAATTGAAACTTCTAGTGTTTCCAAAGGAATTTAGAAGCACAGAATAATGTCAGGCTCAGATCAAATAAAAATAACTTTTATGTCTCCATTTATTAAAAATGCATGTCTTGTTTTCAAATGTTTTCTTCCACAGCAGTTACACACTGGCAAGACCCAGTTTGAAGCTTTTTAACTAGTGCCTTTTGACAACTCCAAAGCTCTTTCCCTCCTGCCCAAATGCTGCTTCTTCATTAAGTCCCCCAAGGAAGCAAACCAGCCAACAGCAAATAGAGACAATACACCCTCCTTGTTCCAATGAACTTATTCCTTTCATTTGTCAGAAAACGGAGAGATGCTTGTGAGAAAGCTGACTTGGAAACAAAGCCCACACGGGGCAGTCCTGTTTGGCACCACAATCTTTTATGTAGATGGTGGATGAGGATCTTATATGCCATTTACACAAAAATTAGTACTTAAAACAACATGTACAGAAAACGGTTCCAAGTCCCAGTCCCATTGCAATCTCTTCGTGTTCTCTTCTGTGTCTCTCAGTATTCTGTGCTATTTTCTAGGCTTCTTTCCTGTTTCAGCGCACTTTGTCTTCCTGTGTGCCCCTTCCTCCTCCTCTTTTAAAAATTCAAACCAGAATGATTGCAATTCTTTCCTGGAATTTGTTTTTTCCATCAAAATTAGAATACAGTATTATCCCTTTACTCTAAAAACATTCTTGTTTTTTTATCCAACCCAGAATATGTGGAAGCAAAAGGTTAACATACTGTAATAGCTTTTTATAATATAAAAATTTATATTGGCTGGGCGCAGTGGCGCACTCCTGTAATCCCAGCACTTTGGGAGGCTGAGGCGGGCGGATCACGAGGTCAGGAGATCGAGACCGTCCTGGCTAACACGGTGAAACCCCGTCTCTACTAAAAATACAAAAAATTAGCCGGGCGCGGTGGCGGGCGCCTGTGGTCCCAGCTACTCGGGAGGTTGAGGCAGGAGAATGGCGTGAACCCAGGAGGTGGAGCTTGCAGTGAGCCGAGTTAGCGCCACTGCAGTCTGGCCTGGGCGAAAGAGCAAGACTCCGTCTCAAAAAAAAAAAAAATTTATATTTCCTGAGAGCTACATTTTGTGAAACAAACATCTGCTGATCGTAGTCCATGTGCCAGCTCTGTGGTAGTGTTTGGACAATGAATAGAATGGTCCCTACCTGCAACTGGGTTACAGTCTATGTGGTTAACATAAGCTATCTCTGTGGTGTCTTTGACACTGTACCCTTTTGAGAGGGGAACGCTTAAGTTCCGGCTCAGACTTTTATCCCAACATTGATAAAACACAGTATGATAAAAATGTTCTTCACTTTATTTTTCTCATTCATAAAATGAGTCAATGCGACTAGGCTAGAAGATTATTTTCTGCTTGACTATTTCATATCAACTGAGTGATAAAGAGTTCTTTCGCTTTCTCACAGTCTGGTTTGATTTTTCTGTGGTGGTGACATTCAGTGTCTCTGAGGCGCCGGGAAGGCAGGAGGCAGAAAAGGGGCCTAAAGAAGGGGAATAGAAACTTGAGCACAACCCTCAACTTTCTTAGATTTTTCTAGTCTTGAGAGTAGAAAGAATGAATCAAGTCTGCATATATGCCCAAATCTCTCCAAGCAGACTCTTTGTAAGCTTTGACTTTATGTGCTCAAGTAAGAAAATCTCTTCTGTCTTTATTATGATTAGATTCGATAGCGATATGGTGGGTGAAATGTTGCTCTCTAAATTTGAGTCATGTGCCATGGGGCAGAGCCCAGGGTTTGACCTGGGGAAGATGCTCTTTTTGAAACTTCTCCACCATTAATTTATGCATTCACAAAGTGGAAATGATGTCTTAAAGATGGGGGTCCTCTTTCTATATTATGCTTCTTCATTTTCAGGCAGTGAGTAAAGAAGCATAAATACAGAGATGGCTTTTGGGTTGCTATACTCCCACCTGACATAGGCTGTCTCTGCAGGGCTCCAGAACTGGAACATTATACAGAGTCTTCAAAAACCCTTAATTCACTTTTGAGCTTTAATTATTTCAGAAGTGTGAATGTACTATCTTGTTCAAGTGTCTCTTAAAATAGTAATTATTTATATTTTTAATATGTATGCAATTTTGGGAATCTTAACTGATTTTTTTCATTGTATTTTTCTAGTCAGTGTGTACCATTTTCAGTAAGAGAAACTGGAAAAAGTTAAAAACAGATTTTGAAAAATTCACAAAACTGCGTGAGCCTAGAGGAAAGGTAACCAGAAATATGACAAATGGTCTTTGGAAGTTTGTAGCATTTGTTTCTGCCTAAGTTATGAAAGCTCAAAACTCCACTAAGACTTCTGGGATAACCTGTAATAGGTGACAGCTTATTTTGAAATTTAAATACTTTTAAATATTTAAAAAAATAGATTGAAATGCAAAAAGACAAGAACACGCATTTAACATAACTTTTGAGTTTAAAACTCAATAAAATTAATGTCAGAAAACATTGGATGTCTATGGATGCTGATAAAAACTATAGATACTCACAAAAATCAGTCAACCTCTTAAGAAGTTTGTTTTTAACAATAGATTTTCGATTTAGAGAGACATCACAGAATTTTGCCAATTCTGGAGGCCAGCTAGAGCTTCTCTTAGAGATTGGGGCAGAAGAAGTCAACAGTGCAGTATCAATTCATGACCCTGGCTTAGGAAGCCAGACTCATAAGCTCTTTTGATGTAGCTTCTATTTAGAATACAGTCAAGCCTGGGTCACTGCTGGGATTTTAATTTTAGACACAAGGGATGTAAAATATTAGGCAATATGAGCAAACTTTGCACTTGTCTCTAGAAATGAAGGAGTTACATTCTCCTGTCCTGTCTGACGTTTGGTTACAGAGTGCAGTGAACTGCTCAAGAGTAAGGCATTTGGTTAAGAGGCGGCACTGTGTATCTATAGAGCAGATTAAAGTGTATGCTGATTCTGTTTGCTTTGAGAGCAAATATTTTCCCTGAATTTTAGTCTCTTTGGTTGGATGTACAGAATGGGCACGTGCAATGGGCACCATGCCTTGCTCCATCAGCGGCCCTGCCCTCTAAGGCAAGCTGGCAGTGTGAGGAGCCACAGTCACCCATCAGCTGCCTGTGTGTCCTCCATTACACACTACACGTATAAATTATAGCTCATGTCCTCCTTCGCGCCTCACTCAGAGGGTTTATAGTGGCAATTACCTGTTCACAGACCTACTGCATGTTTTCTGCTACCGTGCCCAGTTCTGAATCTTGCTTCAATCAGAGATTTGGTATGTCTTTACCAACACAATAGACATTAAGCTGATACAACAAAGTGCAATAATTATGTGATGTGGGACGCCCTTGGTTTGCTGGTAAATTTTATTTGGGGTCATGCAGTATAATCCAGGCTTGCTGTTGGATTTCACTGGCGTTGACACAGCTGAGGAAGAGATCCAAACCTGGACATGCCACTTACGCAATTAAATATGCTGCCCCTTGTATATACTTTACCTCCCATATTTTACAGCGAGACAATAGTTTCTTCAATGATCAAGTGATACAGCATGCAGTAATTACCTGAAGTGATAGCAGCTCTGATTTTTGGCTCCATGTAGTGATGCCCTTTCTAAAAATTCAAGTCATTCAAAATTGGAATAAGCTGCTTAGTGGGTGGTGAATGCCCCATCACTGGAAGTGTTCAAGTGCAGCCATCTGTCAGGAATGCACTGGACAGAACCCCTATGTTGGGTGGGATATGATGCCCTCTAATGCTCTTTCCTATATGAAGTTCTTTGGTTGTTTCAAATCTTCATTTTTTAATACCGTAATGATTCAGATTAGGGATACTCACTGTTCACTTTCAACTGGCCTTAGTATAGAAAGCGCTCTCACTTCCCACAATTAAAAAATATACATTTGCCCAAATAACGGCATCCTCAACGTTGTTTTGCCCTTTTCCTATTATAGGTATAGCGACTGAGAAATATGTGATGACTAGATCTAGGGGAGGAGTGCGATGCCACACTGCCCAGCTCTGTTGCTTACTAGCTATGCGACAGGGGCAAGGTTCATCAACCCGAACCCTGAGGTTGGTCATCTGCTAAATTCAAAGCATAACAAGTACCTCCCTAACAGAGCGCTGAAGGACTAAATAAAAATTTAAAGTATTTAGCACAAGGCATGGTACTTCTGGTGAATATAAGCATTCACTATTTGTTATTTGTGGTGGTTTTTATTGTTTACCTGGGTTATCTGTTCTCAATCAGCAAATCTGTCACTTGTGTACCATGAACAGATGATGGATTAGATTTAGAGAACTATGTTAACTATTGGCATTTTTAAAGGACAAATAAATATATTCATTTTTTGCTATTTATGTATTTTCACTCATCTGTACGTTAATTTCTATAACTCTATTAATGATGTTATTTTTAAGGACAGCTTTAAAGTTTGAACAAATACTTCTTATGTGTTTAGTCAACTTAAAACCATTTTAAATAGCCTGTAATTGTGTAGTACCTCTCTTAAATTCCAATCTCAGGTTTAAAAGCCTGTGTTACTTATCATCTATTGCTATTAACGTTGTGGAAGCTTATTGTATTTATGTGACAGATAATATTTGGACTTAAAATTTTTCAGATGTTTGTTGTGTTTACTGAGCTCTGATTCATATAAAAGTGGTAGCTCCAGTTTAATGTAGGAATTCTGCTTGCATGTGCGGCTTTCCTTCCCATTGAAACAGAAATGATCCCAGTGAGTGAAAAGCAAAGATAAGCTGAGAATAGAGTTGCAATCTTAGTTTGTGCAGGTGCTGTTTTGTTAACATCCTGGTGCATGTGCATTGTATTTTTGCACACACAGTCATAGTCAATTTTTTTTTTTTTAGAACATGCATTACAATGTTCAGCTCATTACAAGTCATGACAAAGCTCCGTTGGAACCAAAGAGAAGACTCATGCTCTTTATATACCGAGAAGCTGTTCCCATTGTGACTCAAAGAATTCTAGTTCAGGAAATATCAACTGGCGATTTGCTTTGTGGGTTGTTTACAGACCAGCTACTTTTTGCCTTCCATTTTTTATGTGCTGTATGGAGACAGTCTCACACTTTGAGGCTAGTCTTCTCAAACAGGCTTTAAGATGATAAAAATCACACCAGGTCCAACTGGATCTTTATGTCATAAGACCATTTCCCCTTTTCTTCTCTACTTCTTTTCCTCCATTCAGAGCTAAAACAAACCACTTCATAAGAACCTCATGAAATTTTCCCTGTGTGCACTTTAGTTAAAAGACCCTCCTGTGCAGTGCATTCAACTCTGTGGGGACACTGTGCCACAGTCAGCTTGCTGGGAGATCAAAGTGGAGAATCTTCAGCTTGCAGAATGCCTGATGTGTCTCTGTAATGCATCTAGCAGGCTTTCTGAGTGTACTCTGTTTCAGAAGGCTAAAGGGAAAGGGCATTTTATCATAACACAGAAGACATTCAAATTTTGAGATAGCTTAGAGGATCAAAATAATTATATCTTCAATAGATGAAATGACTAAATGGCTTTCCCCAGGTCAACATCCACAGGGATACATTCTCAGGCATTTTGGGGGGGCATCAAATTTCTTCTTTTTTCCAATCAGAAAATTTCTAATTTGATTTATAAATTATGAATGTAACTTCTCAATTCTTTAAAATATGAGATATGGAGAAGGGTTGTGTTCGCTACTACACACTTCAGCAGCTCAGGTAATACAGTGTGTGCATTTTAAGAAATATTAAAACATGTTAAATATTGTATATGCAGTTTTATTCTGGGCTTTTAAGCTTTCTCTCTCTCTCTCTCTCTTTCTCTCTCTCTCTCTCTGTCTTTGGCAGCCTGATCTTGTCCTCAACTAAACTATTTCCTGCCTACTAATTTTGAACAAAAACTTAAGTTTCCTTGATAGATTATTTGTCATTGGTATCTCAATTTCTTTACCAAATACCTTTTTTGCTGAAGATCTAGTAAATAGTTTGACAGGTTTTGAAAGTGGAAGAAACTTTAAAAAATCATTTTAGTTAAGTGTTGACCTCCACATTTTATACAGTAGGGGTCTGAAATTTGTCCAATATTTCACATTTACTAAGTGAATTACATATGTTATCTAATCTATAATAATACCAAAGATTGTAAAATATGCCATCACTTTGTGTATCGATAAGACAGAAAAAAATTACCAACTTAAATTATGGACTCACTTTGGCAGTAAGATACATCCAGATTAAAGAGAGATTATAAGCATAAGATCACGCTGTTAATACAAACATATCTCTCCTTTATGAAATATATAATTTGCACCCTGTATTTCATAAACATAGCAAATGTTGCAAAGAGTAAGCACATGTCTTCTCTAAGAGGAAATCAGGATAAACACTTAGATTGACTGGGGAGGCAGGCACAGGAAAGGTGAAATACCAAATCAAGTATACTAAGCTTTAAGACATTTTTTTTTTTTTTTTTTTTTGGCTAGAGGCTGTCCTAGGATTACTAATAGACTACATAATAAGGCAAGTGTGTCCAATGTTCTCTTCTAGTTATAGTGCCTTCCCTCTCTGCACATCATGGTTCTTTGTTACAGGGGATCATCTAAATGATAGTGATTGCTCAAAGTTCCTAAGCTTCTTGAGATTGACTCCAGGGCATTGCTGCTGGTGCCGGTAGCTATTCCCCAGCCTCAAGCCCTTAAACTCCTGTAGGGACAGTGTGTCTAGAGGCTGCCTCTCTGGTCTGCTCAGATATTTTATCCACTGTCTCCACCAAACCAGAGTCATCTCTGGGGCTTGGAGGAGCAATACTACTAGCTTCCTCATAGGACAGGACCCTTGGCCTAGGAACAATAGATACTTATCAGAAATAAAGGAGATTGGGAAATCCAAAACCTATTACATAGCTTTTGCTTTGAACCACCTATTAGTGTGTGGCATAGTCTATCAGTGTGAATAAATAAATTGTAATAATTTGGACTTGATCCTTCTTTCATAAAATGTGTGGTCTGTAGATGTCACCTTTGAGGAGAAATGGTATTTTTCATTTAGATTCTACTTGACTGCTAACTTGCTTTGGAAAAGTAGACTATTACTTTCTCCAAAAATGAAATGTAACACTCCAGTCTCCAACAAAAAGAAAAAATGTAGCATGTGTACCAACAAGTCTCGGAAATCACCCCTGTTTAATTAATATCTTGCTTTTGTTACTCAATATTTTTTATTCTATTCAAAATACCACAAAATTAAGATAATAGCTCCACAAAATTGATTCAGAGATATTAATTATTTCTTTGCTTGTCTCCAGACTTATTATAATTCATTACTTTCTCCTGATGTGGTTAATGTTGTCATAGTTTGGAGCTGGTATACTGTACCATTAAGAATTTTTATAAGGCACCACTTATATGATTATATCACTTTGATTTTTAAAATGCCTTCATTTATTTCCTGGAAGTTATCAAGCTGACATGAAAAAGCCATCATCTAATAGGAGTGAATTTTCATAATGCTGTTTTCATCAAATTTTATCCTCAGATATTATGTTTGGCCGTGTGACAAACATTAGATTTCCTTTCTTGCACTTTTTCTTAACCTAATAAAACATATATTATGTATATTGACTGTATATTATTGGTTGTAATATACTATGTATATTTTCTTGTTTTTATAAATGTTTTTCAACTAAAATTTTTGTAAATAGAAGCAAGCCTTTCACAGCTGTATCTATGGAACACAAAACAAGAGGAGAAAATTGGCGGCTACCTGTTACACTATGTAGCAGACAATCACTTATAATTTTTATGAAACAAATTCTATTTGGCAATGGAATTCAATCTAACAGGACTATTGCAATATTGTTGGCTTCCTGCTTAACTTTGAGTTGGGTAACCCAAAGGGCTGGTTGCTTGTCTGTTGGCTATCAGCTCCAGGCTCATACATCTGTGTTTCTCTCTTATAAGCAAGTTGAAAGTCTGCGAACTTTATTTTTAACAAGATTTCCTCCTTACCAAGCAGCTTTCTTATACTGTCCTAGCGGGAGGTCCTACCGGGAAATTGGAAGGTGGGAATAAGACTGAGAGCATTTTATAAAAAAGAACGAGATCATGTCTTTTGCAAGGACATGGAAGGAGCTGGAGGCCATTATCCTCAGCAAGCCAACACAGGAACCGCGAGTTCTCACTTATAAGTGGCAGCTAAATGATGAGAACACATGGACACATAGAGGGGAACAACACACACTGGGGCCTCTCAGGGTGGTGGGTGGGAGGAGGGAGAAGGTCAGGAAAAATTACTAGTGGGTATTAGGCTTAATAACTGGGTGATGAAATCATCTGTACAACAAACCCTCATGATACAGGTTTACCTGTGTAACAAACCTGCACATCCTGCACATATACCCCTGATCTTAAAATAAAAGTTTTTTTTAAGATTGTGGGCATTTTTTCCCCTCTTGGCTTCAGGCAGTGTATAGGCAGAGTAGCTATGGTCTTGCCAAGTAATGGCAGTGGTGGCTCTGACAGCAGCAGGAGATTATCCAGCAGCTTTAATGGCAGAGATCATGGGCTCTTTTTTTTTTTTTTTTTGAGACGGAGTCTCGCTCTGTCACCCAGGCTGGAGTGCAGTGGCACGATCTCGGCTCACTGCAAGCTGTGCCTCCCGGGTTCACGCCATTCTCCTGCCTCAGCCTCTCCGAGTAGCTAGGACTACAGGCGCCCGTCACCACGCCTGGCTAATTTTTTGTGTTTTTTAGTAGAGACGGGGTTTCACCGTGGTCTCGATCTCCTGACCTCGTGATCCACCCGCCTCGGCCTCCCAAAGTGCTGGGATTACAAGCGTGAGCCACCGCGCCCGGCCATGGGCTCTTGAATAGTATTTTCCCTTTCAGTCTTGTCACTGACAGGGTAGAAGTATCATCTTGCAGTTACTGATCAAACCCTCTCCTTTTTGCTCTTTTAGGCCTTCCAATATTGAGTAACCAATTTTCTACATTGTTACCTCCATTAGAAATTCCTCAAGTTGTTTCAATATTCCTGACTGAGCTCTGACTGATGGATCTAGTAAAACCATATAGAACCTTTGCACACAGCAGGGGAAAGCCCAAATAAGGAACCATGGGAACTTGATACTATTTGTTCATCTAGGTCTCAATTAATGAGCAAATATTATTAAATGTCTATAGGCAACATGTTGCACAAAGTTGTAATAATAATAAAGAATAGAAAGATTGTATATTTTGGCTAAGTAGGTTGCCAGTTTACTTATTTATTCATTAATTTAATTTTACTTTTTTGAGACAGGGTGTTACTCTGTAACCCAGGCTGGAGTGCAGTGGTGCAACCATGGCACACTGCAGCCTCAACCTCCTGGGCTCAGATGATCCTCCCACCTCAGCCTCCTGGGTAGCTGGGACTACAGCCATGCATCACCATGCCTGGGTATTTTTTTGTATTTTTTTGTAGAGATGAGGTTTTACCATGTTCCCCAGGCTGGTTTCGAATTCCTGAGCTTAAGCCACCTGCCTACCTGGGCCTCCCAAAACGCTAGGATTATAGGCATCAGCCAGTGTGCCCAGTGAGGCTGCCAATTTACAATTCAGGGAGAATCTTCCTTGGATTTTAAATATTAAATAATCAGCTGTCTTGAGTCAGTTCACACCAATTTGATCATAAGAACAAGCTCCTCTGATACCCTCACATTTCCCCCATTGATATAGAACTCTCAGCTACTGCCCAGTACTCACCATTTTCCACTCTCATTCCATCAGATCCATTAACGATCATGAAAAGCACAGCTCAAGTGTTGCCATGAAGCCACTTCCTACCTCCTCTAGCTTCCAATATTTACTAATTCTGGAAAGAGTCCTTTCTGTTCATTTCTACTTTGTTAGAACCCCCAATAGATAAGGCACTTTTGCCCCAATCTGTCACAGAAATTTTAGTATCATGTCTAATTCAAGTTTTGCTCTTTATTACAACCGTCTCTCCCTAAGCAGAGGGTGGGGTTATGCAAATAAAAGACACAGCATGTACTCAAAAAACCCTTTCCCCTTTGGCTGTTCACTTAAGCATCTCAATATGTTCTCCCTCAATATGTTCTGTCTATCAGGGAGCATTCTTAGTTTGAACCCTCTCCCCGCCGTGTCTCCAGGACCCCAGAAGATGTCAATATCCTATGGTAAATTCAACTTAGGCTAAAGCTGGTTTCCCAGGTACATACAGATCGCCCAATTCACTGAATATTTCAAGTGTCACTGGTATTGTCTGTGTTTACGTTGGACTCCATTGTCTGAAGTTTGGACAAATGAATTTCTCTGTGCCTAGACTTCCTGACATGTTTAAAAAGAACAAAAACGGGAGTGGTGAGGCATGTATGTGGCATGGTGACAGCTCACTCCTGACAGCAGTTGATCCCAAAGTACTTTTTGTAAATACCTGTTATTTAAATGCTGAATAAGTGATAATAAAGTTTATCATATTATTTTGCTTCAATAACACAGCCTCAAAGTTCTGTGATCCCATTTTCTAGTTCATTTTTTTCTCAGTCACCTAATACCATAGTTGCATGGGATTCAATCCCCTTAGTGTTAATTTAGGGACTTATTTACTTTGGGGAAGCTTGCTGGCTTCTAGCTCTTTTAATTTTCAAACCAAGTTTAAAGAGAGTCATTGAAAGTCACTTCAAGTAATGTTTTAAGGCAAAACACCCTAATATATATTTTTTAAAGTACATGGTGCTAAGTAAAGTTTAACTTTTAAAAGATTAACTATGGTGTAATAAATATGTACTGTCCATGGACAGCTTCCTGGTCTCACCTGGGCTAATATTTGTGAATTATTCTCTGCTTTCAACTAAAGCGTGGACACACACACACACAAATGCACAAGTCATTTGTGTGTGTGAAAGAACTATTTCTTATGCCATTCGCTTTGTGTGCCAGTGGGGACCTTTGAGAGATCACATCACAGGGAGCCAAGGATATGGCAGAGAAGCTCCTTTTTCAACCATTTTGTTGTCGCTCTTGAGCCTGTAACTGTAGCCTATATATAGCACAAGGCTTTAGGGCAAGGCTCCCTGCATTACCTTTCTCTCTTATTATAAGCCCATCTCAGAGTTAATAATTTCCTCCGAGGAGGTGATGCTGTAATAAAGATAATTAAATTGAAATTTAATATAGTGGGGCATTGTACTATAGCTTTATATCAGATGAGGGTTCTGAGAGAAACCATTACTGTGAGGGTGGAGTGTATGGTATGTAATTAACAATTATGTTTGTCAGGTTTATGAAACAGAAAATTAATAACACGGAGACTATAAAACAGTGAACAAAGCTGCAATTTCTAAATTAAGGTGACTAGGCCATCATTTACCCCTAGAGCAATAGGTGTCTTTCTTTTTCAGAAATAGAATGCAGGATCATGTTGATTTACTCACTTAAAAAAAAAACTTCTTGCATTCCCAGACAGAATATTTTCTCTGTAGCACAGTGATTCTCAATCTTGGCTTTGCATTAGAATTACTTAGAAAGCTTTTCAAAATCCAGGTGCCTTTTTTGATATGCTGTTGGCCACATACATGTTTCTTTAGAAAAATGTCTGTTCATGTCTCCTGCCCACTTTTTAATAATTTTTTTTGCTTGTAAATTTAAGTTTCTTCTGAACACTAAACCTTTGTTGGATGCATAGTTTGCAAATATTTTCTCCCATTTTTAGGTTGTCTGTTTACTCTTTTGCTGTGCAGAAGCTCTATAATTTAATTAGATCCCATTTGTCAATTTTTGTTGCAATTGCTTTGGCATCTTCATCATAAAATCTTTGCCAGGTCTTATGTCCAGAATGGTTATCTTTCTGGGTTTTTTAAAAATAGTTTTAGATTTTACATTTAAGTCTTTAATCCATCTTAAGTTTATTACTGTATATGGTGTAAGAAAGAAATCCAGTTTCAGTCTTCTGCATATGGCTAGCCAGTTATCCCAGAACCATTTTTTGAATAGGGAGTTTTTCCTCATTGTTTATTTTTGTCAATTTTGTTGAAGATCAGATGGCTGTAGGTGTGTGGCTTTGTTTCTGGACTCTCTGTTCTATTTCATTGGTCTATGAGTCTGTTTTTGTACCAGTACCATGCTGTTTTGGTTACTGTAGTCTTGTAGTATAGTTTGATGTGGGATAATGTGATGCCTCCAGCTCTGTTCTTTTTGCTTGGGATTGGCTGGCTTTTGGGGCTCTTTTTTTTGTTCCATTGGAATTTTAAAATAGTGTTTTTCTAATTATCTGAAGGATGTCATTGATAGTTTATAGAAATAGCATTGAATTTGTAAACTGCTTTGGGCAGTACGGCCATTTTAATAATATTGATTCTTCCATCTGTGAGCATGGAATATTTTTGCATTTGTGCCATTTCTGATTCCTTTGAGCAGTATTTTATAATTATTGTTGTAGAGGTCTTTCACCTCCTTGGATAGCTATATTCCTAGGTATTTTATTCTTTTTGTGGTTATTGTGAATGGGATTGCATTACTGATTTGGGTGTCAGCTTGGACACTGGTGTATAGGAATGCTACTGATTTTTGTACCTGGATTTTATATCCTAAAACTTTGCTGAAGTTGTTTATCAGATCAGGGAGCTGAGACTATGGGGCTTTCTAGGCATAGAATCATATTGTTTGCAAACAGAGATAGTTTGACTTTCTCTTTTCCTATTTGGATGCCCTTATTTCTTTCTCTTGCCTGAATGCTCTGATTAGTATTTCCAGTACTGTGTTGGATAGGAGTGGTAGGAGTGGGCATCCTTGCCTCCTGCTGGTTTTCAGGGTAAATGCTTCCAGCTTTTTTCCATTCAATATGAGGTTGGCTGTGGGTCTGTCATAGATGACTCTTATTATTTTTAAGTATGTTCCTTCATGCCTAGTTTGTTGAGAATGCTCCAGATCACTAATTATTAGATAAATGCAAATAATCTCATATCAGTCAGAATGGCGATTATTAAAATAACAGATGCTGGTGAGGTTGTAGAGAAAAAGGAATGCTTATACACTGCTGGTGGTAATGTAAAGTTCAGCTGTCGTAGAAAGCAGTTTGTTGATTTCTCAAAGAACTTAAAACAGAATTACCATTGGACCCAGGAATCTCATTTTTGAGTATATACTTAAAAGAATGTAAATCATTCTACCACAAAAAGACACATGGACACGTATGTTCATTGCTGCACTGTTCACAATAGCAAAGACATGGAATCAACCTAAATGCCCATCAATGTTAGACTGGATTTTAAAAAGATGGTACATATATACCATGGCATACTATGCAGCCATAAAAAAGAATGAGGTCATGTCCTTGGTAGCAGCATGGATGGAGCTGGAGGCCATTATCCTAAGCAAACTAACACAGGAACAGAAAACCAAATACTGCATGTTCTCACTTATAAGTGAGAGCTAAAATTTGAGTACACATAGACACAAAGAAGGGAACTACATCCACTAGGGCCTACTTGAGGGTGGACGGTGGGAGGAGGGTAAGGATCAAAAAACTACCTGCCATCTCTAATTCCTTTGAATAGTGTTTTGTAAATATCGTTGTAGAGGCCTTTCACCTCCTTGGTTATTGGGGATTATGCTTATTACCAGGGGGTGACAAAATAAAATCTGTACACCAAACTCCTGTGACATGCAATTTACCTGTATTTCAAATTTGCACATGTACCCCTGTACCTAAAATAAAAGTTTTAAGAAAGGTCCTTGGTGATATAAAAAAATCCAGATGCCCAGGTCCATTCCAGACCAATCAAAGTAAAACCTCCAGGAGTGGGACCCAACTACCAGTATATTAACAAGCTCTCTAGGTGATCCCAATGTGTAGCCAAAGTGGGAGATCCTGTTAGTAAATGTTTAGTGTGATTGATTTCCCTGGTGGAGAGTGTTAGGTTAGAAGAAAAGGAAAAAGGAAAAAAAAAACAACAGGAAAGAATAACTGCATAATAATTAAGTATTCATAGACTGTACTTATCCTGACAAATAAAAATTTACAGAAATTGTCCACGAACAGGAGGTATTATTAACACAGTATTGCCATTTCTGATATTTAGACATCCATGTTTCCAGGGAAAACAGAGAAATCTTGGTCCCATCCTACACTCCACTCTCTGGGCTACCAAAACTCATGAATATTTGAAGGTTTCTGAATGGGGCCACAGAATTTCCCAAATTATTATGGGCAAGTGCTGATTCTGTCTTTGCCAGTCTGGGCTCTTATAAGCTCCATGGCAGAATGAGAGGGAAATATGGCCAGAGTGATGATCACACAACCAGGAAGCAGAAGAAAGTATGCTAGGCAAATCCCCATTCTAACCATGCCTTCTGCATAAAGGCAGGGTCTGGGATCTCTGCAGAAGCTGGTATATGTATGTGTGTCACATCAGACGTGCACAAACACACATACACAATCTCAGAATATACCTGTGCAGAGAGCATTCCTGTATTGGTCTTTTTGAGTTTAAGAGGTCACCAAACTAGAGTGGATTGGAGGTAAGTTTACTATTTATTGATTTGCATAATCTATCTTTTGTGAAATATGTATTTTGAAGCTATTGTCCTGGTAATTCTGATGTGCTTTTATTGAGAACCTTTGAATTTGACATCTCCTGGTGATTCTGATATGCTTTTATTGAGAACGTTTGAATTTGACAATGATAAACCATTGAAGTATGTTCTCAAAGACTACTTATGAAGCCATTGAATTTTGCCTGTTCTGTGGAATTTGAGTGTATCCTGTGCTTAAGAAAATGGGAGAAAACAAAGAGTTGTGTGGCAGCCAGCCTGTGTCCTGGGATTTATATGCTGGAAATTTTTTTTCCTGTTTCAATTTTGACATAAACTATTAGAGTTAAAAACTGACTAGATAAACATTCTCTTGCTTCATCATACTTAGAGGAAATAAGATATTTATTTTTAACCACAATCAGTGAGATTATAATGGTTTATTTTTGCACTTGGTCATACACAATGTAACCACAAGACTTTGGCAACATTTATTCTCATTTAGATCAGTTTTTCCCACTGTATATTTTTCTACAAAGATTATTCAGATTTTTCTGTCACTAAATCAAAAGAATGACGAAAAGTAATTATGCATGTGACTAAGAACAAAAGACTAAGCCTATTAAAATATTAAAGCCTTGAAATTTAAATTGAGTTAATCACATTTATCAATGCAACTCATTTTTAATTTGCTTTCTCTTTTATTAAATACTACCGTTTAAATTGCTAGACCATGGCTGTATGTATGCAACCAAATAACTAGAACGTAGCCTTGCAGTCTTGGCTCTTTCTGCTGTTTTTCATGGTACCTGTGATGTCTACCCAGATGTGACAAGTAGCTGTCTAAATATATCAGCTTTGTAATGCTTGATTTGTTGCCTGTGAATTGTCCTGGTCTCATAGAATTGTACCTCAAATCTCATACTTTACAAATGACCTTAAATTTTCTACCACCAGACTATTTAGGTGTTTAGATAACTTAAAGAATGGGGACCATTTTAACAAGTAATTTACATATATTAACGATTATTTTGAAAACACTAAAAATTGGAATTACTAGTCATCTAATTTTTATCTCACGCACAATGTATATTTTTAATGCCAATCCTAACATGTTAACCAAGGTCAAAGTAAAATTTCTATAAAAAATCTCAGGATAAAGCAAAATCTAGGCAAGAGATGTGATTTATTTCAGAAACATTTTTAAAGTTCTTTATCATTCAATGATTTCACCAAGATCCCGTTTTTATGACAGTAAGCTAAAAAATTTTTTTGATTTACAGAAGGGAATTTTTTAACGTCAACATTTATTTACCTGTAAAGCAAAAACTAGTATTTGGTTCTTTGAGTTGTATATCTGATGTTGACCAAGCTCTGTTTTTCTCTTTTTACAATTGCCTCATGCTTGGGACAGGCAGGTGAGAAATCTCAGGAATAAGTAACTATAGCTTCCCTGGTTGAGGCTGTGGTCAGTTGGGGTAAGTGTGAGATGTAATTGCTGGAAAGGAGTTGACCTGCCCTGCACAAAAAAAGGTCCTGGTCTGCAGGCTGCACAGGAAACCCTTCCTTTCTCATTAACACTGACTGGAAGCACATCTCTTCTACAGAGACTCTGTCAGGTGGCTTCTAGACCGTCAGAGTCCCAGGTTTATCTGTGGAAGAAAAGGGGTGTTCTAAGGCTAGACATTGGTCCATTTGGTTAGGAAGTCAAGAAGCTAGAGTATATAGATGGAGCCCTGGCCTGGTCTGGTTAAGCACAGGCAGGCTCTTCCTTGTATTCTTGGACCCTCCAAGGGAGCACTTTACAGGCCCACCAGAAAAGCCCCACTGTAAAGAAGATCATGAGCAACATCCATCATTCCAGTCCACCATGACAGCTGAGCATAGCCAAGGAGATGATTAAGCACCCGGACATACGTATTCATACAAGCTGCAGTGTCTGTGGTAGCCCACTATTAACCAGGGTACAAGGCCTCCTAGATTTCATGTACAAAGTGCACAGACAGAGTACATGGCACTCAGCCCAAAGGTGTCCTGTAGGTAGAGGGTGGGAAATCAGGGATGGGAGGAGGGGAGCTACAGTGAATGCATTGCTATACAGCCCCTGAATCCTTACCTTTACATAAATTATATACTTGATGTTCATTTGCTGGATCTGCTCTTTAGCAGCATACGAGCTAGCTGCCAGGTGTCTGTTCTAGCAAATGTATGCATGCTTTGCAGATTGAAACTTCATCATTATTTCTGAAACATTTAATATGAAAAAAAATTCACCTGGGTTTAAAGTCCAAATATATTATCTCAAGAAATTTCAATAATGTAGCTGATAATTTAAGAAAAGGAAGAATTATTAGATTAAAAAAACAATTATTATAAAAGATTGAATGGTTTCAGAAATGTTTAAAATATACACTATTTACTTACATGGAAATGTTTCAGAGAGCAAATACTGAAAATTTGAGGAAATCATCATTGTGACACCTTGGTTAGGAATCATGTAGAACTATTTCGACCTTAAAACCTAGTATTATAAAAGCAAGTTCAAATTTCTCTTTAAGTGTTTGAAGTTTTATTTTAGAAATAATCTATATTGGCTGGGCGTGGTGGCTGACGCCTGTAATCCCAGCACTTTGGGAGGCCGAGACGGGCGGATCACGAGGTCAGGAGATTGAGACCATCCTGACTAACACGGTGAAACCCCGTCTCTACTAAAAATACAAAAAATTAGCTGGGCGCGGTGGCAGGCGCCTGTAGTCCCAGCTACTCGGGAGGCTGAGGCAGAAGAATGGCGTGAACCTGGGAGGTGGAGCTTGCAGTGAGCCGAGGTCGCCCAACAGAACCCAAGCTTATTATAAAAGATTGAATGGTTTCAGAAATGTTTAAAATATACACTATTTACTTACATGGAAATGTTTCAGAGAGCAAATACTGAAAATTTGAGGAAATCACAATTGCAGTAAAATAATATTTTATACCAAATTCCAAATAACTGTTTTCACACTTCCTTGCTGTTTGCCACAGTGTTATCACAAATAAACACTTACTATGTGTTTCATTAAAAAGAGGTTGGCGGCCAGGCTTGGTGGCTCACGCCTGTAATCCCAGCACTTTGGGAGGCCGAGGCGGGTGGATCATCAAAAGTCAAGAGTTCGAGACCAGCCTGGCCAACATGGTGAAACCCCATCTCTACTAAAAATACAAAAATTAGCCAGGCATGGTGTCACGCGCCTGTAATCCCAGCTACCAGGGGGTGCTGAGGCAGGGGAATTGCTTGAACCCAGGAGGTGGAGGTTGCAGTGAGCTGAGATCGCGCCACTGCACTCCAGTGTGAGTGACAGAGTGAGACTCCATCTTAAAAAAAAAAAAAAAGGTTGGCAAGAACTTGTCTATAAAATTTTAAGTATCTGTCTATATGCTTGAAGGATGCACTTAAATATCTATCTCTGTACCTATCTATCTAAGTGGCAGGAGTAAAATAATCTCTTCTGCATAGAATCCTTCTTCCTCTCTTCCTTTATCCATTCACAATACTGCGTGAGTATGCATTTTCCTTTCAAAGGGTAGTGCAGCAGAGAATATCCATTATGAGCAAAGATATATTAATGCTATTCTGATGAAATATTTTCCCACGAGCTCATGTGTTGCACCTACCAAACCCATAGATGAGGAAGCTCATCAAGTGTAGCTTTTAGGCAAATAGAATACTAAAAGCCATTTAAAGACAATGCCGGCATTTTGGGTTAATTTCTACATTTTAATTTCATAATGTCATAGAAGAGCCAGAACAAAAGAAAAAGGGGAATATGCAAGATGATTAACTCCTTGCATTCCAAAATTAACAAAAAAATCCAAAGTATCCCAAAAAGTGTATGCAAGTACATATATGTAGTTAGTCACTCCTTGCCTTCTTTCATTCGCTGATTTACTTATCTAAGTACATTTCACTAAAGTCATCTATCACTTGGGCAATTAGCTCCTGTTATTTTAGATCTGAGACACTTGGATACCTGCTAGTTCCCATGGCGCTGTGACGTGATTTCGAGGTTGTAAATGCCTCACAATTAACAAAGCCTTTTTTATTATTTTGAACTCTCTCCCTCATTGCCTTTGTTTTCTATAGAAGATGAAATGACAAGGTTTTTAAAATATATTTTCCTGTTTTCTGCAACATGTATTTTTAAATCACACTGACAGTTTTATTCCGTAGCACACTAGCAATTGCTAAGCTCTTAGGAACCACTCTATCCCAACAAAATCACTCAGGGAAGAGAGGTTTAAGGAGACGAATTTCGGCTTCATGCTTCAGAGGGGTTGTAGTAAATCATGATATGGGAGGAGGAAAACAAATATAAAAATGATGAACTATACCTTGATAAGAGTGTGTTTTTAATCACTATTTTCATAGACAGGTGCAATTCTCAAAACCTTTCCTCTGGGGGGCTGTACTTTATGGAGTTTGTGTGCCATATTTTCAATACCATCAACACCCACTCCCTGTTCTACTTATGACCATGCCTATAGCCTTTGCAAGGGGTAGAATTCCAGGCCTGAGCTGTTTCAGGGGACACTTCATCTTTCCACTATGGGGCTTCTCCCGATCTTCCTGCCTTCTGAAGGATTTGTTTGTAAGTACATGTCAGACTTAAAGTAATGGGCCAGCTTCCTGAATTGCTTAGAGCTAGGTACAATTTACCAGCCTCTGAAGTGGCATTAAAGCAATGTTCATTTCTTAATGAGTATTAAATTTACTTTTAGCCAAACCCTCTAGCTGACAATGAAGTGTTCGCCGGGCTTGCTATTGGCTCTCTCTTTGGTAATTACTCTAGTGCCGGTGATTACTCTATCTTTCTTTTTGGATGCAGAAGCTTAAAATGTTTGAGTCTTATACTTAATTTTAAAAGTAGGAACAGCAGTTAAAACTCTCCAGATTTCAAGTCTCTGACTAGGGCCTCTCCTCAATTATGAAACAAATCCATATGGTGTAGTGGAAAGAACATGGACTGTGGTAGAAAATCTAAGTTTAACTCCTGAGCCTGCCCCTTCCATCAGGGCTTGGTAAACTACTGCCTGTGCACCAAATCCAGCTCACCACCTCTTTTGGTGCAACCTGTGAAATAAGAATGTGTTTTACATTTTTAAATGATCTGGGAAAAATCAACTGAATAATAATATTTCATGAGATGAAAATTATACAAAATTCAAATTTCAGCTCATAATTAAAGTTTCACTGGAATACAGCCACAGTCATTTATTTATGTATGGGCTATGGCCATTTACATGCTACAACAGCAGAGGCGAGTAGTTGCAACAGCAACCGTATGGCGCAAAAAAGCCTAAAATATTCACTATCTGGTCCTTTACAGAAAAAGTTTGCCGATGGACTGCTATAAATAGTTGATTGATCATAGGAGCATTAATTTACTCTCAAAGCCTCAATGGCATTTTCTGTAGAAAGGGATCAATAACATAGTTACATCACAGAACCATTGTGAAGAACAAATGAAGTTGTTAATCTCAGCACTTAGAAATCTCGTTGTTAAAAAAGTCAAAATGGAATTACTGGTTATGGATGTTTTGCTCTAATAATTATTCTTATCCTTCTACCAACTCAACTGAGTTTATTTTTAAATAGATGATTTATGATCTATTTAATAAATTTATTTATATTAGATATGATTTAGAAATTGGCACTTAAAATAATTTATGCAAATACTTATTGGATGTCTATTACAAGACAAGTACTCACCTTTGAGGAGAGATTATATAAAAATGAAACTCCTCCATTCTCTCAAAATGTCTTTGGAAAAAACTCCTCAAAGGCATATCGACATGTATAATTTTTCCACTTGATCGATCTGTGTGATCTTTTTAATTGTTCCCAGATCACCAAATGGAAACAAAGTAAATCTACATTCTTCAAATGCCTTTGAGCTCTATCAACAACTGCATATAAAATAAAAAGGAAAATTGGGGTATTTATTCCATTCATCCAGCATAAATTGTGTTCATCTTTATTACAGACGTTTACAGTTTAGGAAGTTCTTTAAGTTTTCCACCTCGAATTTTACCCCCAAACTGATTTATGGATAAAAATCCAATAAAGATTTCTCTTCTAAAAGGATGAAGGCATTTGCCATGCTGCTAATGAAGGAAGAAATAGAGGAAATCCATTTGGTTATTTCCTGATTCTTGTCCAAAAGCAATTGCCTCCTGCTGTGGTCTGTTCTTAGTGTTCAAGCAGCGCTGGTTCAGGTCCAAACCTTCAGTCTATTTTGATCTGGGAGCGCTAACTTCTTTGATGTGTATCAGTGACTTCTAAAGTGCCATGCCAGGTTTAATCAAAGGTATATAGCTTCAGCAAAAATAAATGACGAGAAATGATCACAGTGCCACATGCAGGGTTTTTAAGCAGCCTCCAGACTTTGCTGTGCTGGGCCCCCTCCTCAGAGGACAAATGCAGGAACCCCAGAGGGTCTCCCTCAGATAAAATAATTGCAGAAAAACAGAACAAAGGAAGCAGGGCAATAGTCTCAAGCCCTCCGATTTCACGATGCAACCAATATTCCTCTGGCTGCTGTGGCTGAGGCCCAGCGCAGCTCTGCATGCTACTATCATGAGCGTAGGTGGCAGGAGTGGATGCTGAGCGGCCACTAGGACCTCAGGGCCTCTAGCGTGAGTGTGCTGGACATTAACATTAGAGCTGGCATTATAGAGCCTATCTTAACTGGAGCCAAGCAGTTGGTTACTTAGTGGCCTTTTTACTCATATACAAGGATGTATCCAAACACAGGTTGATTCTAGATCAACCATAACACAATTAAGGAGCAAAAAGGCCTTTTCAGCTTTCTGCCAATTCTTTCACTACAGTACAGTGTTTTACAAGCATTCATCTCCCACCTCTAAAAATGTTTTTAGATGTATGTACACATGCACACGTATTATTGTCAATTCAAAACAATGTATACTATAATAATAGATTGAATTTTAGAATCTTACAGGATTGACGTCTAATGCTTTCTCCCATACCAAGTACTAACCAGGCCCAACCCTGCTTAGCTTCTGAGATCAGAGAAGATCGGGGGCATTCAGGGTGGTATGGCCGTAGACTCTAATGCTTTCTTTCCATTCCCCAGTGTACTATTTTAGGTGCTTTCAGAGGTTTGCATACCATATTTGTTGCTATATTATCTAGACAACTTAGAAGCCAGGGTTATTTTCTGAAAAGTCCACTTAAAATTTTAAAATCCAAAGTCACAAGATTATTCATTCTTTAGCATAGCCTGTGATTGAATAAAATTTTATTTGACTGCTTTACCAGATTTTATCTTGTGAATCACTCTTGTAAAACTCTCTTTTCTCTGCCTGAGTCAATCTCCTCCCCCGCCACTCCTCTCGTGATCTCATCCTATCACATGGCTTTAAATATCATAAATATTCTAACAACTATCTCTAGACTGGACCATTCCCTTCAAATGTAGATTCACATATCTCATTTAACTCAATGCCTAAAGCTAAATTCCTTGTCTCTCCCAACGAAGCTGTTCCTCTATTAGTCCTCCTCAACTTAGTACAGACTGTCTCCAACTTACATGTTTGATTTACAATTTTTTTAATTTTACAATGGTGTGAAAGTGATACAGAGTCAGTAGAAACCATACTTTGAATTTGGAATTGTAATGTTTTCCCATATCACCAAGGCTAGTGATATGTGGTATGACACCCTCGCAATGCTGGGCAGTGACAGCTCCTCATGCGATCACAAGGGTAAACACTCAACATTCTGCAGTGGACTCTGGTGACAGGTGATTTTGCCCGACTGTGGGCTAATGTAAATCTCTGAGCACGTTTATGGGAGGCTAGGCTAAGCTATGATGCTTGGTGGGTTAGGAGTATTAAATGCATTTCTTACTTAGGATATTTTCAACTTAGTATGGGTTTATTAGGATTTAACCCCATCATAAATTGAGGAGTATCTGTAAATGCAACTACCTCCTAACACATGCTCAGACTAAAGGTGGGCTCACCTTTAGCGTTTCACTTTCTCTCACATCCTACATCAGCAAATCTTGTCCGAACCTTCTAGAGACCTGCAAACTCTTTATACCACTGTTACTCTTAACTCTGTAGTCTAAGCCACCATCTCTCACAGAAGGATGATTGCAATAACCTCTTACTGATCCTCTTTATCCCTCTGTAGCTTTTCTCAACACTAAATGCCAGAATAGACTGTTGAAAACATAAACTAGATCAGGTCAGTTCTTTACTCAACATTCTCCATTGGCCTCCCATCTCATGCAGAGAAAAGGAAGAGAGTCTCACTCGCTATACCTTTTGGAGTCTTGGCTTGTGCACTCTCAGTTATCTCTGCCTGTAGCCTTCTGCTTTTTCTAGAATTCACTGGCCACACTCCTACCTCAGGACCTTTGCACTTACATTTCTTTCTGTAAGATGTTCAATTACTTCTTCATGTCTTTTCTGTCTTAGCTCAAATGTCTTAGTCTCATTGAGTCCGTCCTTGACTACCTTATTTCAAAGGCAAATCATCCTGCTCGTCTCACATCCTTTTCCTGATTTCTTTTCCTCCATAGGACTTGTCATTGTTCACAAACTGAATATTTTACTTGTTTATTTTCTGTTTCCCTTATCTAGAATGTAAACTCCATGAGAGCAAAGATTTTTGTTTCATTCACTACTGTATTCCTGACACAAGAGACAGAGCCTAGAACATAACAGCTCCTCCAAAAATATATCTGAATGAATGAATGGATAGATTTGCATAAACTACAAATGAAAAGGATATACACCAAATGTAGTTATCTCCAATGTCAGCAAATTAATGGTGATCTTAATCTTTTAAATATAACTTCCTATAGTCCTTTCTCATCAGCAAAAGAGAACTATCTTATTAAATGCATACAAATGTTTAAAGAAAAAGCAGATATAAAAAACCTAAAAAGGAGGAAACAAAATTTTTTATGTATTTAGATGAATATATTATAAATATGTACAAATATATACCTATAAAGAAATAAAATCAAAAGGAAATAGATCAAAATGCTAATAGAGATTGTTTTTAAGTGCCAAAATTATGAGTCATTTTTTATCTGGTTTATTTCCTTTTATTGATGAGCATGCATTTCTTTATATTATAATAAACATAAACCAACCTTTAAAATGAAATAGACTAGAATATGCTTTCTGCATGACCATATAGTAGATAAATGAAATAAAAAATCAATAATCTTCACTATCAATTACTCATAAGTAGTCCTAATTATAACGTTACCACTCTGTTAATTTTTGTTAGTTTGTTAGTTTGAGACAGGGTCCCGCTCTGTCACCCAGGCTGGAGTGGAATGGCACAATCTTGGCTCAATGTAACCTCCACCCCCCCGGGGTCAAACTGTCTTCCCATCTTAGTCTCTCGAGTAGCTGAGACTGCCCACATGCGCCACCACTCCTGGCTAACTTTTGTATTTTTTGTAGAGATGAGGTTTGCCATGTTGCCCAGGCTGGTCTCGAACCCTTGGACTCAAGAGATTCACCCACCTTGGGCTCCCAAAGTGCTGGGATTACAGGTGTGATCCACCGTGCCAACCTTAATTATTTAAAATAATTTGTTAATTCCTTTAGCTTACAGTTTTCCTAGTGAAAAATAAACTTTGACTCAAAAATGTGACTTCATGTTTTTGCCCTAAACTTGTTTCCAAACACTGGGGTTATACAATATAAAGCATTTTTGAGTTTATGTGTTTAGTTTTTTTATTTTTATTTTTATTTTAAGTTCCAGGTAAGTGTGGTACATATACACCATGGAGTACTATCCAGCCATAAAAAGGAACGAGATCATGTCCTTTGCAGGGACATGGATGGAGCTGGAAGCCATTATCCTCAGCAACCTAATGCAGGAACAGAAAACCAAACACCACATGTTTTCATGGTGGGAGCTGAACAGTGAGAACACACGGACACAAGGAGGGGAACAACACACACTGTTTAGTTTATTTATTTAGTTAGTCATTTTTGAGACGGAGTCTCGCTCTGTTTCTCAGGCTAGGGTCCAATGGCACGATCTAGGCTCACTGCAACCTCCACCTCCCAGGTTCAAGTGATTTTCTTGCATTAGCCTCCTGAGTAGCTGGGATTACAAGTGCCTGCCACCATGCCTGGCTAATTTTTGTATTTTTAGTAGAGATGGGGCTTCACCATGTTGGTCACGCTGGTCTTGAACTCCTGACCTCGTGATCTGCCTGCTTTGGTCTCCCAAAGTGCTGGGATTACATGCGTGAGCCACCGCACCCAGCCACACTGTTTAGTTTTCAAGGTTAGTTTTTCTGTCAAGAATGTTTCACTAATGTGTATTACTAAATAGTTAAGTTAAATTTTTCAGCCGAATGTGGTAGGATCACTATGTTTTTCAAACTTAAAATTGATTAAGATGCAAAAATGACCTGATAACCTTCTAGTGAAAAACTCTTTTGATTAGTAGTATATTTTTAAAATATTCTGTGACATTTCAATAAAATACACTTAAATGTTAACCCTTTAACAGATTCTTCTGTTGCCATCAAGGCATTTGCTAAAATGAAGGTATCTCCTTTCACCTTCGGCACTGAGAGCAATTAATCCATGCAACAAGAATCAAGGCTTTTTCTGCTTGGCCTCTTGCTTGCATTTCGTGCTGGATATTGCCTTTTGAAAAAAATAAGTTTGGATGTGTATTTTGCAGAACCTGTTTCACTATCATGAAGGAGAGTCAGTTAAGTCTTCTTCAATGAGTGAGAGCAAACAAAAGGCCTGTCTCTTCCCGGTTCTAGGGGAAGGGCTTACGTCCTTGGCCTGCTTTCTTGGCATGGGCTTTGTCTTCCAAACCCAAGCCCAGACACCCAAGTACATACTCACAATAGATGTTGCTCAGAGTCAGTCCCAAATCACAGCTTGCTAATGAGAATGCAGTTGCCTCAAGGGAGTGGATTCACCCATCCCCTCCCTGCCACCATTGAAGCCCCCTTTGTGAGGGGAGGAGAGCGGTGCTTATGAGGCCTCAGTGCCTCCGTGACTTCTCTGCAAGTTCCTCAACTCCTGGTGCTTTCAAAGTGTCAATTACACCAAAGCCAATTATTAATGTTTACCATGAAATCATTCGAATAATACTTTCCATGATAAAAGTATCCACACTTTTTTAAACAGAGGGCAGACAGGAACTAATAAATAAAGTATCAATAGTAGATGTTCATTCCTTTCTTAATAAAACTGAATTGATATTTCAATAGAACTCAGTGTTACAATGTTTATATCTATGAAAGAAATTAAATAGAAAAGTAATGGTTGCCGCAGCTGTCCTCGGCTCCTTAAGTGCCACGCTCACAGTGTAGTCCATCTTTGGGTTAGCATTACCGAGTTTCAATACACCCTCTGTTACCTTTTCTGCTTATAGCACAAGGGTTTGGCTTTGGTTTCTTTCTCAGGAGTGAAAGGTAAAAGAATCACATTAGGGAGGCAGGCCTACTGGTAGAAAAACTGTCTTCTCCCACTTATTTTTTAAAATGTCTGGAAAGGTATATTTTTGTTGTTTATTTTTTTTTAAGTATTATGAAATGTGACTTAGGAATCGGGTGCAGTTGTGGAATCGCGTGCAGTTGTTCATGGCAGAAGGGGTAGTAGGCAAAAAAAAAAAAAATGATATAAACAGACTATAATAAGAAAAGAAACAAAGGAGACTCAATTGTAGCTCTTCCTACTATACTTTTCAGAACAGAAAAGAAAAACTGGTTACACGGTGGCACCCAGCCAATCTCTAACTAGAATCAATTGCTTTGCCAACAAGAAACACAAAAGATGTTCAGTGTTTGCAAACCGAGTTTCCTGCAGAAGCACCTTTTCTCCAGGCTAGCAAAACGGGGGATCAAGACAATTTCTTCTGCTGCTCCTTACCGCTGTTTCTCTCCTCCCTGTGTTCCGCAACCTTTCTGGAAGAAGGCAAATATGCATCTAATCCCAGAGGAAAAGGAGACTTTTCACTTCACAGTGTGATCTCTTCATTACAGCTGTGTGACCATAGCAGGCAATTGTTCCAAAAGACAGTGACCAATATTATAATTATCTATATAAAACAGTTCCATGGGTAGCCTTTGTTTTTTTGAAGTTTTAAAAATTTGTATACAGTCTTTTCTCTCAACATGATGTGGCCATCATGTTGGGGGTGGAATATGAGTATGGCTGGAAGGAGCCGATTCTTGGAAAGAGAGGGGAGGGGAAAAGACAGAGAAAGCTCCTTTTCACCTTCCGCTTCTCTCCTGCTCTTGATTTCCTCCTTCACTAACCACTAGAGGGTTAGAGTGAAAGCAAAATAGAAAACAACATCAAACTGTAATATAGACTTTCTCCCCCCATCTTTATCTCTCTCCCTCTTCCTCATTTCAAAAGTATTTTGTTTGTTTGCTTTTTAAAAAAAAACATTTCTTACAATCTCAGCCCTTGTCCTTTTTCTTGGCACCATTCAGCGTATGTTTCTTCTTCAATGTATAGCCCTTCCCCAGGTTTTTCATCACTCCTGCCTTCCAGGTCTCAGAGTCTTGAACAACTTATGTCCTAAAGCCTAAGATTCTGCAGTGCCGTTAGCTCCATCCACAGGGCTGATAGGCATTTGTGTGTTACCTGGGAACCTCTGCAACATTTACAACACTCTTTCTATGGCAAACATATATTCTGGGTGCCACATGGCCTACCCGGACAAACTTTTAGGGTACAACCAGGTTGTAGTTTGAAGATGTGTGTTATATTTTTAAAGGAACCACAAAAAAGAACTAGACGTTCAGAGTGACAAAGACGTATACAAATCACTGGAGGAACATCCAGGTCCCAAAGAGGCACTTGGAACCAGTGATCATGCTACTATTTGTGCCTAACATTGAAATGTATTTAGTGGACTATACTTTCTCAGGAAGATTTATTTTTAGAGGTCAGATGTGGATTGAGGACATGAAAATAGTTATTGTGTAGATTTGAGATGATATTTTCTATTTTATAACTTTTATGTATCTTGAGACAAGCCATAATTATCTGTAGAAACCTGAATAATGGATTGAAGTCAGTTTCTAGAATGGGTTCTGAAATAATAAAAGCTTTTTTTTTTTCCTTTATGAGAGAAAGTTGTTTTTTTTTTTTTTAAGAAAGCAAATATTTATTTCATTGGCTAGTAAAAGAACATTCATGTTATTCTAAAATTAAACCTATTTGATGTAGAATATCATCCATCACCAGAAATGCACCTTTGGAAAGTTTGGAAAGACACCCTAATTTCATATCTGAGAAATTACTAATCTCAAGTCGATCCAAAATATAACTAATCCAAAAGATTAAATAAATAAGATACTTTTCAAAACATTACATAATGACAATTGATGTTTAAAGTGAAGCTTACAAGCACTTTATGAATCTAATCGCATTGCCTTTAATAATATTTTATACTGAATGTGTATAAATCTGAATTCTTTGATGTTAAAAGATGTTAACAGCTTGTGAAATTTCTGCCAATGAATATGAAGACTGAACAAAGGATGTCTAGGTGCTATTTTTGTTTGTTTCTCTATTTGCTAACATACCCAACTCCTTATTATGTCTTTTTTACTTCACTGTCCCACAGGCAATTAATACTCAATATCACTTAAATAGAGCAACACTTCACATTTTTCTTAACTCCTATTGCACATGTTGGTGACTGACACTTTCTTCCACCTATGTGTGTAATCCAGACACTAGAATGTCTCTTTCTACTGTCCCTTAATCTCACATTCAATCACATCTCTCTCCTCCTCCTCATACTCCCTGCCATTGTCTTTAATGGGGTTCTCATTTTTCATTTGTATTACTCTAACCATAAACTTATCTGCTGCCTTTGCCTCAAGACTTCAGCCTCCTTGCATCCTAAACACAGCTGTCAGAGTGATATTTCTAAAGGAATTTGATCACATCCCTCCTTGCTTAACATTCTTCACTACTAACTCCTCTTTACCTTTGGTATGAAATCCAAACTACTTAACCTGGCTTATAAAACTCTTCGAAGTGTGAGCCTTGTGTTTTGCCTCATGTTTCAGCAACTGATAATCTAGAGTTGTGCTGCTGGTAAGATAGCCACTGGCCATAGGTGGCTGCTTCAATGTCATTTAAAATAAATTAAAATAGAATAAAATTAAAATTTCTATTCCTTAGTCACACTCACTACATTTAAAGTACTTTACAGCCACTTGTGACTAGTGGCTTTACAGTAGCCTACTGTATTAGAGTGAAGACAATATGAATATTCCCATCAATGCAAAAAGTTCCATTGGGTGGCACTGCCTGTGATTCAGTCGTATAGCCAGTGTTCAATGCAGTTAGAAGTTCCTCAAAGATACACACTTTCCCTTCCTGTGTCCAAGTGTTCTCATTGTTCAATTCCCTCCTATGAGTGAGAACATGCGGTGCTTGGTTTTTTGTCCTTGCGATAGTTTGCTGAGAATGATGGTTTCCAGCTTCATCCATGTCCCTACAAAGGACATGAACTCATCATTTTTTATGTCTGCATAGTATTCCATAGTGTATATATGCCACATTTTCTTAATCCAGTCTATCGTTGTTGGACATTTGGGTTGGTTCCAAGTCTTTGCTATTGTGAATAGTGCTGCAATAAACATATGTGTGCTTGTGTCTTTATAGCAGCATGATTTATAATCCTTTGGGTGTCCTAATGTAAATGATGAGTTAATGGGTGCAGCACACCAACATGGCACACGTATACATAGGTAACAAACCTGCACGTTGTGCACAAGTACCCTAGAACTTAAAGTATAATTAAAATATATATATATATATATACATATATAAAGATACACACTTTCTTCTGCATTGTTGCTTCCTCTGTCAAGAGTGTCCTCATTGTCTTTCTCTTAGCTAAATCCTACTCACTTTTTCATAGTAATGCCCATTCCAGCCTGGGTTAGTCCTCTCCCATGGATTTCTATAGCTTCCCCAAAGGATCTTTTCTTGCAGTACATTCATTGTAGTTATCTGTTCCCTTGTCTTCCTCACTAGACTGTGAGCTCCGTGCTGTCAGAAACTATGTCCTTTAATGTCAAATGCTGTGCTTGATTCATAGAAGGCACTTGAAGCCATGTCTTCAGATAAATCAAATATAAAATATATGCTAAAAGTATTTCCTTTGTGATCAGGACTGATGCTTATGGTAAACATTTAATGTTTAGAGTTAAGCACAGAAGAATTACAAATTTCAAGTTTCTCTTCTTTCAATTTTTTTGTACTTAGCCAGTCAATTGATTATAAAGTGCTTATCTTACTATATGTCTTTAAAACCCGGTATGAAAGTAAAAGGTTAAATTATTGAAAAGTAAGTGACTTATAAAATTCTTTTTAAAAACCCAGAATGTTGTTTAAAAAGACCGCTCAGTGGATGTGGAGAAATAGGAGTGATTTTACACTGTTGGTGGGAGTGTAAATTAGTTCAACCATTGTGGAAGACAATATGGTGATTCCTCAAGGATCTAGAACTAGAAATACCATTTGACCCAGCAATCCCATTACTGGTTATATACCTAAAGGATTATAAATCATTATACTATAAAGACACATGCACACGTTATGTTTATTGCAGCACTGTTCGCAATAGCAAAGACTTAGAACCAACCCAAATGTCCATCAATGATAGACTGGATAAAGAAAATGTAGCACATATACAGCACAGAATACTATGTAGCCATAAAAAAGGGTGAGTTCATGCCCTTTGCAGGGACATGGATAAAACTGGTAACCATCATTCCCAGCAAACTAACACAAGAACAGAGAACTCATGTGGGAGTTGAACAATGAGAACACATGGACACAGGGAGGGGAACATCACACACTGGGGCCTGTTAGGGGTTGGGGGCTAGGGGAGGGATAGCATCAGGAGAAATACCTAATGTAGATGACAGGTTGAGGCATGCAGCAAACCACCATGGCACATGTATACCTATGTAACAAACCTGCACATTCTGCACGTCTATTCCAGAATTTAAAGTATAATAAATACTTAAGTATAGTAAATATATGTGCACGTTCTGCACATGTATCCCAGAACTTAAAGTATAATAGAAATTTTTTTTAAAGACCTCTGAGTGTTAGATACAATGGCTCAGGTGTAAAACATACAACACAGTATTTCAATACTATCATTTAGTTAAATTTCAGCATGCTGTGTTGTAATGTCTTTTACTTAAAGTAGGAGAATTGAGCAAATTTATATCACTTTCAATATTTGGATTATTAATATTTCTAACACAATCTGTAGACCACATTCTCACTTTTGTTTTTATAAATCATTAGGCTGTGCATATAGAAAAAATGAAATTGATTTGCTTTCTTTTTTGAACATCAGCTTATTTTTAAATTAATGAATCATACTGATAACACAAAACATTGCTTCCAGTATTGTATTTTTTATCTTTTAACTTACTGAAAGAACTAACTTGTGAGTCATTTAAAATGTCACTCAACAATACATTTTCTGCTTTTAGTTTTCAATTATTCATGAACATTTTATGTAATATTCAGAGCTTTAGAGCTGAAGAAATATGTAGGTAGATTCTGCCTGAGTCCATTCGACTCCGAATTTCCCCTCTCTCTCCACATAGTTTTCTCTTTCTGCAAAGGGCCAACACATCCATAATTGGAGAATAACACATTCCAGAGTCTCAATATGTCAAAATTGTTTTATTGTCTTAAGAAATAAATATTTATGATCAATGCATTAAGTTTTTCATTTAATTATTCATTTATATTTATACATGGAGAAGTACATATAGTTATACATGGAGAACTATAAATTATTCATTTATAGTTATACATGGAGAATTCGTGGAAAAGCCAATGTGCATGGATGTACACATGGAGGAAGGGAGAATAAATAAACTCCAAATAGAAGGCCTTTATTTGCAAAAACACTTTGAGGTAAATCAAATGAGGTTAGAATTTATTATTCTGATTAGAAGGACCCAGATCAATATTGAGACAAGTATAGGCCATCTCTATCCTTACACTAAAACTGTATCCCGTTTTTCTGAAAGATAGAGTCTATAGGAACTCTAGTGTTCACCTACATAGTGCTAGAGTGCATTTTCCAATCCATGTGTAAGGCATTTACCCACTAATTAACCTATAACTCATTCTGTGTGACAACTCATGGAGCAGATAGAGTGCATTTTTAGTTTCCTTCTTATTACAGAAAAGGAAAACAAGAACCGTAATTGCCTCAGGATTACTGTATCATTCAGGATTGGCCAAGTTATGCTAAGATAATAAATTAACTTGGAAATCTTGTTGACTTAATCAAACAAGTGTTTTTCTTGCTTATGCTACATATCCAGTATAGCTGCATGTATGAAGGGAGGTGGTATGAGGCTCTCCTACTCATGGAAGCTTAGGGATACTGCTGACACAGGTTCCACCATAAGGAAGAGACTGTACATGAAGAGCTCATACCTTTCTGTCACTTCCGCTCACACCCCATTGGCCAGAGCTAGTTAGGTGGCTCTGCCTTATTTAAAGAGGGCTGGGAAGTGAAGGGGGGAAGGTGAATATTGGATGAAATGAACTGTCACAATTAACTAGAGAAAGTGTCAAAACCAAGACTCCTTCATTCCTACTAACATCAGTTAAAATAACGGATAAATGTTAACTGGAGACAACTCTATTTCCAAATTAAGTGAATGGTGAATCGACTCTTTTTTACTATTTTACTTTATGTTTTGAGTCGAAGTCTCACTCTGTCACCCATACTAGAGCGCAGTGGTGCGAACTCAGCTCACTGCAACCTCTGCCCTCTGGGCTCAAGCGATTCTCCTGCCTCAGCCTCTGGAGTAGCTGGGATTATAGGCACACACCACCACACTCGGCTAATTTTATTTTTTGTAGAGATGGGGTTTCACCATGTTGGCCAGGCTGGTCTCAAACTCCTGACCTCAAGTAATTTGCCCGCCTTGGCCTCCCAAAGTGTTGGGATTCCAGGCATGAGCCACCACACCTGGCCTGAACTGACTCTTAATGAAGCTGATTTATCTCCTTTTAAATACTGGTTTACTGTGACTAGTTTTTGATTCCCAATATGAATTTAGGGCATCTGGCAGATTAAGTGGAAAGTATTATTCCTCTCTATATAAAAAAAATGCAATCATTGGAGGACATAGTTCAACCAAGGGTCTCAATGGAAAATTGAATTAGAACATAAATGAGCTCTTCTTTCACAGATCAATTGCCCAGTGTAGATGGGGACTTGGCTATTAGGCAATTTCTAATATCCAGCACCTATAAGGAACTTAAACAAATGTACAAGAAGAAAAGAACCCCAATGAAAAGTGAGCAAAGGAAATGAACAGACCCTTCTCAAAAGAAGATGTACATGTGGCCAACATGCATATGAAAAACAGCTTCAATATCGCTGATCATTAGAGAGATGCAAATCAAAACCGCAATCAGATACCATCTCACACCAGTCAGAATGGCTATTACCGAAAAGTCAAAAAATAGCAGATGCTAGCAACATTGTGGAGAAAAAGGAATGCTTATACACTGTAGGTGGGAGTGTAAATTAGTTCAACCATTGTGGAAGACAGTGTGGCAGTTCCTCAAAAACCTAAAAACAGAAATATCATTCAACTCAGCAATCCCATTACTGGTATATACCCAAATGAATATGAATCATTCTATTATAAAGATACATGCCAGCATATGTTCATTGCAGCACTATTTACAATAGCAAAGACATGGAATCAACATAAATGCCCATCAATGATAGACTGGATAAAGAAAATGTGGTACATATACACCATGGAATACTATGCAGCCATAAAAAGTACAAGATCATGTCCTTGGCAGAAACATGAATGGAGCTGGAGACCATTATTCTTAGCAAACTAACACAGGAACAGAAAACCAAATAACACATGTTCTCACTCATAATTGGGAGCTAAATGAGAACACATGGACACATACAGGGAAACCACACACACTGGGGCTGATCAGAGGATGAAGTGTGGGAGGAGAGAGAGGAAAAATAACTGATAGGTACTAGGCTTAATACCTTGGTGACAAAATAATCTGTACAAGGAACCCCCATGACACAATTTTCCCTATATAACGAACCTGCACATATACCCCTAAATTTAAAATAAAATCATGAAAAAAGACATACGAACATATTTTACTGGATTCTTATAATATACCTCTTTGAGATAGGTAGGTTAGATATGATTATCACCATTTAGAAAATGAAGATACAAGCTCAGACATGAGGATTTTTTGTTTAGCCTACTAGTCAGGATAAGTTTTAGAAACTGCTCTGGGACCAAGCTAGGTATTTTATTTTGAGTTCTAGTTTTTATTTTGTTTTGTGTTTTTTTTTTTCTGCCTTGTGATCATGAACAAAAAGATACTTATAATTATTCCAGCTTAGGCTAATACAGTAATTGTACATTTTTTTCCAAGAAAGTCTACACCTATTTTAATATCCTGATTGTTCCTTCATATAGTATTCTATCAACCTCCCTCAGATTTCCATTTCAGTTATCTTCTGGGAGAAAGAGAGAAAAAGAGACAGAGATAGAAAGGGTGGTGAGAGAGAGGGGGAGGGAGACAGAGAGACAGAGACAGAGAGAGAGTTGGTTTTCATATATTTCTGTGGTATGTATGTATCTAAGATAGGCCTATTCACTTGTGCAGGAACGAAGTACTTTATTTAAAATAAAAAAAACTTTGCCCATCCTCTTGCATGAGGACAAGCTTTGTGCAATGTCTTAACCACTACAGGCTGCTTGTACCTGTGAAATTTGCATATTGGTGTAGGTCTTCATTTCCTGTACACTTTAACAAAAATTGGCGTAGATTAGTCAATGCCGTTTGGTGTCTTTATTCTACTTTGTTAGAATTAAGCTGGAGCGGGGAGTAAACAGTAATTTGTTGGGGTAGAGTTGTTGGTAGCACTAACTTTAGTATGAGGCCTTCTCTTTCAGTTCTAATCAAGTCATTTTGGAACTCTTACTTATGAGAAAACTGCTTCTGTATATGAGTTGAATCATCTTTCTAAGGTCATTCATAGGTCACCTGTTGCTCACAAAGAAGAAATGCACTGCATGAAACAGCCAAGGTGATTCACCTGGGCATGTGCTAAGCACAAATCGACAGAGGAAGAGGCCAGATTCCTGTAAGAATTGGGTTTCTAATTTCTTTTCAGTATATAAACATAGGTAGTTATTATATTCTGTTTCAGACTTTTCTTTATGACAAATTGTCTTCTTGATTTTCAGAGCATTTAAGAATCTTAAAATAGAAGAAAGAAAACTAGAATTAAAATATTTTAATAAACAACCATGTCTAGGTTGGGCACAGTGGCTCATTACTGTAATCCTAGCACTTTGAAAGGCCAAGATGGGCAGATCACTTGAGGTCAGGAGTTTGAAACCAGCCTGGCCAACAGAGCAAAACCCCATCTTTACTAAAATACAAAAAAATTAGCCAGGCGTGGTGGTGCACACATGTAGTCCCAGCTACTCAGGAGGCTGGGGCAGGAAAATCACTTGAACCCAGGAGGTGGAGATTGCAGTGAGCTGAGATCGTGCCACTACACTCCAGCCTGGGTGACAGAGTGAGACTCTGTATCCAATAAATAAACAAACAACCATCTCTAAAACTTCTTTTTATGACAACAGGTTGTGGCAGATTAAAGACAGGCACGTGTTCTTAGGAACTCCTTTCATGAAAAGGTGAAGCCTATTACTCCTCCTTTGCATTTTGGTAGGCCCTATAACTGCTTGGTGGATAGAATATGATGGCAATGATGTTCTGTCAGTTTTCAAGTCCAGGCCTGAAGACACCGGTAGTTATCCATGGTAGTGGGAATTCTAAGTTGTCCTCCAAAATTTTACCTCATAGAATGCATGCCTCATTCTGTAGAGTTCTCTTGATTTGGGGTGAGACCTGTGACTATGACATATGTCACTTCAGGAATTATGCTACCTCATATGGCAATGGCCAAGGCATTTCTGGATGTAATTAAGGTCCCTAGTAAGTTGGCTTTGAATTAATGAAAGGGAGATTATCTTGGTTAGGTTAGAACTAGTCAGGTGATCCTTTTAAAAAGGGCTAGGTCTTTGCAACAAATAGTGTTGGAACAACTGGATATCCAAAGAATGAAGTTGGACCCCTTCCTCACACCATACACAAAGATAAACACAAAGTGGATTTTAGACCTAAATGCAATTGCTAAAACTATAAAACGCTTAGGAAATATACTGTAAACATCATGAACTTGGGACAGGCAATAATTTCTTAGATACAACATCAAAAGCAAAGTAGCAAAAGACCAAAAAAGATAAATTGTACTTCACCAAAATTAAAATTGTGATGATTCTAAGGATATAATCTAGAAAGTGAAAAGTCATCCAATGAAATTGGGAAAATATTTGCAAATCATATATCTAGCAAGAAATGTGTTCATAATATATTTTTAAAAAACCTCTGGAAACTCAGGAATTGAAATAAAAGTAACTCAATTTTAAAAATGAATAAAGGATTTGAATAGATATTTTCCCAAAGAAGGTATACAAGTGGCTAATAAGCACATAAAAAGATACCTACAAATCATTGGTCATTAGGGACATGCACATCAAAACCACAATGAGATACTACACACCCAATAGGATGGTTGTAATAATAAAAAAAAGACAGATAATAGCAAGTGTTGAAAATGATGAGGAGTAATAGGAATCTTCATACATTGCTGGTGAGAATGGAAAATGGTGTGGCTGCTTTGCAAAGTAGTTTAGCAGTCCCTCAAATTGTTCAACATAGAGTTACCATATAATCTAGCAATTTCACTCCTAGGTATAAAACCAAGTGAAATACAAGCATATGTGCACACAAAAACTTCTGCATGAATGTTTATAGTAGCATTATTCACAATAATCCCCAAATAAAAACAATCTAAATGTCTATCAACATTGATAGATAAATAAAATATGGTATATCCATAAAAATATTACTCAGCTATAAAAGGGGATAAAGTACAAATACATGATACAACATTATATCTTGAAAACCTATGCTAAGTCACAAAAGACTTAGTGACTCATGATTATGAATCATTCACTAAGTCTTTTGTGAATGTGAATGATTCACTAATATAACTGAACAGGAAAAAATTTATATAGAGAAAATCAATTAGTGGTTGCCTAGGGCTAGGGGCAGCAGTGGAATTGAAAGTAACTGCTTGGCCAGGTGTGGTGGCTCATGTCTGTAATCCCAGCACTTTGGGAGGCCGAAATGGGCGGATCACCTGAGGTCAGGAGTTCAAGACTAGCCTGGCCAGTATGGTGAAACCTGGTCTCTACTAAAAATACAAAAATTAGCTAGCCAGACACAGTGGTTCATGCCTGTAGTCCCAGGTACTCGGGAGGCTGAGGCTGGAGAATCACGTGAACGCAGGAGGCAGAGGTTGAAGTGAGTCGGGACCATGCCACTGCACTCCAGACTGGGTGACAGAGCGAGACACCATCTCAAAAAAAAAAAAAAAAAAAAAGTAACTTCTAATGGGCACAGGGTTTCTTTCTGGGAAGACAAACGCATCCTAAAGTTAGAAAGCAATGATGGTTTCACAACTCTGCTAAAAACTATTGAATTTCATACCTTAAATGAGTGAGTTGTATTTCAATAAAGCTGTCCTTTTTATTTATTTATTTTTATTTATTTTTATTTTTTAGAGTCTCGTTCTGTCACCAGGCTGGAGTGCAGTGGTGTGGTGTTGGCTCACTGCAATCTCCGCCTCCCGGGTTCAAGTGATTCTCTTGCCTCAGCCTCCCGAGTAGCTGGGACTACAAGTGCCCACCAACATGCCTGGCTAATTTTTTTGTTTTTAGTAGAGATGGGGTTTCACCATGCTGGCCAGGATGGTCTTGATCTCTTGACCTCGTCATCTGCCCACCTTGGCCTCCCAAAGTGCTGGAATTACAGGCATGAGCCATCACGGCTGGCCAGCTGTTCTTTTTTTTTTTAAACAAAATGAAAAGCTTATGTCTTTCCTGAGCTCAGAGACGTTCCCCTGTTTGTCTCAAAGAAAGCAGTTGCCTTGAGTTCTAGAACTGCCAGAAATGAATTCTGCCAACAACCCAAGTGAGCTTGAAAAAGGATCTTAAGCCTCCGTTGAGATTGTAACCATGGTTGACACCTTGATCAGGCCTTGTGAGATCCTGAGCAGAAGACCCAGCTAAACCATGCCCAGGCTTTTGACCTACAGAAACTGTAAGATAATAAATGGGCATTGTTTTATGCCACCAAGTTTGTGGTAATTTGTTACGTGGTAATGGAAAACTAGTACATTTCTTCTTTTAGTGTCTTGGAACACTTGCTTTTGAAACTCAGCTGCCATGATGTGAGAAGCCCAAGTCACATGGACAAGCTACCTAAGCTCCCAGCCAAGAGCCAGCATCATCTGCCAGCCATGAGAGTGAGCCACTGTGGCCACTCAGTCCAACTGAGTCACACTGCAGTTGCCTGAGAGACCCCAAGCAAGAACCACTAAGCTGTGCTCAGCTAATTCACAGAAATGTGAGAGATAATAAGTTTAAGTTTTAGGGTGGTTAGTTATATGACTATAGATAACATGCTTAGATAAAATAAATAACATAGATAAAAATGCTTATTTTATTCATTAAAAAGGGTCTTTTAAGTCCTCTTAGTCTTATAAGTGAAACACTGCTTTCAGTTTTCATTTTGCTCCTAGAATCCTTCTGATCGTATTGAAGGTTGACAGGTGACTTCTCTTAGGAAGAGCTGAAAGGCATGACTAATTTTTGCACATCTTCAATTCAAAATTAAACACTTATTTTAGTAGAGTGAAGTTGTTGTAATTCCTGCTGTATTTAAGAAAAACAATAAGGGCCACACTGAGAATGCTACAATTAATTAAAGAATGCATTGTCATTATTACATAAGTGTAGAGATTTGTGTTTAGAAAGAAAAAAAATCCAAGGCAGATACATTGAATCCAAATTAAAAATGTACGAGACCATCCTAGCTAACACAGTGAAACCCCGTCTCTACTAAAAATAGAAAAAATTAGCCAGGCGTGGTGGCGGGTGCCTGTAGTCCCAGCTACTCGGGAGGCTGGGGCAGGAGAATGGCGTGAACCTGGGAGGCGGAGCTTGCAGTGAGCCAAGATCGCGCCACTGCACTCCAGCCTGGGCGACAGAGCAAGACTCCATCTCAAAAAAAAAAAAAAATGTATAATAAATATCATAAAAAAGACCACTCATAACTGTGATGTATGAAGAAATGGCCATAATAAATAAATTCCTTATGCTGTTATACTTTAGATTGACTAGAATTTCCATACTAAAGAAAACTATTCTGTGGTAACATTTTTGGTGCTTGTGCCTACTTGTGTTATTCACTGTGGCTAAAGCCAGTTTGTTCACAAGTATGATAATTATCTAATTCTGGATAGGAAAACTCTTCTTATCTCTGGAATAAAGTTTCTAATTGCAGCAAAAATAATTTTCAAATATATTTGGGCAAAAAGTCAGTGCATGAGCTTCAAATGTACTTTGTTCTGTTAAAATTGGAATCGAGAGTTTGAGAGCTACAGCCTCATAAGGAAGTAATCGCATTAGTCACCCTCCTGGCACTACATGGGTATTAATCTTTTCCTTTCATCAGCCTCTCTGGCTCTTGCACAATTTTGTAAGGTCCCCCACAAAGCCCAATTAATATTGTTTCTTTCTTTAAAACTCATGAATGTGCAATTAATAATCAATGATCTTGGGAGAATAAAAGAAGCAAGTTTGGAATTTCTAAATCATCTTGACAGCCAGCTGTATTCCATAGGCTATTTCAAGGAGTAACTACCTACCTTTTGGCTTTATTAAAGCCAAACTGGCTTGAACATTTATTACCCAGAATAAGTGGTTGTCTTACTAATAAACTTTATGAATATATTTGGGACTTAAAAAATCATATTTAATGTTTGATAATCTTTTCATTTGATGTGTGTTAAAAGTCATTTAATTAAAAGGCCATTTTTGAACATACAAAGGATGTTCTAGCCCCACATCCCTTCACATCACCCTGTTTAATTCTGATATTTTCTCCATTATTTTCTTTCTTTTTAATGAGTCACTCTTTCTTTTTAGAGCAAAAGTCCTGTGTAAGCAATGACCTTGTTCATCATGGTCCTGTGGACCCTCCAGCACCTATAACAGTGCCTGGCCAACAGTAGAAGCTCAGTAACTGTTACCTGAGGGAGTCAGTGTCTAGCTTGCTGTTCAATAATAATAAAAACAATAAAAAATGTTCAGTTGGTCTTCATTAGTGGCAATCTAACATGGTTAATATCAAATCAAAAATCTAGCTGGATAGTTCCTCTAGTTGAGGGAATGTATTTGGTCGGCCCCTCTAAGCCATATGAGATTTGGTTAGGATCATTGGTTTCCTTTGCTGAAGTCAACTGGTCAGCGGAGTTGCAGCAGATTACAAATCAAATTTCCGGGTTGACCTATCCATTGAATTCAAATAAAGTACCCCATCATGACCACAAGCTGGGAGAGTATTCTCAAGTATCAAAATTCGGGCATGTAAAATGTTACTTTCTTTAGTATCTTTAAGACTGAACTCAGTTTCTGTCTTGAACCCAATCTTTCACAACTGTTACTAAATTTTATTCCACTTTAAGGTGGGAATTAGAGGAGGAGGAACCACATATAAGAACTTCCTGTGGCTGGGAGTGATGGCTCAGGCCTGTAATCCCAGCACTTTGAGAGGCCAAGGCAGGCAGATCACAAGGTCAGGAGTTTGAAACAAGCCTGGCCAACATGGTGAAACCCCGTCTCTACTAAAAATACAAAAATTAGCTGGGCATGGTGGCATGCGCCTATAATCCCAGCTACACAGGAGGTTGAGGCAGGAAAATCGCTTGAACCTGGGAGGAGGAGGTTGCAGTAAGCCGAGATCATGCCACTGTACTCTAGCTTGGGCAAGAGAGCGAGACTATCTCACAAAACAAAACAAAACAAAACAAAACAAAACAAAACAAAACAAAACAAGACAAAACAACACCTGTGTGGAAAGCATTACATAAATATAACTTGTGTTTTATAAGAAAGAGCATGGGATTTAGAGGCAGGCAGACCTAAGATTCCATTTCAGTTGCACAACTTTTTAAACTATATGACCTTGAGCAAGTTAATGAACACCTACAACATTTATTTGTGAAATGGGGACAATATGACTTGCCTCCCAGGATTCTGTTAGAGGATTAAATCAGATAACCTTATAAAAAATGGTTAGCTTATTATTTTGCATATAACAACACTCAATTATTATCACTATTATTGGTTTTATCATTTTCGCTCAGTTGTGAGCAAGTGATTTCAATAAATACAAGTTTATTTTCATTTAAGTCTTTCTTCATTATGCTTTCCCCTATCAAGTTGGAAATTCCCTTTTTGTCATCCTTTTAGGTTTATTCCTCACGCTTACTTTCCCTGAAGATGTTACTCATCCAAAACGTAACTTAAAAAGACTTTATGAAAAGTTCTGATTTTGTTTACTAATTCTTACTTATCATGTGGTTAAATCAGTATAGTCTTATCGCTCCTGTCTCAGTTGGGTTTTATACCTCCCTCCAATGGTGAGAGGAGAATTTCTGTCTCAAATTGAAGGACTTAATACCATCAAACCAATAGTGGTGGGGGGCAGAGGGGATTATCTTCTTTGGCAAAGATCCATATCTATGGATGCTGAGAAGGTTGGCCCTGATGGGATTTGTAAGACTGTTTCCCCCTTCAACCCCAGCATGGCAGGAGTCTGTGGCTTAGCAGTGGGCTACAAGGTTCCCACTCATATGTGGCCCTAGATTACCAACTAAGGATGCCAGTCCTCTTTATATTAATCATTCATTTGAATAGCAACATTTTGCTATGTATCTACCAAGTGCGATGCTCTTTTCATAGGCAAATTTCAGATCAAACAGTAGAAATCTTTATTAAGTATTTAAAAAGCAAACAAGCCACTGATATTGATGCAAATCCAAGGCACTTGCTATGTTAGATAGAGGATATCATGAGGGGCTAAAGGTAAAGTGAAATGTAGGTAAGTTAAAATTCAAAAATACAACTATGGCCTTTTGTTATCTATACATACAGACTCAATTCAGAGATCTTTAAACAACATAGTATTATTTCAAGTGGAATATATTTCTTGTAGTTTTTGAAAACGTATTAATTCTATTAGATATAGAAACATCTTTAATCAGTTTATATTGCTGATGGAATAAATGAATAAAGATATATGTATACAATGACATACAATGACAGACTCTCACACATCTATCAGCACCTATCCAGAGAATTATAATGTATTGTAAATAGAGGAAAGATAATTTCCAGAAAGTAAAGTAGGATAAAGCTTGCCCCCACCCCCACCTCAGTGCTCGATGATGTTAACATAGTTTTGATGTCTGTGCCAAACCATTTTTCATTTCACTCACTGTAGGTTGAAACTGTACCAGTTGTTACTTGCTCCTGCTTAGATAAACAACTGTAGCAAGTACTGGAGTAGGGCTCATGCTGACCTCATCAGGAAACCATGTGTAGGTGGACTTCTTGGAGGCTTATGATTCAAGGTCAGAAAAGTGAAAATTGTCCACATAATTCTTACACACATAAAAACAAACTGCTAACTGCTCTCTGTCTCTTCTCTCAGCCCTTTGCCGTATTCCATTGTATAACCTGAGTTTTAGTAGTAATAATGTTTTTTTAAAAAATTATATTTAATTTTTATGGGTACATAGTAGATGTATATATCTGTGAGGTACATGAGATGTTTTGATACAGGTGAGCAATGTGAAATAATCACATCATAGAAAATGGGGTCTCCATGCCCTCAAGCATTTGTCCTTTGAGTTACAAAAAATCCAGTTACACTCTGTAAGTTGTTTTAAAATGTATAATTAAGTTGTTGTTGACTATAGTCACCCTATTGTGCTCTCAATTAATAGATATTTATTTATTCATTTTATCTTTTTGTACCCATTACTCATCCCCACCTCTTCCCCAGCCCCATGCTGCCTTTCCCACCCTCTTGTAACCATCCTTCTACTACCTATGTTCATGAGTTCAATCGTTTTGATTTGTAAGTCCCACACATAAGTGAGAAAATACGATGTTTGTCTGTGCCTGGTTTATTTCACTTAACATAAGGATCTCCAGTTCCATCCATGTTGTTGCAAATGACAGAATCTCATTCTTTTTTTTATGCCTGAATAGTACTGTATTGTGTATATGTATCAATTTTCTTTATCCATTCATCTGTTGATGGACACTTAGATTGCGTCCAAATCTTAACTGTTATAAATGGTGCTGCACAAACGTAGGAGTGCGGATATCTCTTCGTTATACTGATTTCCTTTCTTTTGGGCATATACCCAGCAGTAGGACTGCTGAATCTTACGGTAGCTCAATTTTTAGTTTTTTGAGGAACCTCCAAACTGTTCTCTATAGTGGCTGTACTAATTTACATTCCCACCAACAGTGGACAAGGGTTCCCTTTTCTCCACATCCTTGACAGCATTTGTTATTGCCTGTCTTTTGGATATAAGCCATTTTAACTGGGATGAGATGATATGACATTGTAGTTTTGCATTCCTCTGGTGAAATGCAAAATTGATTTGCATTTCTCTGATGATCAATGATATCGAGCACATTTTCATATGCCTGTTTTCCATTTGTATGTCTTGTTTTTTGAGAATGTCTATTCAAGTCTTTTGCCCATTTTTGATCAGATTATTAGATTCTTTCCCACAGAGTCGTTTGAGCTCCTTATGTGTTGTGGTTATTAATCCCTTGTCAGATGGGTAGTTTGCAAATATTTTCTCCCATTCTGTGGGTTGTCTCTTCACTTTGTTTTTTGTATCATTTGCTGTGCAGAAGCTTTTAAACTGATGTGATCCCACTTGTCCATATTTGCTTTGATTGCCTGCTCTTGTGGGCTATTACTGCTAATGAAAATTTTTCCCAGGCCAATGTCCTGGAGCTTTTCTTCAATGTTTTATTTTAGCAGTTTTAGATTTAAGTCTTTAGTAGTAATAATTCCTTAGTCACTAGTTTTGCATGGTATATCGAAGTTTTCCAGAATTTTGTTGCAAGCATACTGCCAAGTGTCCACTTCATATTCAATACAGACTTAAAGTTTCTCCTCAATATGCCACACAATGACTCAATTTAAAATATGTACTGAATGGCCACTATACGCTGTACTTGCTGGAGAGTGGGAGCAGTAGAATTGAATTCAGCATGGTTCCCTCTTTAAGAACCTTATGATGTGGCAGACAAAATCAACAAGAAATAAAAATAATACGAAAGTCCTTGAGAGAATGCTGAGCAAATGGCAATGGGCAAACAAGATAGGAAGAATCTATGGGAAAGAGAAAATTTCACAGAAGAAATAATGTTGATTTGCCTTGCCAGGAGACAAGAAGAGTGGAAGAGCATTTCAGGCAAAGAGAAGGGTATGAACAAATTGATGGGAAAGAGAAGAATATGCACTGTGTTTAAGAATGAAAACACGTCCAACTGGGTAGACCATAAAGTTTATATTAGAGAAATGCCAAATGATGAGAAGCTAAACATTTGGATCGAAGCCCATGTTGAAGAGTTTGAGAGACCAACAGGAATGTTCCCTTGGGAGAGCAACCTGATCTGAATTTTATTTTGGAAAGATAACCTTTGTGGCAGTGTGGAGGATGTACGACCATGAGAAGAATAAGATACAGAAAAGTGAGAAGTCCATGACAGGGGCAGGAGAAATGGAAAAAAGAAGATGATTTCCAGAAATGCTTCTAGAACAGAGCTACAAAACTTAGTAACTAGATGAGTAATAAGAAAATGGAAAAGAATGAGTCAAAGGTTTATTAATCTATTGATTACATATTTACTGAGCACCTGCCATATGCCTGGTGCTTTGCTACCTGTTGTGTATATGGATACTAGTGAGGCAAATTTCTTACAATCATGTGGCTTACAGTCTACTAAAATAAACAGAATGATCTCAAATTTCTAGTTCACTTTATTGATTAGATGTAGATCCTGTTAATTGTGTTTGGAAACATTGGGAAAGGTAAAATTTTAAGGACAATGGGATTTTGAGTTTGGTTTTAGACGTATGAATGAACTGTCTGAGGGTCATAAGATTGAAGACAAATAGGAGGTCAGGCCTAGAAAAGAGAATGGAATTGATGGTGTACACTTGAAAATCGTGAGTTTAAATATTAGTCATAGGTGTAAATTAAGTTATCTAAGGAGAGCAAATAGAAGAGAAGAGACTGGAAGAGAGAACCCTAGGGAATGACATTATATCTGGTTAGAGGAAAAATGTCTAACATATGAGTCTTAAAAACGTGGTCAGAGAATTAAGAGAACCGCCATGAGGAAGGTAAGAAATGATTAAAAAAAGAGAGTTGCCAGTTGTGTTGGGTTTACCAAAAGCTTCCATTATTTTTGCTTCTGTGCGAGAATGCTCACATTAGCCGCAGATTATACCAAGGCCTGGAGATATTTCTTCTCTTCTAAGGGTTTCAGATGCATTCCATTTTGTGCATCTTCTCCTTTTACTGTAAGTAAACCTCTACTAGAAGGGAAGTACACATCACTAAAAAATATAAGAGAGAAAGCTTGTCTAGAAGTTTCTCAATGTGCCAAGTACAGATGGTTAATTCTTACCTCATACACAATGGTAAAGCATAATATCACAAATTTAAACATGAGGAAATACCTGGACTGGCTAAAGATTTTGTTCTGAAGTGACAGCCAGGCATAGCTTTGGAAATCTTGAAGCTAATTTCCCTTATTCCAGAATTATCAGTAATTTCCCACCCAATGCATATTCAGAAAAATGTACTATACACTAAGTATACAACATTAAATAATTTGTGTGTTTCCTCAAGTGGTTATCAGCAGCTATCCTTTGGAATGATCATGGGTATTTTTAAGTGTCATTATCTGAGCGTTGCTGGAGCACCCAAACAAGAGATGTGCATATGGCTTGTGTTTTATTTAAAATATGGTGGAACTGCTATAAGAGACAGCTAGGTATTTTTCCAGTGACCTATGTATTAGTGACTACTTTTCTGAACATCAAATAAGAGCGTGGTTTGAAGACATTTGAGTAATTTTCTTTTATTATGGGAGGTATACAGAAAATGTACTTCAGATACTTAAGGCATTTTCAAAATTTATAGAAACAGGGATGTATAATAGTTAAGAGCAGTGACTGTGATAATAGGATACAATATTTAAAACTGAGATTGTCAAGGTTTTGACTGAATGGTGGTTGTGATGGTTAATACTGAGTGTCAACCCGATTGGATTGAAGGATGCAATATTGATCCTAGGTGTGTCTGTGAGGGTGTTCCAAAGGAGATTAACATTCGAATCAGTGGGCTGGGAAAGGCAGGCTCACCCTTAATCAGGTGGGCACCATCTAACCAGACTCCAGAGAATGTAAAGCCAACAGAAAAATGTGAAGAGTCAAGATGGGCTTAGTCTCCCAGCCTACATCTTTCTCCCATGCTGGATGCTTCCTGCCCTTAAACATGGGACTCCAGGTTCTTCAGTTTTGGGACTTGGACTGGCTCTCCTTACTCCTCACCTTGCAGACTGCCTATTGTGATACCTTATGATCCTGAAAGTTAATACTTAATAAACTCCCCTTTACATATATATATATATATATATATATATATCTCCTATTAGTTCTGTCCTTCTAAGAGAACCCTGACTAATACAGATTTTGGTATCAGGAGTGGTTCTAGAGGAACAGAATATTAAGGATGGAGTTCTTTCATTGGTTTTGGGGTTTCTGGAGTTGGCTGCTTAATATGATTGGACCCCAAAATGCTAAGGACTCTACTTCTAATAGTATGGAGAACACTGATAGTCCCTGGTGTATACTAGAGAGTTATACAGAATCAATACATTTGACTTTCCTGATTCACTGCTCGTGAGAGGCAAGGAGTTTAGTGACTCTATAGATAATACCTTTGACCACATGTGGAGAACCGAGGAATACAGTGAGGCTGGTTGGTTGCTCCTAAGTTCAGTGGACAAAATAAAGAGAGAAATTGGTGAGCTCAGGGATTCTGTCTCTCGGCTTCAGAAGCAGATACTGAGCCTCAAATCTGCTAAGATTGCCCTGAGTGAGAGTCTTATCTCCTGTAGAAAAAGAACTGAAATTGTGGAAAAACAGATACAAGCTCTTATCATGCGAGTGGCTGACCTGCAACGAAAGGTGCATGCACAGCCTTGTCAGGTGTCTACTGTTAAAGTGAGAGCATTGATTGGAAAAGAATGAGACCCTGCAACTTGGAATGGGGATATGTGGGACCCTGCTGAAGCTGGGGACACTGAGTTTGTAAACTCTGATGAACCTTGTTTTCCAGAAGGAACAGCTTCCCCATCCCCAGTAGTGACAACATTCCCTCCCCAACCCATGCTGCCATCAGCCTTTCCACCTTTGTCTAAGGGGATAAACCCTGTGCTGCCTAAGACAACAGTGATGGCCTCCCCGAGGCAGTTGCCAGGTAAAATAATGTTGATTCTCCTCAGGAGCAACCCTCAATACTCCTGTTTGCTTCTAGAACTATAACTAGACTAAAGTCCTGGCAGGCCCCAAGAGGTGAGGTTGAGAGTGTGACCCATGAGGAGGTGTGCTACACTCAAAAAGACTGTTTGAGTTCTCTAATTTATATAAACAGAAATATGGAGAACAGGCATGGGAATGGATATTAAGGGTATGGGGTAATGTGGAAGGAACACAGAGTTGGCTCAGGTTGAATTTATTGATTTGGGCCCACTAAGTAGGGACTCTGTTTTTAATAATGCAGCTCCGGGAGTTAAAAAAATAAAAAGATTCTAATAGTTTATTTGCTTGGTTAGCTGAAATATGGATTAAAAGATTGCCCACTGTGAGCAAGCTGGAAATACCTGATCTCCCTTGGTTTAATGTAGAGGAAGGGTCAAATGCTTAGGGAGATTGGAAGGCTAGAGTGGATTAGTTGCTTTAGACCTAGTCATCCCAGCTGGGAGGGTCCAGAAGATATACCCTTGACCAGTTACTTGCAAAATAGATTTGTGAGGGCAGCACCTGCATTTTTGAAGAGCCCTGTAATTGCTCTTCTCTAGACATCAGATCTAATGGTAGGAACAACAGTCACTCAACTACAAAATTTAAATATAACGGGAATAATTGGATCCCAAGGTGGCAGGGGCCAAGTGGTGGCACTCAACCATCAAAGATAAGGTGGACGTAGCTACCATAATGGACAGCAGAGGCAAAGTGGCAATCAGAATAGTCTGACTCTTGTAGAGCTCTAGCATTGGATAATTAATCACAGTGTTCCTAGAAGTGAAATTGATAGGAAACCTACTGCATTCTTACTTAATTTATACAAGCAGAAAACTTCTAGGTCAAATGGACCAAAGACTAATTTGTATTATAAAAAGAGAGAACCACAGCCCCTCGATCAATTTCCAGACTTGAGCCAGTTTATAGACCCAGAACACCTTGAATGAAGGGGAGGCTATGTCCCCTTGAGGAAGGACCCTACTACATTACTGATAATTTATGCAGTGAATCTCCCATCCTTCCCGAAGGAGACCGTGGCCTTTTACCAGAGTAACTGTGCATTGGGGAAAAGGAAACAATCAGATATTTCGGGGACTGCTGGACACTGGGTCTGAGCTGACGTTGATACCAGGGGACCCAAAATATCATTGTGGTCCTCTGTTAAAGTAGGGACTTGTGGAGGTCAGGTAATTAATGGAGTTTTAGTTCAGTTCCAAGTTACAGTGGGTCCAGTGGGTCCTCAGACTCATCCTGTGGTCGTTTCCCTAGTGCTAGAATGCACAATTGACATAGACATACTTAGCAGCTGGCAGAACCCCCACGCTGGCTCCCTGACTGGTAGGGTGAGGGCTATTGTGGTGGGAAAGGCCAAATGGAAGCCATCAGAACTGACTGTACATATAAAAATAGTAAATCAAGCACCATATCACATCACTGGAGGTATTGTTGAGATTAGAGCCCCCATCAAGGACTTGAAGGATATAGGGGTGGTGATTCCCACCACATCTCCTTTAAACTCTCCCATTTGGCCTGTGCAGAAGACAGATGGATCTTGGAGAATGACAGTAGATTATCATAAGCTTAACCAAGTGGTGACTCCATTTGCAGCTGCTGTAGCAGGTGTGGTTTCATTGCTTGAACCAATTAACACATCTACTGGTACCTGGTATGCAGCCATTGACTTGGCAAATGCCTTTTTCTATATCCCTGTCTATAAGGCCCACTAGAAGCAATTTGCCTTCAGCTGGCAAGGCCACCAATATACCTTTTCTGTCCTACCTCAGGCATATGTCAACTCTCCAGCTTTGTGCCATAATCTTATTTGGAGAGAACTTGATAGCTTTTTGCTTCTGCAAGATATCACACTGGTCCATGATATTGATGACATTATGCTAATTGGATCCAGTGAGCAAGAAGTAGCAAACACACTGGACTTATTGGTGAGACATTTGTTTGCCAGAGAATGGGAAATAAATCTGACTAAAATTCAGGGACCCTCTACCTCAGTAAAATTTCTAGGGGTCCAGTGGTGTGGGGCCTGTTGAGATATTCCTTCTAAGGTGAAGGATAAGTTGCTGCATTTGGCCCCTCCTACAACCATGAAAGAGGCACAATGCCTAGTGGGCCTATTTGGATTTTGGAGGCAACACATTCCTCATTTGGGTGTGTTACTCTGGCCCATTTATTGAGTGACCCAAAAGGCTGCCAGTTTTGAGTGGGGTCCAGAACAGGAGAAGGTTCTGCAACAGGTCCAGGCTGCTGTGCAAGTTGCTCTGCCACTTGGGCCATATGACCCAGCAGATCCAATGGTGCCTGAGGTGTCAGTGGCAGATAGCAATGCTGTTTGGAGCCTTTGGCAGACTCTCATTGATGAATCACAGCAGAGGCCTCTGGGAATTTGGAGTAAGGCTCTGCCATCTTCTGCAAATAACTACTCTCTTTTTGAGAGACAGCTCTTGGACTGTTACTGGGCTTTGGTGGAAACTGAACATTTGACTATGGGTCATGAAGTCACATTGCAACCTGAACTGCCTATCATGAACTCGTTGCTTTCTGACCCAACTAGCCATGAAGTGGGTCATGCACAGCAGCATTCCATCATCAAATGGAAGTGGTATATATGCTATTGGGCTAGTGCAAGTACTGAAAGGACAAGTAAGTTATATGAGGAAGTGACTCAAATACCCATGGGCTCCACTCTTGCCACCTTGCTTTCTCTCTCCAAGCCTGCACCTATGACCTCATGGGGAGTTCCCTATGATCAGTTGACAGAGGGAGAGAAGACTAGGGCCTGGTTCACACATGGTTCTGCATGATATGCAGGCACCACCTGAAAGTGGACAGCTGCAGCACTGTAGCCCCTTTCTAGCACATCCCTGAAGGACAGCGGTGAAGGGAAGTCTTCTGAGTGGGCAGAATGTTGAGCCGTGCCCCTGGTTGTGCAATTTGCATGGAAGGAGAAATGCCCAGATATGTGATTATATACTGACTCGATGGGCTGTGTCCAATGGTTTGGCTGGATGGTCAGGAACTTGGAAGAAGCATGATTGGAAAATTGGTGATAAAGAAATTTAGGGAAGAGATATGTGGATGGACCTCTCTGAGTGGTCAAGAACTGAATATTTTTGTTTCCCATGTGAGTGCTCACCAATGGGTTACCTTAGCGGAAGAGGAGTTTAATAATCAAATGGATAGGATGAGCTGTTCTGTGGACATCACTCAACCTTTTTTCCCAGCCACCCCTGTCATCGCCCAATGGGCCTATGAACAAAATGGCCATGGTGGCAGGGATGGAGGTTACGCATGGGCTCAGCAACGTGGACTTCCACTCACCAAGGCTGACCTGGCTGTGGCCACTGCTGAGTGACCAATTTGCCAGCAGCAGAGACCAACATTGAGCCCTCGATATAGCACTATTTCTGTGGGTGATCTGCCAGCTACCTGGTGGCAGGTTGATTATACTGGACCTCTTACATCAAGGAAAGGGCAGAGATTTGTCCTCACCGGAATAGAAACTCTGGATATGGAATTGCTTATTCTGCATGCAATGCTTCTGCCAAGACTACCAACCGTGGACTCAAGGAATGCCTTATCCACCGTCACGGTATTCCACACAGCATCGACTCTGACCAAGGCACTCACTTTATGGCTAAAGTAGTGCAGCGGTGGGCTCATGCTCATGGAATTCACTGGTCTTACCTTGTTCCCCATCATCCTGAAGCAGCTGGATTGACAGGATGGTGTAATGGCCTTTTGAAGTCACAATTATAATGCCAACTAGATGACAATACTTTGCAGGGCTGGGGCAAAGTTCTCCAGAAGGCTGTGTATGCTCTGAATCAGGATCCAATATATGGTACTGTTTCTCCCATAGCCAGGATTCACGGGTCCAAGAATGAAGGGGTGGAAGTGGACACCACTCACCATTACCCCTAGTTATCCGCTTGCAAAATTTTTGCTTCCTGCTCCTGTGACGTTACATTCTGCTGGCCTAGAGGTCTTAGATCCAGAGGGAGGAACACTACTACCGGGAGACACAACAATGATTCCACTAAACTGGAAATTAAGATTGCTACTAGGACACTTTGGGCTTCTCCTACCTTTAAGTCAACAAAAAAGTCTAATTAGAACAAAATTAGAACAATTTTATTCATTCTAATAGAATATATATAAATTATATATATTTAATATATAATATAATTTATAATATATGTAAATTATATATATTATATAAATTATAAATATATAATTATAAATATAATAAATTATAAATATATAATTAGTTCTATTAGAATTCTAATACTACAGTGGTCAAGATATACTACACTTTGCTTTTATATCATTTCTATATGGGATAGGAGAGCAATGACTTGACTCTGAAAGCACTATTTATTCCTTTGGTAAAATGGAAATTATTCTAGCTTATACATCTCTCTTTGTGCCAGCTGAAACAAATTTGTGTCCTATGGTGCTAAAACGGAGCTGCCGAAGGCTCATTTTCTCTTCTGGATTCTAGTTTTATAATAGCACCAAATAAACTCACTTCCCTTTAAAGCCCAAGATCACATGGATGGATTGGATGTGGTGCTTTGGCACTGGGCTAAACAGTGTTACTTTTCTGGATGTATATGCAGTCCCAGACGATACTGACTTGCTACCTGGTTCATTATGTTTCAGAAATAGAAAGAAAGCTGGGATCATTCTAAGCAGTCGTCTCTGGGTTTTTATTTATGTGACAATAGCCAGGTGGTCATATGAAGAAGAAACCATGGAATTATGGTAAACAGCCCTATTTGAATGTCAACCAGAAGTTAATAACAGCAAATGTTCATTCTTTTTAAATTAAGGAAGGTGTTTCTGGGAGTAAAATGAGGCCCATTTATTTTAGTTGCAAATAGTAACCGCTTCTTTGAAATAACTAACACACAATATGGCTTCTTGGGTTATCCTGGTCTTCATTCCTCTCACTGTAGCTTTCAAAGAAAATTCAACCTTTGGAAGAACTTTTTCATTATTATTCAATTCTTGGTGCTGGTGATCCCTGAAGGTAGGCTACCTGATGCTCTTAAAGTGATGTTGCGGCATCATGACCAAAAGAAGCAGCTTGCCACTAAATTGCATCCACTCCTGCCTCAGGTGGATAATGACTGAATCAGATTAACTGCATCTTGTGGGGAGAAAGAAATGGAAATAAATTTGGGTGTGAGAATGTACAGGAAGAAATCCTCCTCAATGATGCATTTCAATAGGGTGGGAGTGGGACTGGGTTTTTGTAGCCTAGGTATGGGAGAAAATTCTCAGTGTTTTTCAAAATAAGAGAATTAGGATGCTGAAAAGAAATAATGGGCTGGGCGCGGTGGCTCACGCCTGTAATCCCAGCACTTTGGGAGGCTGAGGCGTGTGGATCAGGAGGTCAGGAGATCGAGACCATCCTGGCTAACATGGTGAAACCCTGCCTCTACTAAAAACAGACAAAAATTAGCCAGGTGTGGTGGCAGGCACCTGTAGTCCCAGCTACTCAAGAGGCTGAGGCAGGAGAATGGCATGAACCTGGGAGGTGGAGCTTGCCGTGAGCCAAGATTGCGCCACTGCACTCCCACCTGGGTGACAGAGCAAGAATCCGTCTAAAAAAAAAAAGAAAGAAATAATGATTTTCTCAATTATTATCAGAGGCTTGTAGAGAGCCTTAGTCTTTCTGGGTCATCTGTCTTTCCCATTATTAACACAGGGACTTATTGAAGGTCTGTACTAAAACAGCTGAAAGGATCTGACTGCAAACTGTATTTTTTTCTCTCTCTGTCCCCCATAAAAAAAAGGTTCTTCTGTTAGAATTCTAGGCATGGCACACAGTACTGGGAGATAACACAAAGAGTCAGGTGGAAACTATTCTGTTTAATCAGGAATGAACTAAATGTCAGAGACTCAATGTTCTAGATCAACAATTTCCAGGATTGATATATCTTAATCAAGTAATTAGGTGACTTTTTCGGTAGTGTTTTCCACACCGGAGAGAGGAACAGATTTGCCGCTTTGCTCCGATGGCTGCTAGCAGCAGTGTTGGTTGTTAACAGAGACATTTACATGGAACCACCAGTTGGCAGGGCGAACACTTTATTACTTGCTATTCCCACATGCTGAGGATTGTGGGAAGGCTGCCAAGCTCTCTGTCTCATGTAGCTCTTCAGTATAATAACAACAGCAACAAAAAGACTTGGAAAAAACAAAACAAAAAGAAGAAAAGTGAGTAAAGGAAACGATGGAACAAAGTCCCCGGCTTCAGACTAAATATGGATGAAATAAAAGACTTTTAGCGGTGCTTTTCTTTTACTTTCTTCTTCCTCTCCCTCCCTCTCATTCTTCCTTTCTGTCTCTCTCTCTGTCTCCATCCCACCATTTAAAAATCATTTTAAATTGAGGCTGATGCTTCTCAAATATTAAAGTCCTTTCAAATCACCTTGGAGGCCTGTTAAACTGCAGATTTTGATTTTGTAGGTTAAAAGTGGGGCCCAAGAGTCTTCATTATGAACAGGTTCACGTGTGCACATGTATTCTGTTCTTACCAGGCAGTGGAAACGCGATACGAAACTACTTTTGGCTTCTTTATATGCCCACATTCTACCAAAACTCTGTACCTCTGAGTTTACCGATGAGTAAAGAAGGACTGAAAAGGAAAGAAAAGAGGACTACATGTTGCCATATCTTTCCTTTTCCTTGAATTGTATCCTTTTTCAGCATAAATGGTTGGTTAATACAAGAAAATAAAATGTTAAGAAAGATCATGAGGGGGTTCCTTATTCATTTATTTCTTAGCGTGTCCCTGACTTCTTTCGGCATTGGGAGCAAGTTCTGATTAGAATACAGAGAGACTCTTGGAGTCAGGGATCCCTACCTCGCCAGCCTGCCTTACCCAGTTGCAGATGTAACATGTTTACCTTATACACTCTGGGTCTCGCTGAACTCCCACGGATCATGTGCTCTCCAGAATTCTGGGCCAATGGGGCATCCTGAATGCTCTGTGAAAATGGGGCTGCAAGGGATGGTGGACATGTACATTGTGCATATCTCCTCTGTTCATATGTGAATTGGCTGAATGTTGGTGTTACCCCCAAATTCATTTATTCATATGATAGGACCCTAATCCCTATGTGTTTGTATTTAGAGGCAGGGCCTTTAGGTCATAGAATGGGGCTTTTGGGAATGGGATTAGTGCTGTTGTAAGAACAACCCAGAAAGCTAGCTTACTCTCTTTCTGCCATGTATATGTACAAGGAAAAGTTGGTTGTCTGCAACCTGTAATAGGGCCCTCACAAGGACCGGACCATGCTGGCATCCTGACCTTGGATTTCCAGAACTATGAGAAATAAATGTTTGTGTCGAAGCCATCCAATCTGTGAGAATTTGTTATACCAGCCCAAACTGCCTAAGACAACATACATGTTCCATGGTCCCAAAGGACTTCACTCCCAAAATACAAGTTCAGATATAAAATTCTTACGAAATTCAAGACACCAACAGCAGAGCATTAAGCCAAATGTCAGGCACCAGGCAATGCTCAGGTCACAGGTGCATGAAATTAGGACAGGAAAATGAATCAAGGCAGAAATTGGTCCAAAAAGTTAAGAATCTAATAGCTAGAATTGCACTGTAGGGTTATAATGGAAAGAGATATTAGGCTAATTTAATACTGAGCCTCTGAGCTCAGAGAAACTCTGTCACATGAAGAAAGAGTTGATCTGAAAGTTGGGGTTATATAAACTACGAGGTTTGGAAATGTGTGGCAAAACTGGATAATCTGATGTACCTTGATAATGGCTTTCACTCCATGAAAATTTGTGTAATATTTTTCTTTCATTATAGAAGGAGAGTTGAAAGGGAAGATGATTTTATAGATGAAAAAACTGAGAGCTAGTGGGATTAAGTGATTTGACCTAGGTCACAAACCTTGTTAGTAACAGAGCCAGGATTAGCTTAAATTTTTAGAATACTAATTCAGTGTCCTTTTGAGTCCACCACACTAGTTCCTTCCATACCTCACCAAGATGGCAAGAGATCTCTATTGGTAATGCTGAAATATGATTAATGGCTGTAAAAACAATGAGAGGAAAGTAAAGAGAATATAAACTGTTCCATTACACTCAAACATAGGAATACCTCATTTTATTGCATTTTGCTTTATTGCTCTTTGCAGATATTGTGTTTTTTACAAACTGAAGGTTTGTGGAAACCCTGCTTCAAGCAAGTCTATTGGTGCCAATTTTCCAACAGCGTGTACTCACTTCTCATCTCCGTGTCACATTATGATAATTCTGGTAGTATTTCAAACCTTTTATCATCATTATATTTTTTTGGTGATCTGTGATCAGTGATCTTTGCTGTTGCTATTGTAATTGTCCTGGGGTGTCACAAATCACACCATATGTTACAGTAAACTTAATGGATAAATGTGTGTGTTCTGACTGCTCCACTAACTGGCCACTCTCTATCTCACTCCCTCTCCTGTGCCATCCCCAGTCCTGAGACATAGTGTTAATATTAGGCCAACTAACAACCGTACAATAGCCTCTGAATGTGCAAGTAAAAGAAAGAGTCACACATCTCTCACTTTAAATAAAAAGCTACGAATGATGAAGCTTAGTGAGGAAGTCATGTCAAAAACTGAGATGGGCCAAAAGCTAGGACTTGTGTGCCAAACAATTAGCCAGGTTGTGAATGCAAAGGGAAAGTTCTGCAAAGAAATTAAAAGTACTATTGCAGTGAACACACGAATGACAGGAAAGCAAAATAAACATATTGCTGATGTGGAGAAAGTTTCAGTGGTCTGAATTAAAGATCAAACTAGCCACGACATTTTCTTTTTTTTTTTTTTTGAGACGGACTCTTGCACTGTTGCCCAGGCTGGAGTGCGGTGGCATGATCTCAGCTCACTGTAACCTCTGCCTCCTGGGCTTAAGAGATTCTCCTGCCTCAGCCTCCCGAGTAGCTGGGATTACGGGGTGCCTGCCACGATACCCAGCTAATTTTTTGTATTTTTAGTAGAAACAGGGTTTCACCGTGTTGGCCAAGCTGGTCTCGAATTCCTAACCTCATGATTCGCCTGCCTCAGCCTTCCAAAGTGCTGGGATTACAGGCGTGAGTCACCGTGCCTGGTCGGCACAACATTTTCTTAAGCCAAAGCCTAATTCACAGGCTCTAACTCTCTTCAATTCTATGAAGGCTGAGAGAAGTGAGAAAGCTGCAGAAGAAAAGTTGGAGCTAGCAGAGGTTGATTCATGATATTTAAGGAAAGAAGCCATCTCCAAAACATAAAAGCAAGTGCTGATGGAGAAGCTGCAGCAAGTTATCCAGCACATTTAAGATAATTGATGAAGGGGGGTACATTAAACAACACATTTTCAATGTATATGAAGCATCCTTCTATTGAAAGATGCCATCTAGGACTTTCATAGCTAGAGAAGAAAGTCCATGCCTGGCTTCACAGATTCAAAGGGCAGGCTGACTCTCTGGTTAGAGGCTAATGTAGGTGGTGAATTAAGTTGAAGCCAATGCTCATTTACCGTCCAAAAATTCCTATGGCCCTTAAAAATAATGTTAAAGCTACTCTGCCTGTGCTCTATAAATGGAACCACTAAGCGTAGATGACAGCATATCTGTTTGTAATATGGTTTACTAAGTATTCTAAGTCCACTCTTGAGACCTGCTGCTCAGAAAAAAGAGTTTTTTCAAAATATTATTGCTCATTGACAATGCATTTGGTCACCTAAGATCTCTGATGGAGATGTACAAGGAGATTAATGTTGTTTTCATGCCTGCTAGCATAACTTCCATTCCGTAGCCTATGAATCAAAGAGTAAGTTAGCTTGTTGTTGTTGTTTTGATTTTTATAATTTCAGTGTTTGTTTTAGATTCAAGAGGTACACGTGCAGGTTTGTCACATGAGTGTATTGCATGACACTGAGGTTTGGGGTGTAAATGATCCCACCACCCCAGTAGTCAGCATAGTATTCACTAGGTAGGTTTCCAGCCCTTGTCCCCACTCTCCCCTTAGTAAACTCAAGTGTCTTATGGTCCCATATTTATGTCTGTGTGTACCCAATGTTTAGTTCCTACTTATAAGTGAGAGCATGCTGTATTTGACTTTCTATTTCTGTGTTAATTTGCTTAGGATAATGGCCTCCAGCTGCATCCATATTGCTACAATGGACATGATTTGATTCTTTTTCATGGCTGCATAGTATTCCATGGTGTATATGTGCCACATTTTCTTTTTCCAATCCACTGTTGATGGGCAGCTGGGTTGATGCCATGTCTTTGTTATTGTGACTAGTGCTGTGATGGACATGTGTCTTTTTGGTAGAACTTTATATTTTCCTTTGGGTATACATTGAGTAATGGAATTGCTGGGGCAAATGTTAGTTCTATTTTAAGTTCTTTGAGAAATGTTCAAACTGCTTTCGGCAGTAGCTGGATTAACTTACGTTCCTGCCGACAGTGTATAAGCATTCTCCTTTCTCCACAGCCTAACCTGCATCTATTATTTTTTGACTTTTTAATAATAGCTAGTCTGACTGGTGTTAGATGTTATAGTGTAAACCTAATTTTTATATGCACTGAGAAGCCAAAAAATTCATGTGACTTGCTTTATTGTTATATCAGCTTATTGCAGTGGTCAGGAACTGAACCTATAGTATTTCAAAGGTGTGCGTGTGTTGTAAAAAGAGTATTCTCTCTTTCTCTGACATTGGTGAAATGGTTTTAGAGGGAGTGTTTTCTCTATAAGACTTCCACAGTGGTGTGCTGAATAGTGAAAAATCAGAGTCTATCTTATTCAGAAGCAGTGATTAATTTTGCTTTGTACTGACAATATGAGTAAGGGAAGATCAGAAAGTCAAATGTTATGTATGTGGTTGCTGACAGATTAATGTGAAATATATGAATGAAGGCTTTCAGTGGCAATGAAGAAGGATTCTAATGGCCTTCTAGTTTAAAATGTGGTCAGATAATCTGTCCCTAACATAATAGTTCTGTTTTTTTCCTAAAATCCTTATGAGGACACAGGAAAAAACATAACAACAACAAAAACTGACAACAAAAATAAAAGCAAAAAGTACCAGTCCATTTTTGCAAAATCTAAGATCAAATTGCATTAGCTAAGATTACTGTGGAGCTTAACAGAGAATGTGATGAACACATTCCAGAAACCAAGAAAAATTGCCAACCTGAAAACGTGAACCACTAATTCCACCATTGATATGGTATTATGATGGAAAAGGGGATGAGTGAGATTTTTAAAAAGATTGCAAGAACACAATAAATACAATAGCAGAAAGGTTTTGAGGTTTTGCATTTGTACCATTGAAAGTTAATTGTTTGTTTCCTGAATGTGCACTTGAGGCAACCGGCGTGCGTACTCTTATTCTCCTACCTCACTGGCATCTCCTCGTGTATATTCATTTAGAAACTGAAACTTACAGGGAACAACATGAGGTGGAGTATCAACTGGTGTAAATGGGAAACAGGATTAGTTGTAGTATATTGTGCCCCGACATGTATGGTTCCAGGAAGTAGACCATGGCTGATTAAGATATAGAACAAAAAGAGCATTGAGAGCAGAAAATTGGTCATTTTTGTTTTCTTGCTGTGTATTCAATAGGCTTAGAGTGTGAAAGAAATAGCAGAGATACAATTAACTCCAAATAATTAAACAGAATAACATAAGTTAAATGCATACATGATTATAGAAATTTTACTAGGAAGAATGACCACAATTATGTCTTCCAGGTTAAAATTAATAAAAGGATTCTTCCAATACCCAAGATGACATTGAATGGGGACAAGAGAAAGATACAAACCATTTTTATTGGAAAATATCATTTGTGGCTAGAAATCTTCTGATTATAGGATGGATGAAGTAGGAATATGAAATCCATCAAGTCTGGTATCATAGACTGAATGTTTGTGTCCCTGTAAACGTTCCTATGTTGAATCACTGATCATTAGAGAAATGGAAATCAAAATCGTTATGAGTTACCGTCTCATGCCAGTCAGAATGGCTTTTACTAAAAAGTAAAACCCGGGGCCAGGCGCGGTGGCTCATGCCTGTAATCCCAGCACTTTGGGAGGCCGAGGCGGGCAGATCACAAGGTCAGGAGATCGAGACCATCCTGGCTGACATGGTGAAATCCCGTCTCTATTAAAAATACAAAAAATTAGCTGGGCATGGTGGCGGGTGCCTGTAGTCTCAGCTGCTCGGGAGGCTGAGGCAGGAGAATGGGGTGAACCTGGGAGGTGGAGCTTGCAGTGAGCTGAGAGTGCGCCATTGCACTCCAGCCTGGGCAACAGAGTGAGACTCCATCTCAAAAAAAAAAAAAAAAGTAAAACCCAACAGATGGTGGCAAGGTTGTGGAGAAGAAGGAACACTTTTAGACTGTTGAGGGGAGTACGAGTTAGTTCGACCATTGCAGAAGACGGTGTGGCCATTCCTCAAAGACCTAGAGGCTGAAATGCAATTTGACCCAGCAATCCCATTGCTGGATATATACCCAAAGGAATATAAATCATTCTATAATAAAGATACATGCATACATATGTTCATTGCAGCACTGTTCACTATTCATTGTTCAAGACATTGAATCAACCTAAATGCCCTTCAATGATGGACTGGATAAAGAAAATATAGCATATATACACCATGGAATACTATGCAGCCATAAAAAAGAAGAAGATTATGTCCTTTGTAGGGACATGAATGGAGTTGGAAGCCATTATCCTCAGCAAACTAATGCAGGAACAGAAAACCAAACACTGCATGTTCTCACTTATAAGTGGGAGCTGAATGATGAGAACACATGGACACATAGAGGGGAACAACACACACTGGGGCCTTTGGGTAGGGAGCAGGTAAGGGGAGGGAGAGCATCAGGAAGAATAGCTAATGGATGCTGGGCTTAATACCGAGGTGATGGGATGATCTGTGCAGCAAACCACCATGGCACACGTTTACCTGTGTAACAAGCCTGCACATCCTGCACATATACCTCAGAATTTAAAACAAAAGTTAAAAAAAAATCCTATTTTGAATTTATAAGTTCCAAGGTGATGGTATTAGAATTTGGGGCCTCTGGGAGGTGAATAGGTCATAAGGGTGGAGCCCCTATGAATGGGGTTGGTTCCCTTATGAAAAATACCCCAGAGAGCACTCTTGATCCTTCTGCCATGTGAGGACACAGTGGAAAGATGACTGTCTATGAACCAGGGAGTGGACCCTCACCAGAAGCTGAATCTACCAGTCCCTAATATTGGACTTCTCACCCTCCAGAATTATGAGAAATAAATATTTGTTGTTTAAGCCACCTAGTCTATTATATTTTTATATAATATTTTTGTAATAGCCTGAATTGATTGAGACAACTGATAAAAAGCATTGGAAATAAAAAAAGAAACATCATTACAAAGATTCAAAACAATGACAATACTTTCACATATGATTTCTGCTAGAGAAGGCAGAATAAAGTTTTAGAAAACCCTGAATAGTCTCCGTAGAATGTATAATGACACCACTGAGAAATATGTAAGAGTTCCAAAGAACAAAGCAAAGAGGTATTGTGATGGAAAGGGATTAGTGAGATTTAAAAAGAAAGAGATTAGTGAGATATAAAAAGAAAGATTGTAAGAACACAATAAATATAATAGCAGAAATGAAATCTTCATCAAAAATAGCAAGGAGCCAAATGAATACTCAGTAAGACTGAATTTTGTGATGTTGGGGACAAACTGAAGAAGCTCTCCAAGAATTTAGACAGTAGGATGGATAGTTGGAAAAAAGGTGAATGATATTGAGTAAAAATAAGTTATATCATACCTTTAGAATAGTGATATTATTTAGTAAGAGAAGAAAAAAAGAATTAGTGTAATAATCAATAATATAACCAAAGAAAACATTTTGAGAAAAAGTGATAAATGTTTCCCAATCAAAAGGTCTCCTTACATCCCAAGCAAAATTAATTAAAAAGTAACCAGACAAAAATCCATTAGGACAAAATTCTAAAGTAGAGAAATCAAGAGGAAAAATTTTGTATGTATCTTAATGGAAAAATATACTGATAATCTAAAAAAAGTAAAACATGGCTGATTTTAGATCTCTCTTCTAAAACATTATAAGAGTAATTAGAAGGCTATAAGGGCTTCTTTAGAGAATCTACTAAATTTTCAGAAGAAAAGTTTTTATTAAATAATTTAAAAGCCAAGATTTTTTCTTTTGTGAAGGCAATCAAAATATATGGAACATCTGGTTTTGCTATAAGAACAAGGTCATAAAATATGCTACTTTAGTTACCTGGGAAATAACTCAAAAGAGAAAACATGAAATGAACAAATCATGATATCAAAGAATTGATTATTTAAGCCAGTTAAGTGTGAAGATAATTCAAAATAATTTTTATAAATGCCTTATAAGTATCATAAATCTAAATGTTAAAAATTAATTATTGAAGTTGTATTCATACTGTATATAAAAATAACATTTAAAATTTTAGATAATACATCCAAACACTATAAAACACTATAAAATGGGAGTATAGGAGCTAAAAGGATGTTAAATTCTCCTCCTATGTAGCGTTGTGTTACATAATGTTTCATTTTTCTTTTAATATTAAGTGGTAAAGTTATTTCAAAACAATTTTTAACTATAAAAATAATACCGGAAAATCTCCTCAAAAGTTTAAAATTAAACTCATTATAATCCATATAGAAAGTTGCTCAAAAAGACACAAAAAAGACAAAAAAACTGAAAGCATTAACTCAAGAAGCATAAGTCTGAAGAATTAAAATAATTACTTTTACAATGATTAAAAGTAAATTAGTTACAGTAACTTAAAATGTATGAGACGTTTACTATAACATTCACAATAACATTGAAAGAAGAGATTTGTTGTAAGATTTCCAATATTTGCAGAGTAAAAACTATAAAACATTCCTGAGAAAAATTAAAGAAGACCTAAATATGTAGGAAGGTTAAAACTTGTTCATCTGTCAGAAGTCTCAAAATGTTTAAGCTGTCAATTATCCTTAAATGGATGTATGGGGTATGTACAGCCTTATTAAAATCTCAGAGTTGTTTTTCTGGCAGAAATTGGTATGGACAAGTTTGTTCACAAATTTGTATAAAATGCGCAGTACCTAGCTAGAGTAGCGAAAACACCTCTGAAAAAGAACAAAGTTGGAGAGTTAGCATTACATGATTTCAAAACTTTTATTGTCACAGTAATCAAGGCGGTGTGGTGTTGGTGTCAAGAAGAAAAATGAATCAGTGTAACAAAATAAAGACTCACACATATACAGAAAACTAATTTTTAGTAATCTAGCTATTAGCAGAAAACATATGAGACTATTTTTGTGACTTAGAGATAGGCAGATATTTCTCAGACAAGATGAAAGGAAAACACGAATTGATAAATAAGAATTTATCCAAATTAAAATATTCTTCTTGTCACATCTTTCATTAAACATGGACATGCAAGCCTCAGACATACTCGTAGCTCATATGTCTCATAAAATAATTTAACCCAAAGTGTATAAGTAACTCCTACAAAACAACAAAAAGCAAACAACCCACTATAAAATAGTCAAAAGACTTGAATATACACCTCTCAAAAGAGGCCAACAAACACAATATATACTCAACATCATTAATCACAAGGAAAAAGACTATTAAATCTATCATGAGGCACTATTGAACACTGATTAGATTGGCCAAAAGAGAAAAAGCCTGGTAATACCAAATTTTTGCAGGGATAGGAGTGGGCCAATCATGCTGAAAAAAAGTTTGGCAATTTCTTATAAAGTTAGACATGTACTTACCCTTAACCCAGTAATTGCACTCCTAGGTATTTACCCAAGAAAATGAAAAACATACGACTGTACAACATCTTTTACAAGATGTTGATAATAGTCTTATTCATAATAGCCAAAAAACAAAAACAAACCAAATGTTCTTTATCAGGAACATGACTGCATAATTTGTGGATTATTCATATAATATACCAATCAGAAGGAACAAATTATGATAAACTCAACAACATGAAATGATTTCAAAAACATGATATTGAGTGAAAAAAGCCAGACACAAAAGAAAACATACTGAAACATACTGTATTATCCCATTCGTTAAAATTCCAAGGACAGGCAAAACTAATCTATAGAGATGGAACTTAAAAAGTGGTTGCCTCTGGAGAATAGGGGTTGACTGAAAAGGAACCCTAGATTACTTTGTCCAGTGATGGAAATGTTCTGTATTTTGATTTGGATGATGTTTGCACACATGCATATGATTGTTAAAAACACCAACTGAACATTTAAGGCCTGTGACAAATGTTAACATTTTAAAAAAGGATACTAAATTACATTTTTGGTAAAACTTTCCCTCTCTCTGCATATGTTTGTATGGATACATGTGTGTATTTATCTACATGTATAAATGAACATTTGTGTGTATATAGATGTATGTATACATACCTATGTACATATATATCTAAATTTGAATGTAATCTCCTGAAGTAATGATATGGTTACTTTCTGCCAAATAAATTTTGTCCATAAAAATATGCGGGCACAGTAGAAAGAGCCCAGATTTTTTGCTGTTATCATTAAAATCCAGGCACCCCTAAATGGAAAGTGATACTTCTCAGTATAAAATAGATGTGTTTTTCTCCAATATTACTTAATAAAATTTTATTTCCTTAAGCAAATTGGGGAAACTGAAATAGGGGAAATTATAGTGTCTGAAGTTAAGTTTATTTTACTTTAATGGATAATTTGGCTATTTTAGCTCATGGCCTTGCCCACGCAAATGGCCTGGGAGTTACTTTTCTATTTTTACCCATCCTTCCTTCCCTTCTTTTTTTTTTGCCAAATATGATTAAAAAATCTAGTAAGTCAAACAAAAAAGAGACAAGTGTATTTTTCTCTGTTAACAACCTCAAGAAATTGTTCTTCTCTAAGTAGCAGGCTTTTTTTTTTTTTCTTTTTAAGTGGAACTTTGTATTTTCTACAGAGAAAGTTAAGGGATGGGGCTGGACCAATTACTCACCGCAAACTGCTTGAATTAGGAATGTTGCAGAAGCAAAAATTGGAATACTTTATATGGTAAGAAACAGTAGTCTTTGTAAATGTGTTATCCCTGACAGCCAACACTTATAGAGCACCTGATATGTGCCTCTCATTTAAGTATTTATTTATTTACGATGTTGACTATTTCATTTAATCCTAATAACAGATCTATTGGGTTTTCTAAATTTTTTTCAAATACCATAGTGAATATGGGGCATATCAAGAAAGTATATAACAAATTGATTAATTCCTGGGTGAGCAATCACCACTTACTAGTTATTCAAGTATTTTTTTCTTGAGAAACCCCTAAAAACAATTGCCTTAAACTAACAGAGAAAGCCAAAACAAAAAACCACCACCATGACATCAACAACAAAATGTTTATTCCTTAAAAATACATTTCCATGTGTAACAAACCTGCACATTGTGCACATGTACCCTAAAACCTAAAGTATAATTAAAAAAAAATACATTTCCAATGAAAAGTTCTAGAGTATATTTTTCCAGTTAAGGGCTCAAACGAACTTCATTCCATAGCTAATCATTAGTTGTGCACAGACTGGTAAGTTATCTTCCTCATGTGTGTAATACAATTTTCACTCTGGTGTGATTTTCACTTGCTTCTTTTGTACACAATCAAATCACTCTGCAGATCCACAAAAATAGCTATTTCTTGCTCTGCTTGCAATAGAAAATGATGTGTTTGTAGTTTCAGCAGTGCTCATATTGTATGAGTAATGTCTGTATTTTGTCATTCTGGGTGCTTATTAGTAGAGGCAGAACATTCAAATTTGCTTTAAAAAATTTACAAGGAATAGCTGCTCTTTTATTAGAGGAGAGTGAAGAAAAAAGGAGAATGTGGAGATCTTGGTTCATGTCTTTACACAGTGACCTTTCTTGGAGCATCCCTAGAATTAAATTAGATGGTGTAGCTCAGAGAGTCAGTTCTAATGTCTTCATTTAGCTGGTGACTATGGTGATATACAGCTGACTCTCAATTACGAACATGCAAAGAATCACAGACAATCCCCTACCTACCTCGTTCGAGACGCTCCTTTTAAATTATCAGAAAACCGTTGACCCTTTTACCTGAACACTTAACAGCATTTATGTTTCCTTCCTTCATGTGCGGACAGAGTGAACTGTTAATGGGAAGGAAGAAAAGTGGGTAAAAGTTAGGAAAGAAAGGAAGGGGGGGACATAGATACATCCTGCACAGTATGCTGTATGGATAATGAGTCCCTAAATGTTTTAATTGAGGGTGGACTAACAAAAAAATAAAGCTGATGTTTACCTTTCATTGAGGGAGTATGTCAGGAAAGAAGATGGGGCTAAGCTAAAACTAAGTCCTAAAGGTTACAGCTGGACTCTGGAATGTTGTCATTTTGTCTTTTTGAAGAAAGGGGCAAAGTTAACGGAAATAATAGGGAAAACAACAAAAATAAATCTGGAGATCTAATTTTTATTGTAAAAGAGGAGGTTGTTTTAGTTTGTGTGTCATTTATTTTGCTTCTTTAATGAAATCTAATTAAGAAATATGTATATGAAATACATAATCTCCTGTTCATGAAATCTGTAGAATGTACACTGAAAACTCATTTTTCCGGATCCCAAGAAATATTTGAGTTAGTTAGTAATAGCGGTTTTGGCCATTAAATGTAATGGCAAAACCGTAATCAGTTTGGCCCCAACCTAATAATTGATACATTTCTTTTATCTCGTATTTCTTTCATGTATTTCTAACCTCCATATTCCTAATTTTGATTCTACGCTATGACACCTAATAAGAGAAATGAAAGATTCACACACATGATGTTTTTATTTTCATATAATTTGCCAAACAACTTTTCTGATAGACATCTTCACTGATCAGAATATATATTTAATGAACAATGTATTTGTCACTGGCTTTATGTCATATAGACGTAGTCTTGTATCTGTTTCTTCCTCTGAGTCTTAGCTCTCAGAAACATCATACCTCTGGAAAAAATTCAAGGAAAAAGGGACTGGGTTGCAGTCTTATACAGATACCTTTCAGAAAAGCCACAGTGTTTGTGACTACAGCCATCAGATCATTCTTGATTCAAAAACCACAGATAGGAAGACATGCTTAAAGAGTTTGGGAAAAGTAGAGGAGAGCTCCATAGGCACAAAATTAAATCAAAAGAGATGAAGCAAACCCCACAGAATGAATGAAAGAGATTCAATAGGAGAAACCCATGAGAGAAGCAGTCCATGTTTATATTGTACTTATACTTACCTTGAAACTAAGAGATAAAAATAACATTTTTGGTTTTTGATCACTCACACCATTTCACTGTCTTTACATCCTTCTACAGGGGCAACCTTACATATAGGTATAGTGCCAAACTGGCAGGAAGGAAGGCCATTTTGAATGAAAAATCATTTTCTCTAGTTATTTGGGAGTTCATCTCTCACACTGTTACCAACCATGCAACCAGGATGTCAGCTCAGGTATCTTTATTTTTTAAAAAAATTTCAATAGTTTTAGGGGTACAAGTGGGTTTTGGTTACATGATGAAGTCTGGGTTTTTAGTGTATTCCTTACCTAAATAGTGTATATTGTACCCAATAGGTAATTTTTCATTACTCACCACCCTCCCACTCTCTCTTCTGAGTCTCCAGTGTTCATTATACCATTCTATATGTTCCTATGTAACCATAGCTTAGCTTCCACCTTTAAGTGAGAACATGTGGTATTTGGTTACTTGTTAGGATAATGGCCTCAAGTTCCTTGCAAGATTCTGTAAAAAACATTATTTTCTTCTTTTTTATGGCTGAGTAGTATTTTATGGTGTGAAATTGTCTTTATCCACTCATCAGTTGATGGGCACTTAGGTTGATTCTATATCTTTGTGATTGTGAATTGTGCTGCAATAAAAGCAGAGTGCAGGTGTAATTTTTGGTACAGTGATTTCTTTTCTTTTGGTTGGCTACCTAGTAGTGACTTAGTAGAGGTACTGGATAAAATAGTAGATCTACTTTTAGTTCCTTGAGAAATCTACATACTGTTTTCCATAGAGGCTGTATAAATTTACATTTGCAACAACCGTGTATAAGCATTCTCTTTTCACTGCATCTGCACCAATGTCTATCAGTTTTTGATTTTTTTTTTTTTTTTTTTTTTTTTTTTGAGATGGAGTTTTGCTCTTGTTGTCCAGGCTGGAGTGAAACTGTGTGATCTCAGCTCACTGCAACCTCTGCCTCCCGGGTTAAAGTGATTCTCCTGCCTCAGTCTCCCAAGTAACTGGGATTACAGGTGCGTGCCACTATGTCCGGCTAAGTTTTGTATTTTTAGTAGAGACGGGGTTTTGCCTTGTTGGCTAGGCTGGTCTCAAGCTCCTGCCCTCAGGCGATCTGCGTGCCTTGGCCTCCCAAAGTGCTGGGATGGGATTACAGGAGTGAGCCATAGTGCCCAGCCAGTTCTTGACATTTTAATAATGGCCATTCTGATTATTTTCACCGGTGTGAGATGGTGTCTCATTGTGGCTTTAGTTTGAATTTCCCTGATGATTAGTGATGTTGAGTATTTTTTCATATGTTTGTTGGCCATTTGTGTGTCTTTTTTTGATAAATGTCTGTTCATGTCATTTGCCTATTTTTTAATGGGATAATTACTTTTTTTGTTAATTTGTTTCAGTTCCTTGTAGATTCTGGATATTAGTCCTTTGTTGGATGTTTAGTTGGCAAATATTTTTCTCCCATTCTGTAGGCTATTTACTCTGTTGATTATTTCTTTTGCTGTGCAGAAACCTTTTAGTTTAATTAAGTCTCATTAATTTATTTTTGTTGCATTTGCTTTTGAGGTCTTAGTCATAAATTCTTTACGTAAACCAATGTCCACAAGAGTTTTTCTTAGTTTTCCTTCTAGAATATTTATGGCTTCAGGTCTTACATTTAAGTCTTTAATCTACCTTGAGTTGATTTTTGTATATGGTAAGAAATAGGGACCCGGTGTCATTCTTCTGCATGTGCCTATCCTATTTTCCCAGCACCATTTGTTGAATAGGGAGTCCTTTCATAGTGTATATATTTTTTTCTGCTTTGGTGAAGATCAGTTGCTTGTAGGTATTTGGATTTATTTCTGGGTTTTTAAATTCTGTTCCACTAGTCTATGTATCTACTTTTATATCAGTACCATGCTGTTTTGATTACTGTAGCCTTGTAGTATAGTTTGAAGTCAGGTAATGTGGTGCCTCTGGTTTCACTCTTTTTGCTTAGGATTGCTTTGGCTATTTGGGCTCTATTTGGTTCCATTTGAATTGCAGGATTGTTTTTCTGATTCTGTGAAAAAAATGACATTGGTATTTTGGTAAGAATTGCATTGAATATGTAGATTGCTTTGGGAAGTATGGTCATTTTCATAATATTGATCCTTTCAATCCATGACAGCTCAAGTGTCTGAACACAGCCTCCTCTTCTTTGCATTATACTGTGATTCTTTCTGACAAGTACTCCACATTTCTCATCAACAGCCTGGAATTAAGTTATCTTTTTAATTTGTTTGTTTGCTTGTGGGTAGAAGAGGAAAAGAACAAAAGAGCAACAGGTTAAGAGCAAAGAATACTGGCATAAGTCTAAGGAATGTCAGACAAAAGAGAGTGGGTACATTTCCCACATAACATCTATCCTACCTCTGCAATCCTCAGTTCTGGGCCCCTGACTGCCGCTACTCATCCTCAACTAGGCCACTGAAAACTTCACTGTGCCCTAGCAAAATCTTCATACTTCTGGTTTCCCATGCCTGCAGCTGCTATTTCCTCACTATGAAGTTTCCATCAAAAAAAGTTTTTTAAGTTAAAGTGGCAGGATAAAGATATAGAAAAATAATTCCTCAATACCTCTCTGACATTCTATGGGCGGAAAACTGGCACATATTTTTTTTTAATCAAATATTTGTCACAGCCTGTACGTAGCACTTTATCAGCTCGTGAGAGTGACCAACTTGGGCAATATTTAAATCAAGTAGAAGTTGGAAACTGGAGGAAGCATTCTTCACACTGAATTGGGCAATAGTGTGAAACCTTTAGGAAAATGGGCACTTTTTGAATTAAAAAGTCACTGTCAAAAAGAAAAGAAAGACTTATGGTCATGATGAGACCATGAGTTGGACTTTTAAAGTTCATTCTCACCTCCTGCATATTAAGAGAGTAGATTCAAGTATTTGGTCTGCCTATGCAACTCCTGGGGATCAAAGTAGCCTCCTGATGTGTACTAAATAGTTGAGAGGAATAATAATTGGGTGGAATCTATAGCCAATGCCCTGAACGAGAATGAACAGTTTGTTGTTGTTTCCTAATGATTCCATCCTTATGCCCATCCTTGGGAGTGCCCTTTTTCCTTTGTAGAAATGAAAAAAACAAAACAAAACAAAACAAAAAACAGATACTATAATGGAATGACAAACAGAGGGGCTTTGTTAGGAGGGGTTTGCTAGGCTCTGAAATTCTGAGGAGAGAAAATAATGCAACTGTCTTCGTAAATGCTTGTTAACACTAATCATTTAGAGCACAGTTTCACCAAGATTAGTTTGGATCTGTTGTAAGCCTATCTCAGTAGCAGAATCATTTGTACTTCTTGCCTGTGGGAACAGCTGCTATTTAGTTTCTTGATTGAAGATTCACACCCTCTTTGCCCTTTCCCCCAGGCTTTGAAACCATCTCACCTGGGCATTGTAATCACAGCCAGATTCTTCATGTTTTATTTCAAGCCAATTTACTGTCCAAACAAGGTCTTTAAAATGTGGCACTGACTGTTACAGTACAATTCATCATTTGCCTAGCAATGTAAACTGGCAGGTTTCTGGGGCCCCTGCCAATCTTGAAGTAGAGGCTCTTGTCACCACAAATAAGGGGAGGTCACTGTACCTCTGGAGCATATCCTGACCCACTCAGCGAAACTCTCCAGATGTTCCCAGTTCACTGGCACATCTGTCCTGTCTCCATGGTATTTTTCTGGGAGCCCAAAACAGAAATTTGAATGAACCGGAAACTCAGTGTTTGAAGAAAGGTCTCCCGTGAACTGTTGTCCTCATCGAAATGCTAACACAACGCTGGTGGAGAGTCCTAAACTGTAGCAAGGAAACCAAGAAATGCCTCCACACAAAAGAGGCTGGTTTCAGTGGGTAAAGTAGTCCTGAGGTAGGAAGGTTAATGTTTTGAGTCCAGGGGATGATTCTCAAATCTTCACTGTGCAAGGAACATATTATCTAGATTTCTAAGTTGAAGATTCCTAGGCATCAAAGGGTAACTATTACAAAGATAACCCAAAACTAACATGAACTTCATTTCATCTCTCCTTCCCAAAACTTAAAAATTCCAAACTTGTTACATTGGGATAAATCATGCAGAAACACTCCAGCTGTTCATGACTTTGTGAAAGCTGAATTCAGCATTCTCCCTTTTTCTCCTTTGTTTTTCAGAGAGTCATTCTAAAAAGAACCGTCTGATATTGGGAACCTTATCAGTCTCTAATTCCCTCTACATACTTACCTTTTCTTCTTTCACCCCTAATTTTTGCTTTTAAAAAACAACCTTTTATTTCCAACTGTAATATTAGGTTCAATCAAGTTTAACAAACCCTTAGTAATCCCAAAGAAAATTCAAGTTGCTTTTCTGGAAAGCATTTGACATCATTTGTTTCTCTCAGCAATGGGCATAAAGAATATGTGTTGGTGGAGATACAGCAGGGTTGTGGAGAGTACATGGCTTTAAAATCAGGCAGGCCTGGTTCAGCCCTACCTAGATTCAAATCTGTGGCCTTGAGCATGTCACTTATTTATTTTTCTAAACTTCTTTTTATTCAACTATTAAAAGAGGGAAAGAGACATAATAGCCAAAGAGGGAAGAGAGACCTAATAGCCTAAAAGCGTTGTGAAAATGAAATAAACTAATATAGATAGGTGGCTCGCGCCTGTAATCCCAGCACTTTGGGAGGCCAAGGTGGGTGGATCACCTGAGCTTGGGAGCCGAGACCAGCCTGACCAACATGGAGAAACTCCGTCTCTACTAAAAATACAAAATTAGCCAGGCGTGGTGGCACATGCCTGTAATCCCAGCTACTTGGGAGCCTGAGGCAGGAGAATCGCTTGAACCTGGAGGTGGAGGTTGCAGTGAGCCAAGATCACACCATTGCACTCCAGCCTGGGCAACAAGAGCAAAACTCCGTCTCACAAAAAAAAAAAAAAAGCAGAAAATACATAATGTGTTTGTCCCATATGGGGACATTTTAGCATCTCTTCCCTGTCTGTGGGGGGATCACAGGCTCTAGATTTCTTAGCATATCCCTGGACCACGGGTTTCAAGCTATTTTTTGTTTCCAGAGGCTGTATTGCTCTTAATGCATGCACACCTTGCTGCTTAACACACTATATACCGGAGATGAAACTGGAGCTGCCCTGAATTTGGCAGATTGCAGCTCTGACACGTCAGCCCCTCTGAGACCATTTGTAGCCATCTCTAAGCAACCTGCAGGAAACTTGGAGGCTGCAATAAGTTGTTCCGGATGCCACCAACTTGCATGAAAGCAGAATCATGTGGTTTTAGAGCCAGAAGCCACTTTAGATGTCATCTAGACCAGGGGCTTTCAAATTTATTTGTGACACACATTAAGAAATTCTATATATTGTGCCCCAGTGCACACAAACTTATGTGTGCCTGTATGTACATAACTGAAGGAAATTTTGATGAAACAATTCTTACTTTTACTGTAGGCAATATACTCTGCTATTTTCTATTCTAGTTCATTTACAAATAATATTTGTCAGTGCCACTGAATTGATTTCACGACTGGTAATTTTAAAAGCAGTGATCTGCACTCCTCGGCCCACACTGAAAATAAAGACATTGAAATAAAGAACTTTTCCTCTTCTGCCTCGTTTCTATCTGGTTACCCTAAACAAAATCTCTGTGGTTTACTTTTACTACTTACAAACGCATATAGTTCCTGAAGGCTTTTGGAGGTCAAATTAACATGTTCTTTATCCTGGGCTGATTTCTAACAAAATTCATGATGCCTAACAGAGCAGAACACACTTTATGGGGCTCACACAGTCAGTCCAGCTCTTAAACCCAGATTTAATACTTCCTTTCTGATGTGTCACCGAGCGCTATGGGTGTTCCTTGACCTAGTAAATACTCTAATGATATAACATATCTGAATCATGTTTTCTTGAGAAAAACATTTGGCAACATCCTGAAAATAAGTTCATACCCTCATTGTTCCTGTGACCACCTGGTTTGATAGCTGAAATAAGATGAATTGAGTAAAATGAATGCTGCTGCAGCTGCTGCCAGCATCATCATGCCAGCTACTGCTAATCCCTGGGCTTCTGCCTCTGCCCAGTGACTTGTCTGTTTCTGCCCCAGCTTGGTGTTCTCAACTTTCCTTTGAAAGTTGCCTTGTGCCAATTAAAAAAAAAGTTTTTAACCCTTTTACCCCTAATTTTTGCTTTTAAAAACTACCTTTTATTTCCAACTGTAATATTAGGGTCAATCAAGTTTAACAAACCCATAGTAATCTCAAAGAAAATTCAAGTTGCTTTTCTGGAAAGCATTTGGCAACATTTGTTTCTCTCGGCAATGGGGATAAAGAATATGTGTTGGTGGAGATACAGCAGGGTTGTGGAGAGTACATAGCTTTAAAATCAGACAGGCCTGGTTCAGACCTAGCTGGATTCAAATCTGTGGCCTTTATTTGTACAGCAAACATCAGTTTATTGTACAAATCCATGTGACTTTTGAATTCCACTCTATATACAGTTTGAAATTATTAGTCAAATGGTTTGCTTTTTTTTTTCCTTTTATTGAATTATGCTTCATGGAACATATATCTTATGTTGTGAAGCATGAGGAATAGTCAGGCTGATCTGGGTTCAAATCCCACCTTTATCCTTGACCAGTTCTGTGGACCAGGCAAGGGACTTTATTTCTCAAAGCTTCAATTTCCTTATAACCAAAGACTAATAATAAAGTAGTTGTGACTATTATATGGAATGGGGAATGTAAAATAGTCAGCATCTATATGTGGCCAATAAATGTTGATCCTTCCCTTGTCTTTTTCCTTTCTTTTAGTGAAGTTGCTAGAGTGAGAAGTGTGAAATGCTATCTGGTCACACTATATTTGTTTTTAATGAATCAGAATGTTAGGTGTTCTGTGCATAAATAGTAAAGTCTTTTGATAGTTTATACTTCACTAAACAGTACATGTAAGCGTATACTATTATAAACTGTGATTGCCAGTGACTTCCTTATATTAACATTAGATGGTAACAAAAACTGGCGAATGGGATGGAATTGACAGGCTCATCATTGGTGATAAAATGTGGATTTCAAAGGCACACATATTTTTTATAGGTAATAATTATTAGGTCTAATAATCCCTAAGAATAGATATGCTTAATTATTCAGATTTAATAATTATTACCCATCAAAATTCCAACTGTGTTTCTGGCACTTACATCTCTATAAGGTGATAGCATGTCAATTCCATCCTGTTCAAGGTGAGTCATCACCTTGTTTTATATCTCACTGGTCTCTGGCTTACAGAGCCATTCAACTGCCTGCCTAGTCAAAAAAGACAATGTAGAGAGAAGAAAAATCATATCTATGTTGCCAGCTGGGTTAACCCATCCACAGTGACTTTTTGAAAAGTAAGCTTCCATGGAAGTAAAATCTTTGGTTCTTAACAATGTCAATCACATTGATCTCTATTGTGCTTCTAAGGATAATAAATAATTCAGGGTCAAAGACAGAGTGAAAGGAAGAAGGCTTCTTTTGGCCGTGGTTATACACATTTTCTCTTGCCACTTCCAATGTCATAGAGGCCAGAGAACATGTTGTAGCCTGTGCTCACATGCATATCCCTATAGATGTTGCTCAGAAATTCCATCTTCTTCATTCTTTCCATCTTGTTTCTCAGAGAAAAGAACTTACATTTGAAAAGAGAAGCAAAGATTTTCAAGTCATTACAGGATTATCTTTTTTCCTTTAGTTTTCTCTGGATTTCTTTTATGTTCTTTGCTATTAACTGTGTGTTGATTTGTGAGGATCAAATAATGTGAGTGTGAGGACCATTAATTAGTCAATATTGCAAATTCTTGTAAGATAAGAACAGATAATGAAGAAAAGCTAATTCCCTTTGATACCCATATGCAGTAAAGATCTTTGGTGGCTATAAAGTAGATCCCAGATTGTACACACTACAAACGCAGACATCCTGGAAGGCCAATGGTGGTCTAAGCCCATGGAGCCTCAAGGAAAAGAATAATCTGGGAAGCTTTTTCCAAGAGCATGGCCAATGTGCAGTGAGTGAAACGAAGGTAGTTTAAGTATATGGTGCTTAGGGATCATGATTACACCATCCTCAACTCCTGGCCTTTGCCCTGCAGATTTGTTCTGGAGCTTTAAGCTGAGAAGGCTCTGGAAAATAAAAAGAAAGCCAGAGAAAATAAAAAGAAAAAATAAAGAATTTCTTAAGTCTCTGTTAAGACATTGAGAGCTCAAGCAGCTGCCAGAAGAGTAGAGGTCAGGGACATTTCTCATCTTCAGGGAGAGGACTGCTGCGTGTGCTAGAGAACAGGGAAACTGGAATGTGTGGATATCACACAAGGGAGGGGACAGCAGCCCAGGCTGCACACAACCATCTTTGTGGCCGTAGAGCCCCACCTTCATGTAAGGAGCAAGAAAGAAGAACGTGGGAAGCAAAGAACTTTGTCCCTCTTGCTGGTGCTCATGGGAGCCAGGATCAGCAACCATATATGGTCATGCCAAACCAAAGATTGTTGGCAAGACCTACAGAGGAGGAGATGGTGGCAGGGGTGAGTTGTGGAGGGAAGGGCATAACCTATATCACTGGTAGAAATGTGAACTTCTTCCTGGTTACAGACAACTATTCTGGAAATATCTGTTTAAAACAATACACATTCCTATTGACCTAGCTATCTCCTCTGGGTCTTCATCACATTATAGAAATAAAAACACCGGTATATAAGAATATTAGAAGTTTAGGAAAAGTTTAGAGTAAACTTAGAACTAAGAATTTTAGGAAAGTAGAAGAATGTTTATTATAGCATTGTTTGTAATGACAAGAAATTGTTAAAAATCAGATACTTGTGATTAGAAGAATGGTTGAATAAACTGTGGTATATTTATATAATGCAATGCTATGGAGCTCTTAAAAAGAATGAGCTCTATCTAGATTCATTGACTTGGAATTATCCCCACAGTGTACTGTTAGATGAGCAAAGGAAGACAGAGAAAAATATACAGTCTGATCTCTTAAACAAAACCCATAGAAAAGAGTCAATAAATGTATACCAGTGTATATGGGAGTCTAAGAATATGGAAAAAGCTGAGAAGAAGATACATATGAGGCTATTTATTTTGGTTTCTTTGGTAGGGTTGGAAAAGGTAAAAGGTGAAAATAATTTTAAACTATTTTGCAAAATAAAACAAATATTAATGGAATATGTAATCTATTAAAATTTTTATGACACTACTCTATGTGTATGTTAGCAATTGATGCATAACAAACACATCAAAATTTAATGGCTTAAAAAATCCACTCAATCCCTGCTTGTCTGGATAGGGCTCAGCTAATCTCAGGTGGGCTCAAATAAAATGAATGAGGTTAGATACCTTCAGAAATGATTTTAAGTGACTTAATTTTAGGTGTTCCTCAAGTTTCCTATAAGAATCCCTGGGAATGTCATATTTCAATACTTGATACCAAGGTGTCTACCACTACTACCACAACTATTATTAATTGGTAGTGGTTTTTCTCTTACAGTTGGAGTTTCACATTTATACCCTTTCATGATCTTTGCCAATATTCTGTATTCTATTTCCTCTCACTCTCCTTAGTTGCCTTAGGCACCACGTTTTCCCCCTCCAAATGTACCAAATAATCTCATGGTTACTTCTCACTACAGTAAAAGTTATTTCTAGAATTGAATTATCACTTTAGGAAAATGTCCAGTTTCCTTTTATTTTATTTTTTTTGAGATGGAGTCTCGCTCTTGTTGCCCAGGCTGGAGTGCAATGGCACAATCTCAGCTCACTGCAACCTCCGCCTCCCAGGTTCAAGCGATTCTCCTGCCTCAGCCTCCCAAGTAGCTGGGATTACAGCCATGCACCACCACGCCTGGCTAATTTTGTATTGTTAGTGGAGACAGGGTTTCTCCATGTTGGTCAGGCTGGTCTCGAACTCCTGACCTCAGGTGATCTGCCCACCTCGGCCTCCCAAAGTGCTGGGATTACAGGTTTGAGCCACCGCGCCTGGCCATCCTTTTTTATGCTTGGTCAGTTTTGAACATAGTTCTTATTCTTTTCCTGTGCCTCAGAATCCCTGTTCTTGGTAGCCTTACGAAAGTAGATCAGGTTATATTCAAAAACTTCCGAAATGCCAAACCAATGACCTTGTAATCCAAATCACTTTGCTGAAGGAAAACTAAAGACCAACTTGGACACTTAAATGCTTCAAATACATCTTAGTGGGAAAGTGTGCAACCTGGCCCAAGTTGCTGTTAAATAGATGTTTAGTTTTTCCTCCTCATCATTGGCTAAGTATCCTGCTATCACTTCCCCTGCCACCAGCAGCTTTTCCCTGCTGGATTCTTGTCTGCCCAAGGTAGCAGAAAAACAGAACACAGTTTCTAACTTCTTCTTTCTTTAAAACTGGCACTGCTACTCCTTTCTATTTTGGGGAATTTTCGCTGTAAGTAAATACAACAAAACCAAGCAGCGGCAAACAAGAAACAAGCACTGAGACTGTGATAAAGGTCTCAGAAATCTTGAAACAGAAACTGTGAATTGATTCCTTGGTTCTTCTTGAAATATAGGCCTATAGCCCTTATTGAAATACAAGAATATAGCTCTTTCTCACAAGCTAGTCTCTGACTCCCTTTTTCCATAGTTCATATGTCACTTTGGGTCCTTTGGGAAAAGGATGCAAAGACAGAATTTGAAAAGATTTTTGAAAGAAATGTCTGTGAAGGTTAAAGGGTGGAGGGATCAGGATGTAGAGGGTGAGCTTCAAATGGTGATGCAGGTCTGCCATCTGTGAAAGAAGAGAGGGAAGGAAGAAGGATGGGTAGAAAGAGCCTCAGGTTGCAGCACTGCTCCAAAAATGTCTCAACCAGGCTGATGGGAATCCCTAGAGCAAAGATTGCACATTGAAAGAGTCCTGCGCTGGGCAGAACTGGCCTGCCTTTGGCACTCACTGCCCCACCACCATCGTCCTTAGTCTTTGGCTAGAAGTTGCCTGGAGAGAGCTTGGCCTCAACGTGAAAACTATGGCAGATCTTGAAGGTGCAGCAACTGGAACTTGTCCACTCATTACACTTCTCATAACAGGTTTGTTCTTCAACGGAGATGTGGGCTGTTAACTTCTATGGCAAAACAGCCTATCCCATGAGCCACTCAGCTCTGCTTCCCCACAAATCCACATAGCAGCAACTCCCTGGCTTCTGTGAGCCCCTTTGTCTTCCGCTTTTCATGAAAGAAAATTTAGAAAAGGGAAGATGGTAGGGCAAACTCCAGCCCTTGTAGCTGCCAGTAGTTTCAAAAATGCAACTGGTACCCATCATTTCCCTACTCTACTACCCACTCTTCATTCTAAAAACCCTTCACCCTCAGCTATCACTTCCACACAATGGCTTAGCTGGTGGTATGATCTAAGCCCTCATTCCTAAGGAGTCTAAGCCCCTTATGGCTTCTCATATCCGTCTCAGGTCAGGATTTGTGCATATGTCCATCAGGTTACAACTTGGCAAAGGAGTATTGAGAATGTCCAAGTGGATAGCCTGGGTGCCACATGTTCTTCTCTCTGCCTCTATTAGATAACAGCAGCTCTCTCTCCTCCTACCTCTGCCAAGACAGCTACTCTTCATTCTTGCTGGTCCCTGTATACAAGAATGTCAAAGTGCCCAGGCAGCATCTGAACCTGGCAGTTCAACAGTAAACTTGTCCCCTGGCAAGAGTACACCCTCTTAGGGGACCAGAATATTTATCCCTTAGGAACTCAGAGTAGCAGGAATGAGAAGCATAAAGTGCCTCCAATACATCATTGTGAGTGGAGCCACTCCATTCCTTGGTTTGAAAAGCCTTGCATCCTGTGTTTTTCTTTTTTACAGGAAGGGTACCATATGGAGGTATCCAACTTAGTGTATATACTCATCCCAGAAGATAGCAACTTATTCTTGCAGAGTATTGGCTCTGAGCTGGTGTATCAACCATGCCTCAAGCAAGCCATTCTAATGCCCTATCAGGTTATCTGCTTTTAGATGTTGTGATTTGCGATATGATCAGTGGATCCCATTGTCATGGCCCATGCTCACACTTCCTTCACTGTGGTAAGGGTCGTCTGATCTTACACTGTGCTGTGTGGGATTTCATGCGTGTGAATCAGACATTCCAAAAGCCTCTGATAGTGGTGTTGGCTGAAGCTCTGCTGGTATGAAGGGTGAAATTATGCTTAGTATAGCTGTCTAGCCGTGTGGTGGTATGTGCCAATGCAGTTAATGTACCACAAAGCGGCCAGTTGGTCTCTTCAACTTGTGCTGTACCAGCAACTCAACATTGGTCTCTGCAGCTAGCAGAGGCAGTTTTAGCTGAATTGGCCTGAAAATGTCTAATAGACCCAAGCATATAAGCTGTCTCTGCCTACATGGCCTTTTGATCACGTGCCCGTTGTGCTGGTTCCAAGGTTTCCACTACCAGAGGCTGGCTGGGGTGAACTGAGTCATTTGGCCTACTTGGTTCCTCAGTGCCTCTTCTGTGATGGGTGCTTTCTGGTGGAAAGTAACATGCAACAAATCATCTTCACACTTTATGCCCACTCCCATGTACCCATTCACATGCTCTTACCCTGGACCTCCTGGTCTCTAATCTTGTAGATCTTTTTCTGCCAGGGTCTTGACCAAATGGCCAGGCTATTGATCACTGCCCTGAAGTCTGTATGTATTTTTATGTATTTTTTGCTTTGGGCCACTTCTTTACAAAATGAATGGGCAGGTTCACCACTTGCAGCTCTGTTAGCTGGAAAGAGCTTCCCTTTCCACTGCTTGGACGGCCACATCTGGAAGCTGCTATTATGCAGCCACCATCTATTTCCAGCGTACACAAATATACCAGGCTGATCCATTCACAAAACAAACTAAGGATTTTCCCTTTTCTTACACCTCATCCTATGAGGACTCCCATACAAACATAGGTGTGAGTAGGGGGAGGAGCAATAGTAGTGATTGAAGTGAGAGTCTGTGCTATCTATCCTTGCAACTAACTTATGCCTTCTGGTCTTGGACAATGGATTGTTTCTGAGTAGTTTATCTTTATGACTTGGTGGGTTTGATGATACCTAGCCCCTAATGGGAAGTTCGAGACATATGTTCACTTGGTGCTCAGTAGTCAAGGTTCTTTCTGTGTCTGGGTCTAGTAACATGCCAGGAGCTGTTTCTCAAAAGGTATTGAATTCTCTGCTGCAGATGGCACCGTGCTCCAAAAAACCCAGGGGCCTGAACTTATGATTCCTCTCACTTTGGTTTGTCATATGCTCCACACTGCAGCTTATCCCACCAGTGATACCACCAACACAATAGGTCTATAGAATAATATGGCCCAAGAGGCAGAGCTCCTTGCACTGCATCTGAAACCTGATCCAGAACTCTTTTCTGTTTTACATAACTCTCAAATCTGGCAGACTTCCATGTTACCTGGCATATAGGCTGGACAAGCATCCTAAGTGTAGAATGTGTTCCCTCCAAAATTCAAACAACCTTTTGTTCAGGTATCGTACTTTTTTCTTAATGGTAGTGAGTATAAGATGCAGCAAATTAATTATTACTTGGAGGGGATATCTCAGTGTACCCCCTGACTACTAGGCTTCTAAAAATGTCACTGAAGAGACAGGTCTTTGAATTGTCATAGGGTTTATTTCTCTCTTTGTGGAGTGTCTGACTCCTACTAATGCAAACAGCACATTAGCCAACTGTGACTTTTGCTTCTCTTTCAGCATGAGTTGATGGATGTAATGGATCATTGTGATGTTCTGCTACATGTCCACACACTCTAGAAGTTTTGGACTATGTTAAAATAGTGCATAGGAAAATGAATATGGAGTTGGGTGTAAAACTGTAAAAAATATAATTACCTGTTTCATGTGAATACATGTTCTTCCTTATCCTTTCCTGAAAGGGATACATTCACCACATCAGTGGCAAAAGCTCATGATGTTTTATTGGGATAAATGTCCTTTTGCCTCCTGCTCCCTGATTCTTTCCTACTGAGGATTACAGATTTGAACAACACCCTTGATGGCTGCTTGTCTATTTCACCCCTAGTGACACTATGCTCTATTAACCATCGCCACTATTTCATGTGGGTCAAGCTTGCTTTGCCTCCCCTCATATTGACTCACCCTTCCCTGGGAGAACATTGCCTCTGCATAATTACTGCAGCAGATCCTGAAGGAGTGGACCTGGAGGTTGTCAGCCAGGTTGTCTGCTCCTCACCACAGGTTCTTTTTTCAAGGGAGCTCTGAGTGGTTCACCTCCATGGCTGCTGAAGACCTGCAGAAGTCCCTTGGAGTCTTTTGGGGTCTTCCCATTGAATCTTCTTCAATAAGTACAAGCTCCTCAGACTGTCTGCATTAGATTCAAATTGATACTACAGTAAGTTCTGGAGGATGTCCAATACTTTCAAGAACCTGTTTCCTAATTTCTTTCACTAATTAAGGCATTCTATTGCGAACCCCCAAAGACTCCCCCAGGTCATCCACCACCCTGGTACAGGTTTGTTTACTGCTCCTGAAGCTCTCTTGGGTCCCAGTTCCTAGAAGTCAGGCAGACAGAGCTTGGCTTGAATACTAGCTGTGTGGTGTGATTCTCAGGAAAACATTTATCTTGTGTTACCTTAAATTTTTCCTTGGCAAAATGTGAAATATATTCCTTACCTCATAGAATTGTTAGAAGGATTAAATAAAATAACATAAGCGAAGTGCCTAGCACAGTACCTGACAGAGAGCACCCATTCAAACATTCATTCCCTGAACTCTCCCTTGCTTAGATTGCCTAAAAGATATGTCTCTCTCCCATTGTTAAGTCTGATTCTGCCTTTTCTTTGGGAAGCTTGGCATCCTTATCTGCCTTTTTAAGGTAAAATATCCAGAACTATTAACTCTACATCAGCCCCCTTTAAGAGTTCCTAGCTGAATTCTGTCTTTTCCTGTTTAAACTTGCTTTCTCAGTTGAATCTATTTCTCCATTTCTGTTCCGCCCTTGAAGAATACCTGTGGAGGTCAGCTCATTTTTATATCAGGGAAAGTCGATCTCACATTCCAGAGAAAGAGTGAATCCCTGTGACTTAGGTCACCAACTCAGCCCACATCCCCATGTTCTCAGATTTCTCAGTTCAGTAGCCACAACAGCCTGCCTACTGTCTCCCACCCCTCCAAATGGATGCAAAATGTAATATTAAAACACTTTAAACATACTGTAGTTGAAACTACAGCAGTAATTTCCTTTCCTTTCGTTTTTTTTTCCCAAGGAGAAGCTTTGTTGTTTCTTTACTCATTACTCCTCATGCATACCTTTCAAAATACACATGTTCTAGGCATATGTTAGCGCAAACACACAGACATACTGACTTTTAAAAAAGGCATAATTTTGCACTCCTTGACATCTGTTTATGTTGGTTAGACACACAATCCTTCTGTTTGTGTTTCTGTTTAACACTTGATTGTGTCAAAACCTGTCTGTGTGCCCCTTAATAATTGATGGAAATTCTTACAGACAAAATCCAGCATCAGTTAGCCAGGACACTTAGGAACTCTGGCTGGGAGGAATTGGGAGTGGTCTGCTGAATGTGGCCATCATTTATTGAGTTGGTGGGGGTGGGAGATAGACAGAGTGATCTTTTCTCATGGCCATCCCCCTCCATTTTGTTCCTGTTCTTTCCAATTCCTTCAAAAAAATCAAATCAGCTTTTCTTTCAAGACTCAAGTAAATTTTAAAAAGTCAGGATTGATTTCTTACTATGAACAAATTGAGGCATCAAAGTAAAGTTAAGAGGCTCCTTCCCACTCTGTTCTTCTGCGGCTGCTCTGGTTGTATACATTTGAGGCCAGCAAATATTATCATGGAGACTTAGCTGTGTTATTACAAGCTTACATTTTACATATGCTGATTTGGGAGCACCTAAATTTACTACTGTAACATGGCATTACCTCTGGCTTTTACACACAGAGAGTGGCACAATTTTCTTCCATTTTCTTCATGTATACGTTGAAATTCTATTTGCAACCATCAGTAATTTACATATATATATATATTCAAATGGCTGTTAGATTCTTTTCACAGCAGTGCATTTTATGAGCAGGTTACCATCATCCATATTTTATTGCAAAGAGATTACCACTGTTATTAGGCATTTTTAAATGTAAGCAATGGTTACTTATAAAACAGAAAAAAATTAAACAATGTAAAGCACAAAAAAAACAACCCATCAAATTCAGATGACTGGAAATATGGCTGGAATGCTACAGCTCTTGTTGAAACCCAAGCCTTTAGCAATGATTGCATTGCCTTTAAGTCTGTAAATGACAGCCTCTCAGCAGGCTGCACTATTCTGATCACCCTCACATTCTCTCTCTAATTGGTTGCCCCTGAACCCCTCCTTAGAGACAGCCTTGTTAGCTCATGGGGAAAGAATAGTACAGGCAACACATCAAAGGGTTGAATATGGAAAAAGAATGAAAAACCCTAACAGCCTGCTGCATCCTAATAATTGAAGAGTAGGAGAATCTTTATGTGTGTGTGTGTGTGTGTATGTGTGTGCACATGCACACAGCAGCCTGTATTTTGAAGATTGCCAAATAAGGGGAGCACAGTTAGGTGGAAGAATAGAGATACTATTGAACAAATGCTGTTGAGTGAATGCACACTGGCAGAGAGCACATGTTTCACAGAACAAATTCCTAATCTTCAGGTGAATTCTGTCACTGCTGTAACAAACCCCTGTGCAATTATTGCCTAATCATAATTATCAATGGACTTGATCATTACCATCTAGGGCCTCTGAGGCCTTGGCTTTTGTCTTTCCTTTAAAGTGAAGGATGTGATAGAGAATAAAAGCATTTGCATTTGGAACTCCAGTTTCCAAGTGAATCTGAAAGCATTGGAGAGTGTAAAGAAAATTCTTCTTGGAGCCAAGGAAAACTGGGTTTGATCACAAGTCTGTGGATTCTTGGCTGTGTAACATTGGGAAAAACTATCAATGTTCTAATAATTAGTTGGCTTGACCATTTAATGGAGATACCTACTTCATGTGGTTATTTGGGATTCAATACGTTGATATGGCAAGTGCCATACATGCTGTAAGAAACATTCCTGTTTCTTAGTAGACAGTTAGGAGTAGCTACTGCTATTTTTATTTGCTGTGAGAAAATAATTTGTATGCACCAATAAAGGTAGGAACTCCCTTTACCCTGACCTTTTACCTGACTTTAGATTGGCTGATCAATTGACCATATCTCTCCCATTCTCTTTATAAGGAGAAGAAGAAGAAATATCTTCCCATTTTGGCACACAGAACACCAGGAAGAAATGCATTTAACCCATACAAAGCACACTCCATTGATATGTAGTGTATCTCTGTTCCCAGTTGCTCTGCTTGTGGGATTCTCTTCCCTTGACCTTTGCCCTAACAACAGAAGTGTGCTCCACTCATTTATAGAGTTTTATCAAAAGTGATGTTTTCCCTCTATAAAGGGGGCAGCTTATTACCATTGTCCTTTAACTATAATAATAACTTCCCCTTTAAAGAAGATGCTGTGTGCAGCTACATTCTCCCCTTGGGGAGCAAGACACTTATTCCCTTAGCTGACTTCAGTGTTTGCTGCTAATGGTTCACAGCTGAGGCTTTCCCTGGGACTTGTCCTCAGCTAAAAAGAGTTGACTTATCCAATGTTGTGTTGCTCCCTTGTGGTAGCCTTTATTCAATGACTCATGGATGCAAGGTATAAATGATTGATCCTTTTGCCTCAATTTGGGAAAACTCTGAAGGGCCATCTCAGGTCCAGAGCTCCCTGTAAAACCAGAGCCCCTTTCTTACCAAGGTACTAGAGTTCAATTTCTCCCTTTACACTTTTCCTTTTTTTGAATCCCTGACAGGAGTTCTTCCTGAGAGCGCTCCTGTGTCAGTTAGGGTTCTCCGAAGAGTAGATGTCAAGCTGAAATTAGACATGCAAATGTGTACATATTGGGGAAAGTACTTATGAAAAATGAAAAGCAGAGGAAGCAGGAGTCATCAAGAGAGCCTTCAAACTGGGCTACAGGTCTGACATCTGTGAACGGAAAGAAGGAAGGAAGGAGGATTGGGTAGGAAAAACTTCAAACTGCCTGAAGCATAGCTCTGAGAAAGTCTTGATCAGGCTGATGTAGTGTATCAGAACAGTGATTATTAGAGGAGTCCTGAGTCAGGCAGAAATTTCCTTGCTTTAATATCCCAGCTGTGGCCAGTCACTGGCCTGGAGAAGCCCAAAGAAATTGTGATCACAGTGTAAATGTTGCAAAAAATCTTAAATTGTAGCATCGGGAAGTTCTCAAACTATTTCCTCGCAGCAGGTTGTCTTGTGGGTAAATCTGTGTGGCACACTTCCACAGCTGCCTAATTTTCTTGATTATATTTCTGTAATGAAAATTTCCATCTCATTGTCTGTATTTCAAGGAACCTAACCTAAGAGAATTGGTGCCAGAAGTGGTCTGAAGAAGCAAATTCTAAAGTGGGGTTTTGGAGCTAGATTATGTGTGGGCCAACTGTTTCTTGGTCTGTTGGCTAAGATCAAGTGTACTTTATGTATGGACTGGCAGGTAGTGAAGTCTCGTCACTGGTGGTAGGTAGAGTGCTCACAGCCCCTGCCATGTGGTAGTTGTGTAGTTGTGAAAACTTTACAGTTTTACATTGGGATGCGATGTTGATGGAAGGGAATGCTTGGGCAGATTACAATATTTCAGGCATTTGATAACATGAGATAATAGTGTTATAAAGACAAAGGACTCAAATGGCTGTTGCTGAGCACAATTTTTGCATTGGAGAAAGAAAGTGGAAGGTTGAGAGTGATTAATCACCAGCTAAAGGCAAACAGTGAAAGTCAGAGGGTCTCTTTGGTAGCACATAAATAGACTTAGCTCCTATAGCCAGAGGGCAGAATAAGTCAAAGATCAGCCCCAAGACTGAATTATAAGGCCAACAAAGCTCTAGAAAAGGTTAAATTCTCAACCATGGCAAGGCTGCTTTCTCAAGGTCACAGCCCTTGTTGGGTCAGAGTAGACCCCGAAATACTTAAATCAAGGCACTCAAAAATATTAAAATCCCAGATACCCATGAAGTCTTGGGACCAGCAGAAGTGGCCCACCCTTCCTATTGGAAATCTTTTTTCTTGAAGACAATGAGGACACCACTGCCTTACAGGACAGCAACAATTATGTTAGAGTCTATCCCTCCTCATCTCTTCTGGCCACTAGGCAATAAATTAGGATTAAGTCATTATGTAACATCCTGGGAAGTTCTGGGCTTGGCAAGGAAAAATATACATATACTCTGAAAGAGCCACTGGACCTAGTTAACATACACCAGCAAGAATGAGAGAGTATCATGGAACTGAATACTGAGGGTGCTAAATCACAGGATTAGAATAAAAAATTAAATAAGGGAGAGTTTTTATTACTATAATAGCACTTTCCTCTGACACAGAATTAACCCTGGTAAAGTTCCAAGAAATGGTGCTAATACGCTGGTAGGATGCCATGCGGAACTTGGAGACAGCAATAACCCACCCTTAATAAAGTGGGATTCCAGAGCTACCTTGGCAGATGATGGAATAACAGATTAAAAGATTCAAAGCAGCAGACGTGCAAGAGTGGATACGCTATACATAGCCTGCAAATCCGTTAGCCAACTATGCTCTGCAGAAGGGCTCATAGGAGACAACATTCACCGAAGAGGTAAGAAATGTGCCGATGAGAGGGGTACAGAATTTTTGACTAGTTCCTGTAGGCCGGGGTTGATAGTAGGAAATGTTTCAGAAAGGGGCTCCCAGGAAGCAGTGGAGTAGATAGGATGCCAAAATGATAAAGTCAAATGGTAGCACTTAACCATCAGCAAAAAAGATTGGTGTAATCATCTTAATGAATGGCAAGGTTGGAGTGGCAGCTGGGCAGCCCGGACCACAGAAAGCTGTGGAGATTGGATGTAGAACACAGCACCCCAGGGAAAGGAAAAATGGCCAGTCAACAGAGTACAGTTCAGTCTATGAAAAGAAATCAATGACAGGCAACAGGCGGCTGAGGGAAGCTTCCTTCATAACAAGTCATTTGCCTAATTTCCAGACCTGAGCTAGGTTTTAGACTTTGAACCCATTGACTGAGTGAGAGTCTGGATTCCCAGGATGAAGAATTCTGTAAAGCCATGATAATTATACACAGTAATGAACCTGCCAGGTCTCCCCTAAAGAGTCCTATAGCCATTTACTTGGGTAACCATACACTGAAGAAAGGAGAATACTCACACTTTCCAAGGATTGCTCCACACAAAGTTCAGGTTGATGCCAATACTGAGGGATCTGAAGCTTCATCATGGCCTCCCTATTAGAGTCAGGGTATATGAGGGCCGAGTAATAAGTGGAATCCTGATATAGATATGACTTACAGTTGTCCTGGTGATACCCTGCAAAGACAGAGTGCTATACCTACCTAGTGGTCAATTTCTCCAGTCCTTGTGTGTATAATTGGAATAGAGATGGTTAGTAGTTGGCAGAACTTGCACATCAGTTCATTGATCTGTGGGGTTAGAGATACTGTAAAGAGGAAGACCAAGTGGAAGACTCTGAGAATGACCCTCCCTCAACCAAGATAACAAATGTTGGGGCAGAGATAGAATAACCTTAAAGACCTAAAGGATGAAGGTTGATGGTATCCATTGTATCTCCATTAGTTCACCAGTGCTGAGGGAATGGGCTTGTGTACCAAGGAACCATATTAACAGAGATGTTGGGTTTGCATGAATGAGGGTGAAGAGTATTTATTGAACGAATATCTGCTGAGGATCAAATATTGAATTATATTCTGGAGTATAATATTGTATAAGGTAGGGCTTGATCTCTGAAGTAGAAATACTATGAATGATATCGAGTAAGTAATTTATTCTAGGCATCAGACCTTACTCAATTGTAGGCACTCATGAAGAAGTCCACAGAAGGCTGTTACTGCTATGTCTGGTGGACCCGAAATCGTGGCAGGTCAGCAGTTGGGAAGAATAGCTGAATCTGAAGAAGGGGAAGTGAGGACAAACAACTTGTGAAGGCAACCTGGAATGCATGAAATCAATCACATGCATGATCTGCAGAAGAAGCTACTCTCCTCTGCCATGGAGCTGCAAATGTGTCTGGCCCTGGACTTGGAGAAACTCCGGAGTGGAATCTGACAGGGCCTAGAGAAGCTGTGGGCTCAGCAGCTGCTCTCTCACCACAGCATGAGCCAGAATCAACAACGATGCTTGTGAGCTGCTGCAGCCATTGGTGCCTTATGCCGACCTCCAGGGATAAATGGCTGCTGATACACATATGCCTCTGAATCTTGCACAATCCTCGCTTATGCCAACCCCAAAGAAAAGCCATACAGGGGATTCTGGGAATTGTATTTCCTGCTAAGCTAACTTGACACAATGTAAATTTACTGCAAACATCAACAACACATGGTCCTTCCATCAAGTCTGGGGATGAAGGTTACAAGTAAAAACAAATAAATGCAATAAAGGGTATAATGCAGATTCCTTTCCCTTGAGTAGATGGGGCATAAGGAGAGTGGCCAAACCTTCTGGAGGGAAGTGAGATTTTATAGAAGGGAAAACTCTAAGGACATTATAGGAAGAGGAAAATGTGAGAGACAGGAAACCAAAGGTTGACAATGACAGCATTTTTAAAGAACCAAAAATAATTGATAGGGGCTAGAGCCTGGGGACAAAGATGGGAAGACAAAATTGGAGAAAATATACAAGGACAAGATAATAGAGGGTTTCATAGGCCACACTAATATGCTAAGAAGTTTGGACCTGATTCTGCTTTATGGTTGTTGATTTGAATTTTATATTGTTATATTTTAAAATTATTTTAATAACTGCAATTAAAGGAGGAACCCCTCACGAATATGTAAGAAACCATATTGAAATACACTAAAGATGACCAGTGCAATTAACTTGTGCTGCCAAATTCATATCCTTTTGCACAATCCTCAAAATAAAGCTTCTGTCATTCTATTTAATTGAAAAAAATACCATGAGTTTGCAAAAGTAGCTATTTAGAAACCTGTTCCTAATTTCAAGTATTTATTAGTGTGAATTAGGGTTGATTTTATTTTAACTACTCTAAATTTTAAACCAAACTCAGAAATAAAATTAGATATTGAGGCTGATACAAGATTACAATTTTATGCACAAGTCTGTTTTCAAATTTTGGTGATAATGTCAATATCTCAATGTTCTCATTGACTGGGCTTATAATAAACTAGTTTGGATTCATCAGATAAATTATCATGCAATACCAATTGATTTCAACTGTTTAATATGTTGAGGTTCCTCTGCTTTAGAGAAGTTTCTCACTGTACAAAATGGGAATTGAAAATAGCTAGCTTAGGTAATGGTGAGTCAATAAGGGATTTTAAGAGCAACATGATACTTCAGTTTGAAAAAAATAATACTGATGGTGATGTTATAAAAGAATTGGAGAGAGACAAGTCTGAGGCACAGTTATTGTTATTGTGGGGAGAGCTGGTCCTATGACTTTAGAAAGTAGCAATGGGAATGGGAATAAGAGAGAATGATGTGGCAGTTATGGAAAAGGTAGGATCTATAGAACCTGGAGGCTGTTTGGATGCAGAGAATGAGGAAGGGATTAAAGATGATGGCCTAAGTGACTGGGTTTTTTTGATGGTGTCTTCATTTTTCTCTACAATCGCAGCACAGTAGCTCTCACATTAAAAACCTTCAGTAAATATTCTTTAAAGTGTTAAAATACATGCCAAGTAACAGTGCTTTGGTTGGGTCACAATGCTTTGAGAAGGCCCACCCAATAGATTTTTATAAACCTACAGAGTGTCCTTTTTTTTCTCTTGAGGGTTTTGTCAAAAGGAAGAACCTAGCTCTAATGACTGCATTTTTTATTTTTTTTCATGGTGGCTTCTGAATTCAAAGGATGCCTTCTACTAAGAAACCTAACTTTAGAAAATCTTTTTTGTCCTATAACTTGGATAGCATCTGAATGGAAAATCCTCTTTTACCTGAAACCCAGTGGGTAGTATTTCAAGTACTGCATTTGGAAGGTGATAGAAATGCTTTAACCAGAGTTCCAAATAAATTTTCTGTACTCTGATATGTAATAGAAATATGTAGGGAGGCCAGACGTGTTGGCTCACTCCTGTAATCCCAACACTTTGGGAGGCCAAGATGGGCAGATCACCTGAGGTCAGGAGTTCGAGAACAGCCTGGCCAACATGGTGAAACCCCATATCTACTAACAATACAAAAATTAGCCGGGCGTGATGGTGCGCATGCCTGTAATCCCAGCTACTTGGGAGGCTGAGGCAGGAGAATCACTTGAACCTGGGAGGCAGAGTTTGCAGTGAGCCGAGACTGTGCCACTGCACTCCAGCCTGGGCGACACAGTGAGACTCTGTCTCAAAAAAAAAAAA